>NW_027632898.1:1684116-2052173 GCF_902686455.1 Sciurus vulgaris | reverse complement strand
GTGAGCAAAGTCTCTGTGAGCCAGGCCTCTTAAGCAAGGCCTATATCAGCAAGGCCTTTGAGATCTCATTCTCTGTGACCTTTGCCTCTGTGAGCATGGCTTCTGTGACCAAGCCCTCTGTGATCTTAGACTCTGAGCACGGCCTCTGTGATCTCTGAGTCTGTGACTGTGGACTCTGAGCAAGACCTCTGTGAGCAAGGTCTCTGTAAGCAAGGCCACTATCAACAAGGCATCTGTAATCACATCATCTTTGAGCTTGGCTTCTGTGAGCTCGACCTCTGTGACAAAGCCCTCTGTGATCTAGTCCTTTGTGAACTTGGACTCTGTGAGTAATCCCTCTGTGAGCAAGCTCTCCGTGAGCAGGCCTCCATGAGCACGGCCTCTGTGAGGAGAGACTCTATGAGCTTGACCTCTGTGAGTACAGACTCTTTTAGCAAGGTCTCCATGAGCATGGCCTCTGTGAGCACAGCCCCTGTGAGCATGGACTCTGTGAGCAAGGTCTCCATGAGCATGGCCTCTGTAAGCCAGGCCTCTGTGAGCATTGCATGTCTGCGCAAGGCTTCTATGAGCACATCATCTGTGAGCAAGGCATCTGTGAGCAAGGCCTCTCTGAGCAAGGTCTCTGTGAGCATGGAATCTGTAAGTTCATCCTTTCTGAGCTTGGCTTGAGACATGGCCTGTGTGAGCAAGGCCTCTGAGAGCTCATTCTCTCTGAGCTCAGCCTCTGTGATCTCGGGCTCTCTGAGCTCAGTCTCAGTGAGTAAGGCCTCTGTGAGCATGGCCTCTGCGAGCATGGCCTATGTTAGCAAGGTCTATGTGAGCAAGGCCTCTGTGAGCTAGTCCTCTGTGAGCTCAGCCTCTGAGAGCACAGACTCTGTGAGCATGGCCTCTATGAGCTCTGACTCTGTGAGTATGGACTCTGTGAGTCAGGCCTCTGTGAATATGCCCTCGGTGAGCAAGTTTTTCGTGAGCACGGCCTTTGTGAGCAAGTCCTCTGTGAACACAGCCTCTCTGAGCAAGGTCTCCGTGAGAAAGGCCTCTGCAAGGATGGCCCCTGTGAGCAAGGCCTCTATGAGCACATTCTTTGTGAGCACAGACTCTGTGATCTTGGACTCCAAACACGGCCTTTGTGAGCTATGACTCTGTGAGTATGTACTCTGTGAGCAAGGCTTATGTGAGCAAGGCCTCTGTGAGCTAGTGTTATATGACCAAGACCTCTGTGAGCAAGTTCTTCCTTAGCACGTCCTCTGTGAGCATGGCCTCTGTGAGCTCGTCCTCTGTGAGTTCGGTTTCTATGAGCTTGGACTCTGTTAGCAAGGTATCTGTGAGCACAGCCTCTGTGAGCAAGGCCTCTGTGAGCCCAGTCCCTGTGATATCGGTCTCTGTGGGCCTGGCCACTGTGACCTCGGCCTATTTGAGGGAGGGCTCTATGAGCACCGCCTCTGTGAGCTAGACCTCTGTGAGCAATGCCTTTGTGAACACAATCTTTGTGTGGAAGGTCTCTGTGAGCACAGTCTCTGTGAGCAGCTTCTCTTGAGCTTGTTGTCTGTGAGCAAGGCCTCTGTTAGCACAGACTGTGAGATCGGCCTCTGTGAGCTCAACCTCTGTGAGAATGGCCTCTGAGCAAGGCCTCGGTGTGCTTGGCCTCTGTTAGCCATTCCTCCGTGAGCTCTTGTTTTCTTCAGACTGAAGAGAAGCACAGAGGACACAGCAAATGTGTCATGGGTTGGGAAGCCAGTCACAGGTTGACCAGAGTTCCCTGCTGGCTGTGGAGGCCAACCTGTTTCAAGGACCTTTTTCCTTGGAACTCCTGAGCTGAGTGGCCATCATATAGGCCCCTGCTTACTTGTTTTCATCTTGTGCTGCAGGATGGGGAGGGAAACTCTTTAGGAACCAGAAGAGTAGGGAGCCCGGCCACTGCCCACCTACCTCCTGAGGAAGATGAGGGTAGAGAAGCATCACAGTGTGCGCCTGTCATCACCAGGAAACAGCTAACACTCCCCTGTGCCCTAGGAGGAATGTGGCTTGCCGACTGCATGTCATACAAACCAAACTGCAGTTCAAGGCACTGGGCACTGAGCCTCACCCTGCCACTCCTGTGTCTTGAAGAGCACAGAGTGCCTAGAGCCAGGGAGGAAATGGTGTCAGTACTGGGCAGGCCTAAGAGTGTTGCCTGGGCCTGGATCTGTGTTTGTGTAACTGTTGCTAGAATTGTATAGTGAGTGGAGTGAAGTGTTTGGGAAGGCCTCGAGCTTACGCAATGTAGATTCCCTTGCAAGAAAAAAGAATAAAGTATTCACAAAAAATAATCCTTAAAATAGCTTTGCAAGAGAGGCCTGTGGATTCAGCTCCAAGGCCCTGGATGTGCTGCCCTGTGGAGCCTCCACGCTCTGTTGAGCAGCAGCAGACTTCCTGGGCTTCCTTCTCGCCCAGCTCAGCGAGCCCTGCAGGACTCTGGCTGCCTGTGGCTGCTCTTGGCCCAGGTGTGTCCCCAGCCATGACTTGGCTTTAAGTCCTCAGCCATCACACCCCCCTCAGTCTGTGAGAAGAGTGGAAGACTGCTTCCAGGGAGAAGGTGTGAGACTGCAAGCCCCTTTCTGGACAAGGTGCCCACTGATGGACCATGGGAGGCAGATGGAGGGAAGAGAGAGAAGCAGGCCACACCTGTGCAGGGGCACAGGCACCTGGCTTCCAGAGTTACTCCTGTTTAATCCACTCGCAGGAAGCCTTTCCCCATGTGGTGATGCTTTAAGCTTATAGAGCTTTAGAGAAGATGGAAAGGAAACCAAAGAAAGCGCATGGTGGGTGTCAGGTGGGAATGGGAGGGAGAGTGTCCATGGGACATGGGTGGCCAGCTGAAAATGTCCAATGTGCCCCAGTCCCACCCTGCTCTGTCCCTCACTGGGCATGCTGTCCAGGTGCTCCCTGGAGCACAAAGCCAGGGACCCAAGCCCACGGAAGTACACTAGGGGTGCTGGGGCCCTGGGGCCATGTCTGGAGGGCCTCTGTTAATGGAGGCATAAAGCAGTCCAAGGCCATCCCTGGTGCTGTCCCTGGCAATCCCTACTGACTGCTGGCTGCCTTTGGCAGGGGTGCTCACCTCTCTGCTGGACCCCAGCCCCTGCCAGGACCTGGACCTATGGCAGGCTTGATCTGGCCTCAGATGGGGCCAGGTGGGAAATGGGAGCTCAGATGGGCAGGTGAAGAAGGAGGAGGGTCGGCCAGCCCTCCTGCCGAGAAGACGAGCCCTGCCAAGAACACAGAGCCCCAGAACTGTTCAGGGAGGCACAGAGCGTGCCCAACACCGGCACAGGGAGCCTGTCCCCCAGAGCCCTGAGCTGCACCCTCTACATGGATGAAAGAAGAGGCTGGGCCTCTGGAAAATGCTGAGTTTTTGCTGAGATCAGAAATGACATATGCACAGTGATGGCCCACGGAGGTGCCCTGCCAGATCCCAGTGGTGCTGGGGAAATTGGCACTGACTTCGCTGCTGGGGAACAATAGCCACACGGTTACTCCCACCTGTGAGCACGTGAGCTCTCTCCCAGGGACGGTGGAGAGACCTGTGTTCACCCACACTGGGGTATGCTAGGGGAACTCGGTGCAGGACCTCAACCTCAAATCAGCAGAAGCCATTTGGGCGCCACCTTGGGCTCCAGCTGGCTCAGTGGAGGGGCCCAGGAATCTGGCAGGTGCTCCACTTCTCCCTGAAGCTCCTGCAGGCCCATGGGCACTAGGGCTCCTGTGGCCCCACTGCCAAGTCACCTCCCCTCTGCATGGGCTCCCCCTCTGTGCCTATGCATCTTAACACTATTCAGCTGTCATCAAAGCACATCCCGCCTGACACTTGGTGACCACCCTCTGTGGGCTGCTTTGGTAGGCAGGATCACAAGCTTCATTCTGAAGAGTGAGTTTTAGCAGGTACAGGTGAATAGACAGGTAGAGGCCCAGGTGCCCAGCACCACACCTGCAAGTTTAGCTGGGAGGGGAAAGCTTCCTCTGCACTTGGCTCTCAAGTTGAGCCACCTCTCAGACTGTCTCTGGTCTGGATGCTTCTGTGTGGCCTCTGTTATGTTCTTTGATCTGACCATGTTAGAAATGACTACTTTATTTGTAAGAGGAAGTGCAGGGTGGCTCTAAGCAAAGTTCATTTTTTCAAGATTACATGGAGATCACAACATCTGTGAATTTGAGTCCTGCCTTTTTCACCTAGCATTATGATATGAGCCTGTCCCCATGTCATTAGATGCTTTACTACAGGGACTTTGGATTTATACAGAGGCCCTTTATGTAAATGTAGTCACTACTTTTAAATTGACTCACTTAAAACCACTGTCTTGATGAACACTCCATTGTTTTCCCCAGGTTTGATATTAAAACTTAGAATTCACATTCTTGGTGGTCCAAATCTTAGTGTGCGTCTGTTTGATTGTTTCCTCAGGAGAAAAGTCAGGACTTAGAATTGCTGATCCAAAGGAGGTAAAGGTGTAGGACACGCCTGAGACATGGAAGATCTGCTCTTCTGAGATTTCACACAAAAGGACACACTCATCAGAGAGGTATGGAAATGATGCTTAATTCCTAGCAACAGCTGACAACCTGAGTGTTTTTCGTTTTGCTTTGTTTTGGAAAATCTGCTTTTTGACCATTTAAAGAATGGCACCTGGTTTAGGTTGTGTTTTCTTGTTAGCTGGTGAGGTTGAACAGTTCTCATATAGTGACAGGCTGCTTATTAATCTTTTCTGACTTGCCTATTTGTATCCATAGTCCTTTTATCCATGGAGATACCTTTTTTCTATTGATTTGCAAGTACTCTTTATATATTGAGAAAATTAACAGCCTTTGGATACTGCTTGTTTTAAGTATTTTCCCCACTTTATCATTTTCTCCTATTTTTTAACATGAAAATGGTATGAAAATTTTAGGTTGCCAAAACCATCAAATTTTTCCTTAGTGTTTCTAGGCTGATATCATGTTTACAGAAATCTGTCTGCACACCAGATATGTATGTATAAAATATTCTTTCCTAAGTTTCTTATGACTTTGCTGTTGTGGTAATTCATCTGGAGTCTATATAGATATGTGTCCAATGTATTTATCTGTTTACAGTTGAGCAGTTATTCTGGTTCAGTCTGTCTCCACAGATTTATGATGCATGTGGCCTTGCACTAAAGGGCAGCACAGTTTGGTTCTATCTTTGCCTGCTTTGTTGAACTCTGCCTTGCTCTGGCACTGAATCACACTTCCTGCTTCCTTACTCGTGTGAACTTCCACATCCCTTTCATATACATTAGTGAAGTTCACAAAACTATGCAGGAAGATTTTTGTGTGTGTGTGTGTGAATTTCATTTGGTTTGCTAGTCAATTTGGGGTGAACTGACATCCTTACAGTATATGTCAGATTGTTCATCTAGGAATAACGTGCTTTTATTTCATTTGTTTCCTCAGTAAACACATTGCTGGCTAAAGGGTATTTTTCATCATTTTTATTGACTTTTATTTTTATGTCATGTGGTTATTCTGAACAGCTTTTTAATTATTGCTGATGTGTAGAAATTTATTATATTCATAATAGTGTTATTTTGCTGCTGAATGTCTACCTTGTCACCACAGTTCACATTTCTTGGCTCTTTGTGATTTGCTGTTTGAGAGAGGGGCAGAGGAAAAAACCTTCCTGTTGAAAATAACAACAGTTGTGACTCTTCTTCCCAGCTCCTTGGGTTCCAGATAAGGATGGGTGACAGGAATGAGTGTCACATGCTGACTTTGCTCTTCGCAAGGTGCCCACAAAGCTAGGGAAGCACTGGCCACTGATTCTCTATCTGGAACACAGGTCACATGTGAAGTTTGGTGGTTTTGGGTACCAGGATTGAACCCGGGGTTGCTCTACCACTGAGCCTCATCCCCAGCCCTTTGATTTTGAGGCAGGGTCTCCCTGAACTTGGAATCCTCTTGTCTCAGTCTCCCAAGTTGCTGGGATTGCAGGCATGTGCCACCTCACCCAGCCCTGGTAAAGTTTGGTTTCTGTCCATCTCCACTGGACTTTCCAGCCATGGCTCACTAGTACCCCTCGACATTCTTCTGGCCTTTCTCTTATCGCTAAATGCATATGTATTTGCACTCTAGGACTTGAAATGTGTAAATTTGAAGTCTAGTTTCTCTGGTGGCCATACTTGGTGTTTCTAAGATCTGAGCTCTCCTGGAGTTCTCTGCTAATATCAGGATTAGCTCTCACTGTGCAAGACCAGGGAGGACTGTCCTCCCTCACCAGAAATGCTCTAGAACATGTCAAGTGAGGTCTGGGGCTTTACAGCAATAAAGAACCAGCGGGGGGTTCCTCGGCGTCGGGGAAGCTTTTCCGTCAGTAGTGAAACTGCGTGTATGGTTGCACACCTGTGCCAGGAGCACCCCTGCTGTGTCCCTCACTCACGTCCTATGGGTTCATGGTGGTACTTTGTGCCTGTTTAGAAAGGCCTTACTGTCTTTCTGAGTGCTCCGTGTCTGGCACAGGGTCGTGCACCAAAGGCTGCACTCACACTTACCACCTAAGAGCTGGGTCCATGCATCTCAGGCTTTGGTTCTTGTGCCTCAGTGACAGTCTGGGGACCCTCCATTTTGGCTGACATGCAGTTTACCCTGAATGCTACAGCACCTGCTGGGGAGCCTCCCCATGCTGTGTGAGTCTTGCAGGGCTTCTGGTCACTGTGGGAGCTCTCTGCACTTTCTGCTCTTCATGCGTCTAACAGAGATTCTCTGAACTTCCCTGGCCTTCAGCAGGCCCCAGGAAGAGATCCCAGGTCTGCAGCGAGCTTTCCTACTACCAGTGGGCTCTGCTTGCTTCCATGAAGACCTTCGACTCCAACTTGCTTTGTGGTTTCTCTGAATCCTCCCATGTCCCATCTTCCTGTTCCCTGCCAGTCCTTACCCAGGTGCCTTCTGGGCAGTCTTCCTCTTTCCCCCATCCCCTCTCTTGGTTCCCTGCAGCCTGTGTTCTGTGCCTTCTCACTGAAAACGTGAATGAAATGCTTTCAGTTTTCTTAAGCCTTCCACAGAGGGTGTTGTTCTTCTGAACCCTGTTCTTCACACCTGATGAGACCTGGCCCTTCTCTGTGTCGCTGTGTAGCTCCGAAACCTCTGCTGGGTTATCCTTTTACTGCAGATCCTGGTCAGGAAGGGTAGCCAGCAGTGCCCTTGCCACCTGCCATGGGGTCTGTGGCTAGGTATTACACACTGTCGCTGGCAGGTGTCCAACTGGCTGAATCTGTGGCAGGTGTGAGGCTGGCCTGCTGATCTCTAAGTACAGTCCTGGATACATTGGAAAGCCATCTGTCCCTCTTCCCTTTCCTATAACAATGCAGGAACCACTCAGCCCCTGGAGCCTGGGCTCTGCCCACCACCTTCTATTGCTGGCCAGTCCACCATTGGGTCAGGGAACCCAGGAGGAGTGCAGAAAGAGACCAGGAGAACCTGCTTCTGAGAGGGTCCCAGGGTGGCAGGTGTCAGGGGAGGACTCTTGTCCTAGGGCACTGCTGGCCTTCCAGACCTCAGTGTTCTGCTGCCTGCCCCCATCTTTATTCACGCTGGGCCAGTCCATCCTGAGTGCTTCCTCCTCATCTTGGTCAGCAGTGACCCCCAAGGACAGGAGCAGCCAGATGCTTCCCAGCCCCCATTACCTCCTCAGCCCTCACAGCAATCCCATTGCCCACAGATGGGGCGTCTCCTGTGGGCTACAGTCTAACTGCTTTTCTGATTTTTACTCCTTTACTAATTATTCTACAGACAGAAGTTTTCAGCTGGTACAAGAGAATAAACTCTCTGAAATAAGGTGGCCTTGTGCCTCCGGAAAGCCCCTTGATTTTAGCAGAGGAAACAGCAACAGTGATTGTGGCCTTGGTGACTCAGGGCAGAGGGGAAGCTCTGACCCCAAGTTGGGTCTCCTCAGTGTCTCTATGGCTATGTAGCTGTTTCTTGCAGTCCTCTTGTCCATCCAATGTCCCGTCCTGGGCCTGTTCATCTTGACCCTCAGAAGCAGCCTGTTTTTCAAAGGGAGTTTGTTCCCGGCCCACTGTGAGCTCCTGTGCTGTAATGGCCCACCTGCCTCAGGCCAGCTGTCTCCTGGCCGTGGGCAGCTGTGGTCCACAGCTCTGCCCTGGCCCCAGGGCATGGCTCAGCCTCTGGTTGCACCTGCACACCCACCACCTGCCCTCCCCAGCCAGGCCCTGCAGCCTCCACTAAGCCCGCCTCTCCCCTGGCCCTTGCTCCCAGCTGCTAATGACTCAACCTAAGCACTTGAGCTTTGCCTCAGGCTGCGAGGAGCTGAGATGAGCTCCCTGTTGCAGAGGCCAGCAGAGGAGGGAAAAGCAAAGGACATGGTGGTCACTGCGACAGGGCGTGCTGGGGTGTCTCTACACCTGGACGGCCCCCATCATCACAGTCATGGCATCACTCTCTCCTCCCAAAGCCACATAGCAGTCGCTTCCTGGGGTCCACTCTTGTGTGTATGCTGCATGTGTTTTGAGGGGGAAACCATTACAGCTGGAGGGCAAGTGGCCATGGTCAGGTCCTCCTCTTGGAGGAGGCAGCTGGGGCTCCTGTGCAGCAGATGAGGGGACACTAGGAGGCTGCAGCCTGAGAGAAGAGACCGGAGGTGTCTTCCTGGGGAGAGTGAAAGATGGCGGTTTGAGGCCAGCCCAGCGGAAGTGGGAGCATGAAGGCATGAACTGTCCTGGGCGGGGCTTGGTAGGGCCCTGCTAAGCAGGAAGTCACTCCCTCCTGAGCCCTGGACCTGGCCCTCAGGCGGAGCCTGACCTTCCTGACATGCCATGCTGCGGTGCCCTCTGGGATCCATCTTGCATTGCTAGAGAGATCCAGAGGCGAACCTGGGCTCAGGCGCCCATTCCAGTGGTGTCTGATGGAGCAACCAGAGGACTGGATCAGAGAAGGTACTCCAGCCAGTGGAGTAAGAAGAGCTCTGCCCACGGGCCTCCATGAAGAGAAGGGCCGGAGGGCAGGGGAAGCTCCCTGGGCACAGCAGGGGCCTCTCCACTCCCCACAGTGCATCTGACCACCAAGTGACCAGCACTCCCTCCTCCCTGTGTCCGTGGTGGCTCTGGCAGTGCCCCAGGTCCTGTGCTGGATCTCCACCCTCCCAAAGCACAGTGTCTGGGTGGTAGGGATGGCGGGGCCCTGTGGGGCCTGTCAGTCACTGAACACAGAGCCCCAGGCAGGCTCTCCCTGCTCCTGGAGCGCACGTGCCTTGCTGCCTTCTCGCTCCCATGTCTGCAGGCCCCTCCACAGGGTTCCTCTTCCCCATGCAAATGCACACAGTGTAGCCCTGGACCAGCCCCACCCATCCTGGGCCCAGGACGAATGTCTTCTATGCCCATAGTGCACTGGCTTCCCGAGGCCCTGCTCCTGAAAGAGGCCTCTGGGTTGCTCCCAGCCACTCTGGAAGGTCCTCAACCTCTGTGTCACAGACCCACTCTCTCCTTGGAGCATGATTGGGCCTCAGGGAGGTGTGAACTCGATCAGAGATCAGAGAGGTGACTGAGCTGCCTTCGTCCCTGGGCTGACTGCCCCTTTGTAGAGCCAGGTCTTACTTTAGAGAGGCAGGTCTGTCCTGCCTAAGCATGTTGGCTGGCCTTGGCCTCCTTTGACCAATTGAATCTCAGGCAGTGACATTGCAACTACTGGCTGTGTCCTGAGTGGCTCCACATCACCACCTCTGTGCGCTGGTGTGTGGCCCTAGGGCACTACTCCAAAGCTGGACTGGCCACTGGGGGCTGAGCCCCATATGGAGAATGACAAAGCAGCTCAGCTGACAGCCGGCACCAGGCAGCGGCCTCTAGACCCAGGAAGAGGGGCTGCACAGGGGCCCAGGCAGGGCAGCAGGGGCCCGCCAGCCAGCCTGGTGAAATATTACATCCTTAAGTGGCTGGTTTGTGAGTGAGTTGTTGTGTAGTGATACCTGACTGGCAGAGGTGTGGAGACTCTGAGTGGGGGCGATGCCATGGAGGCCTGAGCTACTGGCACTCCATGGTGCAGTGACGTCTGGACTTTCCGGTGGTTTCTCTCCCACCAGCTCCTCCACAGCCCTGTGACAACACATGGCAGTTGGCAGCATATGTGTCAGACACCAGGTGACTGAGGAGGGGCCACCAACGTCCCAGCCTGTAGTCTTCTTGCAACAGACAGAGACTACAGAGCTCAGGGCAAACAGCACAACAGGCTGCCTTTACCATGCAGAGATGAGGGCAAGGGATGCACTGCCTGCTGGAGTGGAAAGTATCCGGTGCAGGCACCCTTGGCATTGCCTCTGCACTCAGGCCTCTCAACCCCATGAATCATTGGTTAGACTATCAGCTGGCGAAGGGCACGGAGGCTCAGTGGTGTTCAGCAGAATCTGGGAAAGCCTTCCCACACCAGGCCTGGGAGGCCAAGGGAGAGGAGGCCTCGGGAGTTCAGGCCCTAACAGAGCAGTTGATTTGTTCTTCTCAGTCAGCTCCGTGTATTAAAATGTAAATAAGTCTGTGTGTGTTTGAAGACGCATCCGAACACACTCATTGGCATAGAAAGGCCTCTCTTAGGTTGGCCTTTTCCAGAAGTGTATTTGCATTGTGAGCAAAGGCTGTGCCTGACTGCACCCTAAAGATTGAGAGGAGCCCAGTGGGTGAGCTGAGGACAGACAGGCCCTGAGGGAGCCCGGGCCTTAAGGGCAGAGGTGGACAGGACCTGGCCCTGCCTTGTGAACCTGCGGGGGGGTGGGTGTGGCCAGAGACAGATGTGTGGGCTGTCTCAGCAGCACAGGAATGTCCTGTTTGAAGAAGAGGGACTCAGGTGCTTGGAGCTGGGTGGGAGCTGATGTGCTGTGAATGATCCACCATGCTGGCCACCTCTGGGGACGTGTAGACAGAGAAGGAAAGGGGCTGAGGTTCTGGCCTTATCCATAATCCCCATGAACAAAGTGCCCTGATTGGAAGGATGGTTTCTCCTGGGAAGCTTCCTTGGGTTGGGATGTGGGTGCTCTTCCAGGGGCAGCTGGTGCACTGTGGTGGACCTGATGGGCAACACCCAAGTCCTTTCCATCTCATGCTCTGCCGTCCTCACGAGCTCACTCCCAAGGGCACCAGGATGTCTCCCTTCTGGCATCTGGAGTGTGGAGAACAGGGAGGAGGCGAAGCCCTTCTGCGTTCCCTGGCTTCTTCTCTGTGTAAGGCCCTCGCACAGGAGACACAGTAGGAACAGGAGGGGTGCAGCCCTGCCCTCGTACAGCTGATCATCTGGCTGGGTTAGGCCCACTTTTCTCTTGCTTTTTCTCTACCCAATTTCCAGTTGTGATTTTCATACCCAGCCAAACTCTCAGTCAAGATGGGCATCAAGTTCAGTGTATACTCCTCCCGATATCTATTCCAACTGTCTTCTCTGCCCAGAACTAAACCCCTAAGCCTCCCATCTACCTTGCCTCTTGTCTTTATTGCCTGCACCATACTACCAGCAGGACAGCCCTGGTAACTAAGATGGCACTGTGGTTCCATGTGCAGTCACTTTCCCAGTCTTAATGGATGGGGTCCAGATTCCTGAGAATAGAATTCAAGATCCTCTGGAGGGCCTCTGTCTAGCCCCACAGTCCCATCCCTCATTGCCTCTTCTCACCTCCACACACCCACACTCACACTCCCATAAAAACCCCTGTCCACACCACATTGCTCCTTCTTGCTTTCTTGAGTGGCACCCTCTCTCACTTTCTTGGTAAAACTCCAATTAATTCTATACTTCCAGTTCTTATAAAATATTTAGTGTGCATATAGTTCAAGTGTGAATTCACTCTCCTTTAGTACTTGTGCCAAGCACAGGACTCCCTGCCTCCCTTGCTCCCATTTACCCTCCTCAGACACAATAATTTTCAACTTCTTATTCTTTAGTTATATATCTCCATGTGTCTAAATAAAAGTGTCTAGATTGTTCCTTCTTGGAGACTTACCTTAGCCCTGACTTGCTGAACGGCTTCATGAAGACATGAACCAGCTTGCTCTTGGTATGCATGTCCTCCTGACGTGGTGGTGCTGACTCCTTGAAGCTCATTCTACCAGCTGGACCTACGTGGGTATTGTGGACAGGCAGTGTGCACCATGCCATGACTGCTTTCCCTTCGCTGCCCGGGCTCCCGGAGTTCTCAGCTGTCCTCCTATCCCTTCACTTTCTATGTACTTACAACTAATTACAGCCCGACCCTTCTCTACTTTTCTGATGCTCTTTACAGGTCAACTCCAGGCATCTCTCCAGAACCCTTTGGGGGTTGGAGAGCCTCCTGGCCTCACCCGTCATCATGGTCTGAGGATTTCTTTGCCTCTCTCTCATTTCCTGGGCCACATTTTCCCTATTTCCTGACGGACCCCTTCCTTTTTTGGAGGGCTCCCTTTAGTAGTTTTCTGATATGGTATACATTTGAGGTAAATTTTTTGAAGAATCTGGTATGTCTAAAAATAATCCTGATTTTACCTCATTTTTGTTTGCTATTTCGGATAGATACAGAAGTCCATCAGGAAACACTTGCATCCAGGATGTAAAGTCTTCCAGTTTCCTGGGTTGCTGTGGAGAAAGGTCTGGTCCTCTGGTCCTCTGTATGCGACCTTGCTTCTTTTCTATCACATTCTGGACTCCACAGTTCAGTGTACTGATGTGGATCTACAATCATCCCTCTCCTGGGCACTTGACTTCTTCAATCTGAAAACTCATGTCCTAGAAAGTTTCTGAAATTAATGATTATTTCTTCTTCTATGTTTTCCTCTCACCTCCTTCTAGAATTGCTATTATTAGAATATTGATCTCTCTATTATTTTCTATAGTAAAATAAATCTATTTGTTTGAGGTTTGGCTCTACCTTCTACTACTTTGTTGTCCAATCCTCTGAACTTCATTTCTGCCATCATATACTAAAGTTTTTTTGTTTCTCTGAATGATTATTGGAATTATCTAGGATCCATTATTGCCTGTCTCCTTCTCCGTGCTTCCCCAGAGAGGAGCTTAGCAAGCAGACCCACTGAAAACTGCATGAGTGTCACTCTTGATCAAGTACCCAGGCTTGGAAGAAGAAATCGTGGCTCACGAAACACGATGGAGCCTCACTCGAGCATAAGCCAGCCGCCAGCATTCAGCTGAGAAATCAGACCAGAGGACTGGACTCCACGTTCGCTCTGGACGGCCAGAGGGTCTCCCAGCATCCTGCCCATCAGGCGCATCCAGGCAGCAGTGCAGCTGCTGTGAGTCCCTCCATTCCTGCCCTTGTCCTCATGCTCTGAAGGCGCCCTGGATATGGGACCAGGGGTATGCATTTTGCAGGTGTGCAGCAGATTGAGACACAGAAACCAGCAAAATGGTAACAGGCAGTCAGAACGAAGTGCAGAGGCAGGGTCACTGGCATCTAAGGTGAGCACAGCTGGGCCTGGCACAGCCTCTCCAGCACAGTGGCCTGCGGTTCAGCAGGACCCATTCTTCTCCACCTCCTGCTTCTGCACATGTCTGTCTAACAAGCTGTTGGTTTGGGATCAACAGAGAATATTCTACCCTCCTGCAGATCCCCACACTCAGCCTGTGCCCCCCATGGTGGCCATGGGTGGAGGGTTCCCCCAGAAACCAGTTGGTGATCCCCACAGTGGTGGTAAGGTCTATGCCTGGTGACTGAGCCACCATGCCCAAGGGAAGAGTGAGAGCAGTGTGGTATGGCACAGGACCACCAGAGGAAGACCCCCAAGCCTCGTGGGATGCACTCTGTCAGCATGGTGGCCGCTGAGCTGCTAGCACCCCTGCAGACCTGCCCTTTCCCAAATGTCACGGGACAGAAGCTTACAGTGCTGTACTTTGGAAACGAGTTTCTTTCACTCAGAAAAATGAACTCACAATTTACCCATTTGTAGCATCAATCGATTTTTTTCCTTTTTATTACTGCTGTGATCACTCAGGTAGAGTGACTATCTAATTCACATGAGAATTGTTTTTTTCTGCAAGAACACAGGGTTGCTGGTATGTTGGATTTAACTTCATAAGAAGCTGCCAACTCTTTTCAGCAAGTGACTGTGTACCTTCCCTCTAGCAACAAGAGGCAGCTTCTCTTTCTCTACACCCTTGGCAGCAGTTGGTGTGCTGGTTTTCAAACTTACATCCATCTGCTTTTATTTTAACTATTCTTGCTCATGCAAGTGTGGTTTAAATTTGCATTTCCTTACTGATGAGGTTGAACACCTCATTATAGCTTCTCTGCCACTGATTGTCTTCTTGGGTGATACATCCGATCAGATGGTCTCCATTTTTCACAGAAAGTCTTCTCATTGTTCAGTTTTAAGTATTCTCCTGATGTCTCAGAAGTTGTTCACCAGAGATCTGATTTGCAAATATTCCCTACCAGGAGTGTGGCTGGATTTTCATTCTCCCAGCAGTGTTTCTAATCAAAGAGAAGCTGATGCGGAAGTGCAGCCTGTCATGGGCTCTTTGGTGGATTGTGCTTTGGCTCTCATGTCCACAAACACATCACCAAACCCAGAGACCATCCACTTTTCTTCTAGAAGTTTTTCAGATTTTCATTTTGTTTAGGCATGTGATCTGTTGTGAGTTAAATTTTGAATAAAGTGTGAAGTATACGTTAGTGTTTGTATAGAGATATCCAATATTTCAGGCAACTTAAAAAAATACCTCTCTTTTCTCCATTGATGTTGCCAGTTGTACATAATCAGTTGGCCGAATTTTGAGGGCTCTTTCTGGACTCTCGTGGCCCATTGACCTGTGTGTTCATCTTTGTGCCGATACCATGCTATTCTGGTTACTACATGGTGGTGGTGAGTCTTGTCGTTGGGAGATCTTTTTTAGAATTGTCTTGGCTGTTCTCTCTTGTTTGCTTTTCCATGTGTATCTTAGAATAAGCTTGTCAATATCTACAGAACACCTTGCAGAGTTTTTCATTGAGATCATGTTTAATTTGTAGATCAAGTTAGAGAGAACTGATGTCTTAACAGTGAGTCTTCCACTCTGTGAACACCATACCTCTCCCATTTATTCATGAAAGAATTATCCCTGATTGCTCATGAACACCCTTTGGTAGCTTTATACTTAGGTACCTGCTTTTTTGATTTATTTTAAATTGTGTCTCTAAGTCTTGAGTTCTACTGGTGTTGCTGGTGTTAAGAGCCCAGCAGAACTGCAGGGCCCAGCTGCAGTGGGCTGGAGGGGGAGGAGAGTCATGCCAGCTCTGGTTCCATTGGTGCTGTAGAACAGCCAGGAGGGCCCAGCAGTGCTTGTGGCAGGGAGGCCTTCTGATGGCAAGAAGCCCTGCGAGGACCTGGGCTGAAGAAGGGACAGGGCATAAGTGGATGCCAGGGAGTGTGAGTCACAGTGGAGAAGTATCTTCACTGTTCCCTCCTGCCTCCCCAGAAGGTGGGCTCTGTGAAGGGCCTTCCTCAAAATAGGGTTTTCCTGGCCAGGAATGCAAACCAGTGGTTGTGCTGGCTGGGGCCACTGTACTGCCCTGCCCAGCCTGCAGCACAGTGGCCCACCACCCCCTGGCAGGGAGGCACAGGCCCAGGAGGCCTGTAGGGCAAGTGTCATTGCTTGTGGTGAGTCTGGAAGATCAGACATGGGGTTTGGCCCAGAACTGCAGTCTTCTGCTGGGGCACAGGATGACCTGCTCAACTCATTCTTATTTCTAGAAGTTTTGTAGATTTTTAAAATTTGTTCTAACTAGTTTTACATGACAGTAGAATGCACTTTGACACATCATCCATAAATGGAGTATAATTTCTCATTATTCTGATTGTATGTAATATGGAATCACACCAGTTGTGTAGTCCTAAATGTACATAGGATAACAATGTCTGATTCATTTTACTATCCTTCCTACCCCACACCCCTCCCACCTCTACTCCCCTCTACCTCATCCAAAGTAACTCTTTTCTTCCCTAGCACCCCTGCTTATTGTGAATTAGCACCCACATATCAGAGAAAATATTCAGTCTTTGATTCTTTGGGATTGACTTATTTTGCTTAGCATGATATTCCTTAGTTCCATCCATTTATTGGCAAATGCCACAGTTTCATTCTTCTTTAAGGTTGAGTAATATTCCCTTGTGTATGTGTGCCATTTTTTCTTTATCCATTCATCTGTTGAAGGGCACCTAGTTTGGTTCCATAGCTTGGCTATTGTGAACTGAGCTGCTATAAACATTGATGTGGCTGCTTCACTGTATTATGCTGATTTTATCTTTGGGTGTAAACCGAGGAGTGTGATAGTTGGGTCAAATAGCAGTTCCATTCCAGGTTTTCTGAGGCATCTCCGTACTGCTTTCCATAATGGTTGCTCCAGTTTGCAGTCCCACCAGCAGTGTATGAGTGTGCCTTTTTCCAACATCTTGCCAGCATTTGTTGTTGCTTGTATTCTTGATAGTTCTCTGAAAAAATCAATAAAATTGATGCAACCCTAGTCATGCTAATGATGAGAAAGAGAGAAAATACTCAAATTACTGAAATATGTGATGAAAAATATCACAACAGACACTACTGAAATACAGAAGATAATTAGAAACTATTTTGGAAATTTATACTCCAATAAAATAGAAAATCTTAAAGACATCAACAAATTTCTAGAGACAAATGAACTAACCCAAAATGAATCAGGAGGACATGTGTGATTTAAATAGATCAATTTCAAGCAATGAAATAGAAGATGCCATCAAAGCCTACCAATCAAGGAAAGCCCAGGACCTGTTGGATTTTCAGCTGAGTTCTACAAGACCTTCAAAGAAGAATTAACACCAATACTCCTCAAATTATTCCATAATTTGAGAAAAGGAGGAAACCCTTTCAAACTTATTCTATGAGGCTAAAATCACCCTGAAACCAATACCAAAGACACATCAATGAAAGAAAACTTCAGACCAGTATCCCCGATTAAAAGAGATGCAAAACTTCTGGCAAATCACATACAAAAACATACTTAAAAGATAGTACACCATAATCAAGTGGGGTTCATCCCAGGGAAGCAGGGTTGACTCAACATATGGAAATCGGCAAACTAACTCATCACATCAATCGACTTAAAAACAAGAATCCTATGAGTATCTCAATAGATGCAGAAAAAGCATTTGATAAAATACAGCACCTCTTCTTGTTTAAAACACTAGAAAGCCCAGGGAGAGCAGGACTTCCTAAGGGCTACTGTGCTAACCCAGGCTGCATCTTCTAAATGGAGGAAGCTGAGAGCTCTCCCTCTGAGAATTTGTGCAAATGTTTCCCATGGGCTCCTGCAATCTCATTGTCTGCCATGGAAACAGTCCTCTTTCCTTCTTCCCAACCTGTAGATGAGGGTGGCTGGGGACTCGGGCAGGTATGCATGGAGGTCAGGAGGCTGCTGCTCCAGGCACTGGGTGGGGAGTGCTGCTTCTGGCTGTGCTGGTTGCTCTTCCTGGTCACTGAGATGAGGTGCTGTGGTTGTTTTAGTTCACTGGATGGCGAGTGGTGGGACTGACTTCCACACTGCCCTGGCCATGCTGTCCTACAGCGGAGCCTCGCTGGCCTCCAGGTTTGGCCTGAGAACCATTGCTGGCATGTGTTGTTTCCCACTGAACCACCAGACTTGTTCTTCCCTCCTTTCTGCATGCCTGGTGCTGGTGGACCATGCTCCTGGGTTCACTTTGCCCTTCTCCTGGCTGATCACTCCTACTTCTTTGAGAAGTTCTTCTGGTAGCTGCCCTAGGATTTAAAATGGTGGTCTCCCTTGAAATGGTGTTGTGCCCCTTTGTGTGTCATGTGCACCCCACATAGTGTGTGTCCCTGGTGTGTCCCATCGTACCACCTCCACATCCATGCATGCTGGGGGCACGTGGCATCTTTTGTGTCTACCCACCATCAGCACAAGTTTCCATTGACCTCTCAGTCCTCACAGGCTGCATGTCTGTGGCGACCACTTAGTTTGCTCTGTGGTGTGGAACCCGCCCGGCCCAGGTGGCCTCTGACGAACAGGAGGCGGGTGTCAGGCAGACGGTGTCTTTCAGATGAAGCAGAAAGTGAATTGCAGGCTTTCTTCAGGGTGTTCCCAGTGCTCTGCTCTGTCGTCTCACATCCAGGGCTTAGTCTCAGAAGTACCTCTGACTGTAGAGCTTCATTCAATTGTCTGCAACCTGTGGCTGCTGCTAGAGCTCCCCCCTTGGGTGGGGTTTCCTCCTCAGGAGGACTTTCTTTCTCTTGGATGGGTCCAGTCCGAGTGCAGAATCCTGGGCCCACTGACTGAATGCTTTCTCCCTTTGGCATTTTGATGGTAACTCTGCTGTCTGGACTCCCTGCCCCATGCTGCTCCGCACACTGCTTGCCCTCTCAGGCCTTCTGGACTCCCTGCCCCGTGCTGCTCCGCATGCTGCCTGCCCTCTCGGGCTGCCTGGAGCTTGCTTCCTGTCTTTGCCTTCAGGTCGGTGTGGTGTCCGTTGTCAGTTTGCCTCTGCCTGGTTTCCAGTCTCATCTCATGCCTGTCCTCTGTGTGCAGTGGACCTGGGCCCTGGGTGGCCCTGGTTCTCTGGGTCTTGGCCACTGTGCCCTGGGTCAGTGCTCTCCCCGCCATGTTCTCTCCCTCACCCCTGTTCCTTTGAGCCTGTGTTTCTAGGGCTTGACGCAGCCCTCCAGGTCTTGGAAGTTCTGCCTGTGATTGTTTCCTTCTCTTTCCTAGTGTGGCTCCAGGTGGGTCAGTTTTTCTGGCCTGCCCATGGTGAGTTTCCTGCTGAGCCCAAGGACACAGTTCCAGCACCGGCACAGCATGGCCTGTCTGCTCCAGCACTTCTGCTGATGTCTTACACTTCCCGTCTTGCCACTGAAATCCACTTGGATAGTGCACATGACCCATTTTTCCCTGCTGGAACTTTAACATACTAATTACCATTATTTGAAACTCCCTGACGGAGAGGTTCAGTGACCCCTGAGGACTACCCATCCTGGGTGCTCTGGGTCTCCCTGCTGGTGAGCATCTCAGTCTTCCTTGCATGTGTCGTGCTGAGAACGAGATAGAAGCTCCATTCCAGGTCAGTGTGTGCCTGCCACTGCTAGACCAGCCAACTGATACATATGTCAATCGTGGTGGCACAGGGTGGTTTGGGGTCAGTGCTGCTGCAGTGACCCTCTGCACCACCCAGACTTCTTTCTCCCACGGAGCTCACTTGGGTGCCGCAGGCATTAGCATAGCACAGTCCAGTTCGCCTTAAGTGTGGACCTGCCCTTTCCTCTTTGCCCTGCTCTGGCTCCTCCCATCTAACCAGCAGGACTCCCTCCCAGTGGTGGCAGGTGGAGAGAGCAGTCTCTGTTGTGAGAGGCTGTTCTGGGGCAAGGGCCACTTCCTGGGGTCTTGGTAGCGAGCTCTGTGTTCCTGATCCTCCTCCAGCAGCAGTAGGACTCCAAGCTCAATCCTACCCTGTCTCCTCCTTATAGCTGTGGAGTGACCATCCTGCACAGAGGTTGTGGGATTGCCCTCCTGGCCTTGCTCCCCAGGGGCTGCTGCTTTCCTCCTGGGTCTTCACTATGAAGCCACTTCCAGGTCTGTCTGTCTGTTCCTTTATCCTAGGGCAAGGTTGGTGGAGAGAATCTGTGGGACCTAGCAGAGCTGCTGCCCTGCAGCCCTGGTTCTCCCTGGGCCTTAGCCACCTCTGAGCTGTCCCAGATCGGCCACCCTTACAGCTGCATCTTGTCTCTTTAGGAGGGTCCAAGCTGGACTGCCCCATCTCCAGCAGCAATCATGGCACTTCAACATAGGCCGGCTGCTGCTTCCAAGTCTCCACTCTGACAGGCTGCAGCCAAGCTGCCATTCTGGTGCCAGTCTAAGTCTTTTTAACTGAAGGATGGAGGGGACATTCCTTCCCAAGCCAGTGGTCTCTGGAAGCCTCATTTTAACACCTTGCCCAAGTGGGTTCTCTGCACCCTGGAGGGTTGCCTGTGTTCAAGTGGATCTCAGGCTGGGCTGATATTAGAATTGCCCAGACTGAGTTCACCAGAGTTTTGGTTTTGGACCAGTCTTCAGGTTGAAATGCACTCTGCAGGTGGCCCTATGTGCAGCCAGGCAGGGAGCCAATAGTCTAACCCCATGTGAACCTGCTGCCTGGGGCCACCAGGCCCTTGTACCAATGAGCAGGCCTTCCTGCTCCAGGTCTCTCTGGCTGTATTTCACCATCCATGCAGGTGGGAGTATCAGTAGCCTCCTGGTCACTTTTCCCATCGTGAGCTCTGAGGACGACTCCAGTGAAGTGAAAAGGTTTTGATTTCTCTGTCTGGCTCAAGACACTTGCTTAAACCTGCCAGAGGGGCTGCGAGCCTGCCTGGTGTTACTGTGTTCTAGAAGCAGAAGTGAAGCCAGCCCCATGTGGGCTCAAACTGGGGTCTTGTTCGGAGCCTGTCTTCCATTCTTAGTTTTCCATCTCCTGTTACTTCACCTCTTCTGCACAGTTGCTATTTGACCCTGAACTCTGTCGCTGCACAGAGGCATTGTGTTCTCGTGTTTCATTCCCACATGGCTCTCTGGAGACGCTGTGGCCCTAATTTCATCACTGCCCCAGAAATAGACTCACTGGGGTACTTGAATGAGCCCTTGTCCCTGGAGTGGTGTGGCTCTTAGACACACCCATGTCTCAGACAATGCCACTCCAAACGGCCCTCTCCTTCCTCCCCTCCCACTCCGTGTCTGCAGTGTTGGGTGATCCAAACACTGGGGAGCCATTGCTTTCGCAGCATCTCATTTGCTCCTCTTCATGTGTCTGATCCCGGCCAAGGCCACTCCAGCTCCTCCAGGTGGTTCTCGTGGTCTTGCACCCCCTGGAGGAGCTTGTGAAGCCTCAGGTATATTCTAGGACAGTGCTCCCAAACATGGATGAGCCCTCCAGTCTCCCAGGTGCAGAGGGACTTGGGCCTCAGACTCCACACTTCCCGCCAGCCCCTAGGGCAGATGCCTGGACCAACTCTGAACACAAGGTGTCAGAGGGGCTGATGAAATTCACAACCCATATGTGCCATTTGTTAGGACTGTTCATCCTCTGACTTTCCAGAAGAGTCTCTCAGCCCAGGTTTAAAGGCTCTGATTAGTATCATTGCAGTACGATGAGAAACCTTCCCTTGAAATACCAGTTTTTCTGCAGTGCCATGAGGGCAGGGGCCAAGCCTGCCAGGCTCAGATGGGGCCTAGAGCAGATAGTCAATATTTATCCATTGGTAAATCTGCAAACTACCAATAAAGAAGGAAATAAATTGAGAAGGTGAGCAGGACCTCCCCAGGAGTGAGCAGGGGCCGTTGCTGTGGGTGTCACCTCTGCAGAGCTGCCCTGGTATTCCCGGTGCTACAGATGCAGAGTGGAGCCCAGGGATTGGAGGTCAGCAGCACCTTCCTCCTTCCTCTGTCCTTCTTTCATCTCCTGACCAGCCTCAACGTATCCATGCCCTGCAAAGCAGTGATCTGCCCGCAGGGCTGGGAAATGCTGGGCCTTGTTGAGAGGTCGTGCCTGCTGCCCAGAGAGCTCCGAGTGGACCCCTGGTATGGTCAGCCTAGCCACAGGGCCTCTGCTGCCTCGTCCTGCAGGCGAGTCTCACGGTCCTGCTGTACTCATTCAGGCTAAGCCTGGGGACTGTCTTGCTTCAACTTTTGTGGAGGGGCTGATAGGAGCCTCTCAGTGACCCCTGACCTCTCAGGTTGACACTGAGAGGGCTGGCCATTCACACCTACTGGAGACACTCAGGACCTGAGGCTCTGCTCCCCTGTGGCAGTCTCAAGTTCTTAGCATACAGGGAAGCCACATCTGTGTGCTCGCCCTAACCCCCCCTCCCGTCTGCCACAGCAGTGTTTGCTATTCCCTAAAATGAGATAGAGATTGCCATCACCCCTTATCCACATTCAGTTACCTACAGTCAAAAACTGCTTGGAAAATTCCAGAAGTCAGTTAGTCATAAGGGTTAAATAACTCTTACTATTGGATGTTATATAATTTTTGTTTTATTTTTGGTCTTCATCTCTTACTGTGCTGGGTTTATATGCTACATGCTGCCACAGGTGTCTGTGTAGAGGAGAAAACAGTGTATGGAGGCTTTGGTTCTTCCGGGGGACTCAGGCGTCCACTGGGATCTGGACATACACCCCATGGCTAAGGGAACACTGTGTATATGTACTGATCACCTACTTGCAAGAATAATCCAGAGAAAAGTTATCTCCTTCACTGACCCTGACTGTTCTCCTCAATTTTTTTCCCAAAGGAACTTGTAATTCACTTTATTTCACAAGTGCAGGTGTGAACACCAACAGTACTGTGACCCTCCACTGCAGCACAAGGAAAAGAGCCTTTTATGTCTGAACCCAATTCAGCTCCTCATCTACCCATCCAGTGCAAGTTCACCAGGTTCAGGTATGTGCGTAGGGCACTGTGCAAGGAGCATGCTCAAGGAGGGTTCCATGGGGTCCTTCCTAAGAGCTTGTGACCGGCTGGAATCCAGGAGGACAGTGGCACACCACTGGAGCATTGGGGAGGGTTAAGGAGGGCTCCAGGGAGTTGGAATCTGGAGCAAGGGCATGGCGGCTGAGGCACCATGTGCCATGCGACATGGCTGCCCATGGCAGAGTGGACATCACATCTTAATGATGGGTGACAGAGGAAGTCATGGCATGCCATGACGGTGGTCAAACTCACCAAGCCCCATGAGTGCCGAGGGGCACTCACCAGCATCTGCATGCGTGTGTCTGCACATTAGAGTGAGGCTGTGGGAGGCGGGCCTGGCCTCCCCTGCTCTGTGGTCCTGTTTATTCTGTTCAGCTAAGTCACATCCCTGCCTGTAGCAGAGTTGGCCTGGGGTGTTCCTGGGTTATATTTTGCTAGGTTCTGATCCCTGTAAGGTGATGTGTCAATGATGCAGCTGGTGGCTTTATGCCCACCAGGCAGAGCCCAGAAGTCTCTCGCCCTGTCAACAGGGTGCACAGTGTGACCTTCCTGCACACCAGCACTGACTCTGCTCATTCCTTGCCTTTTGATCTTTGTTCCATCTACCTCCACAAGGGGGAAACTTTTGGTTCAATTGGGTGGTGGCCACACAGAGGAATCTGCTGCTTCATTCGGGACACACTTGTGTAGGAGGCAGCACCTAATCCCTACATCTCTGCTGGACTTCGGGTCCAGGGAGGCGAAGTGACTCTATGACCTCATTTATGGAGTGCAGGGGCATCTGCATTGACTTCCTTGAGGTCAAGCAGTTAATAACTCAGGAGCAGCAGAAGGGTGACTTGCCTGACACCGTCTGTGCTCTCCCTGGCCCACCTCCTCTTGGCCCACTCCATGGACAGGGGTGCTCAGGGGTCTATGGGTCTGAGAGCATGTGGGGTCCAGTTCTGACTGCTCATGTATGTATGTAGGCATGAATCTCGGGCCCTAAACCAGCACTTGAGGGTTCCTGCATCAGACCCCACAAGAGAGAGCCAATACCCAGCTCTAAAATATTCACAGGCAACAACAGACACGTAGGCTGAACTTCATCAAAATTTAAAACTGGACCAGCTTCCAGTTAAGTATCTGCAAATTGAAAGACCTAAGGGTGCCTCCTGGTCATCCCCCACTGCACCAGCCCATGTCCTTCTGCCCTTTCTCTGGCAGGACTTTCTAACTGTCCAGATTCTTGACCCCTCTATGTGAGCCTGGAAAATGTAGTGTGTGCCTCTGTTGCTGGGGGTTCTGTTCAGGAACACTGTGTTCCAGAAAGGCCTCATTGTTCTCAAAATAATGAAGTCAGGGCAGGTGTGACACAGTTCAGATGGGTCAGCCAGCATTCTGCCCTCCCTGGACGTGGTCAGAATGTACCACCCTTGGTGAAGGCAGCACCTGACGCCTTGCCTCCAGCTCAGTGGTCCTGTGCTGTCAAAGGAAGCCACTGTCAGAGGAAGCCACTGTCAGCATCGCTGTGAGATCAGTCTTTGGGTTGGAGACTTCTGCCAAGAGGCACAGCAAGCCGGCGCCCCACGCTCAGGCTCAGGAAAGCCCAGGTTGCTCCTGGTTGGCAGGGAATGGTTGTCAGGGCTGATGTGTGTCGGCATTATTTTATTATGTAATCAGAGATCAAAACACGTGCATCTAGGACCACTGCTGAATATCGGGGGACTCGGCAGTTCATCAGCTTGGTTTGCCAGCCTGTTCCTGCTCCATGGATAACTGTTCTCTCTAATCCATTTAGTGATTCATTCAGGGGGTTGATTGTCATGTGCAGTCTGGGCTAGATTAGGGACCATTCTGTGGATGAAGAAACTAAAGTGCAAGGGCCGTTTCCTCAAATGGGTCAAACTTGAATCCCTGTCTTCCCACTGCAGATGGATCGTGCCACCACCCTAGAGGCAATCAGAGCCTGCGAGCACACAGTGAAGGAAGGCAAGGTAGCCAGGCACCCGGGGTCAGGTCCTGCACCACAGGAGGACTTCTTTGAGGTCCCTCCAGCCTCTGAATGCAGTGCTTACCATGTTAGCACTCCTTTGCTCACTCCCATTGTTCCAATAGTTCAGAAAGGGAGGGACCCAGGCCTAGACTCCTCACTGCCACTTCTGGAAGATCATCCTTGGACCAGCCCTCCCATCTCTTCTTCCTCAGGGACCCCTCTGCAGAGTGTTCTATGAAGAGAACTGGTTCCAGTCATTTCTTTGCCATCGTCACTGGTCTTTGAATCACCCTGGTGATCCTTGGATTCCGTGGGGATTTAGGAGCAGCCCTGAGTGCTGCAGCTTGCTGGTCCACAGTTGGTTGTGTCTCCTTCATACATTGGGCAGTGGGAGTGAAATTATTCTGGCCTTTCTCGCAAGAATGTGGAGACTCCCCTCTAGCCCCAAAGCATCTTGAATGTGATGGGCAGAGGACCCATCTTTTAAGGCAACAACTGCCTTCCTGGGAGCCTGGGAACACTCTGCTCCAAGGCTTCTGGCCACCCTGCAACACATGGCTCCTGGAGGCAGCCCTGAGGCTTTCCCAGGGCTGAGAGGATAAATTCAAGGACCTCCTGACCTCTCTGCCCTCCTGCTGGTTCTCCTGCTGGCTTGGACCTCTGTGGTCACAGTTCATTCTGCAGATGGTCACAGGGTAAGTAAGTAGGAAGCACTGGTGGCCCCACCTTGCAGGGAGCTCAGGGTTCAGGCCTTTCCTGCAGCTGTGGATCTGTCTCCATTTCCATGACTCCTGTCACCGTGGCATCTAAGATCCTGCCAGGCTGGAGGCTAAAACCAGCACCAAGGGTGGGAAGTGCACCCTTCCCAGCTTCAGATCATCTGGAGTTATGCTCTTCAGGGAACAGAACAGAGCAGAGAACCTGCTCCTGGTGCCCATGAGGGTGCCTGCATTCAGACCTCTGGGCACTCAGACCTCCAGACCTGCCAGAGGAACTTGCTGGGACCTGCTTAGAACCTGGCACCCAGGAGCCTGGCTTCTTCCACATACATTTAGGGTCCTCTTGCAAATCAGATGCTGAACTGGGCCATGGGGAGGAGATGAAGAACACACAGCCCTGTCCTCAAGGAGAGAGTGGGCTTGGGCTAACTCTAGTGCCTCGAGAAGTCTGCTGTGATGAGATGAAATTGTTGAGAAAGCCAGAAGGGCTCCCATAAATGCCTGTAGGCAACTGAGGGGCCTCAGAAGACTTCTTGGAGGGTTGGGCTCACTGGGTTGGGCCATAGAGGCTGATGGGTTGGCAGCAGGTAAAAGGGGGTGGGGCAAGGGTTTTGGCCAAGATGGGGTGGGTGGGGGTGCTGCCTGGGTGTGTCCAGCTGGGGATGGGCAGGGATTGCCGCAGGGCATCCTAAACTCCAGTTGGCATTGTGTTCAGCAAAACCCTGTGGAGCCAGAGCTGCTGCCCAGATGCCTGCATGGTGCCGAGCTTGCAAGTGAAGGCCAGCAGGATGGAGAGGCCCCATCTGCTTCCTGTGGATTCGGCCTGGGAGATCTCACCAAAGAAGAGCTTACCCAGAGAAATCATAGATGAGGCTCTCTTCTTTTCTATGGATAGGAATTCAGTTATCAGATGCTTTTCCTGTGGTGTGAGGGTATTTCCAGCAGTAGGTCGGCATTCAGTGAGACAGTACCGCCTCTGTCCACACCATGTAGCTGTTGAAGTTCATACTTTGGCTCCTCCCACAGAGGCCTGTTTGGGGTGACTCTGTGTCACAGCTCCTTATCACCAAGGATACTTCTTCAGATGCAGGGCTTTGGTGGCTGGGGTGGGAGTTCTGGCTGGGGCCTGGTGTGCAGACACCTGGTGTCCTCCCATGACAGCAGGGTCCCAGGCCACAGTATCTGTGGGCTAGCCTGGTGCCAGCAAAGAGCAGAGCTTCCTTCTTGGTTGTCCAAGCAGAGCCTTATCATGTCTGAACCTTCCCAGTGGTGGGGTCAGGCTCAGCCCTCCCCACTCTGCTGGGCTCCATCGGAGGCCCCATTTAGGACCATCTTGGACTGTGTGAACCCAGCCCTCCACACTCCCTCCTCCCCAGGAGGGGTTAGGCTCTTGACCAGCTTTCAGGGAGGCTGTTACGGGCTGCTTCTACAACACTAAGATTGTCTCTACCCCGTACTCTTACTCTTTACAGTAGGGGCCATTACCTGAAGGGACCCTGGCGATTGCATCTCCTCCAGATTATAAGGTGGAGGATAAGGATGCTTTTTTGTCTCCTAGATGCTATCTTGTGGCTCACAGTTGCTCTTCCTGCCTGCCAGGTGATTCTAAGTCAGGAGTGGCTGCCAAGCCAGATGTCAAGCCAGGTTGTGGAATCTCTTAGAGCAAGCTTCCTCCTGGGCACTTCTTACTGGGCTTCCAGGTAGAAACCTGAGCAGGGCAACTGGGCAGCTGACCTTGAGAAGCTGATTGGCAGCTATGGCATGGACACCCTCCTTCCCATGAAGCCACTAAAGTCCCAATCCCTGTGCCTGTGACTGTGGCCTTATGTGGAAACTGGGTCTCTGCAGATGATCAAATCAGGATGAGGTCATCCGTGGCCCTGCTGCAACTCGACTGCTGTCCTTATCCAGTGAAGGGGTGTGGGCAGGTGGCATGTGTGTGGAAAGAGGAATATGCAGGGATCGACAGCTGTCTGTAAGCCAAGGAACCTGAAGCTGCCAACAGCCGGGGCAGAGGCACAAGCCAGACTTGTCCTCATGGCCAGACTCCTGGCAATTCTGACCCAAGGATTGCGAGGCACAGGTGGCTGTTTGAGGGGCCAGCTGTGGCATTTTGTGATGGCAGCCTGAAGTTGTGCATTCCGTGGTACAAACAGATGTCGGCCTCAGCCGTAGACTCCTCAGCCCGTAGAATGCTGACTGGGACCTTTGTAGACAGGGCTCAGCAATGCTCACTGCAAGAAACCTTGGTAGAAAGACACCCTGTGTTGAGGTGACAGCCACTGGAGGCGATGACCATGTTTGTGTGACACCTGAGCTTGGCAGCAGGACAGGCCTGGCCCATTGGAGAAATCCAGGAGGATTGTCCACAAAGGCAGACCTAGGGCTTCTTGGGAGCAAGGCTGGGACTGTCCGCCTCGGTTTCCTCTCTCCCTCTCAATGGTTCACCAGTTGAGGAAGGCCCGATGTGATAGCTTTTCATCAAACCTGGCTCTTTTTCTGCCTCTATTCTGTCTATGTTAATGTGCCCCACGATGATCACTTTCCATTACATCTCTTGGAAAGTCATAATAATTAGATTTAAATAATAAAATATGCTAATGCATGCAGATAGGAACAGGATAAAGGTTTCAGAGGCAATTTAATGTATTCTCCCACTTGGCAGGAACAAGACAGGGCTGTGAAGAGAACAGGCTATACACTGTTCCAAGATTCTGGAAGGTCAAATCCGAGAGCTTAGAACCTACCAGGGCTGTGCTCAAGAATCCAGGGCTGGCATCGCCATAGACCTAGCATGCTAGTCTTTCAGTCCCGCCAATGCTTCCTGAGCTTGTCCTGGCTCATGCATGTACCCATGTGTTTCTGCCAAGCCTCCGTCCATGTACATGGTTACTGAGACAGTGTCCTGTGTCATGGGTGGTTCAGGCAGCCACTGGAGGACGAGCAGACAACACACGTATAAATGCCACACATCCTGCTAGGTGCCACCATAGTGCAGAACTCACCTGCAGGAGGATGGTGATGGCCCTGTTGCAGAGCCACCAGGCGATGTGTGGGCTTGCCAGCCACTCCTATTCAGAGGGCACTTTGGGAAGTTAGGAGGCAGTGCATCCTGGTGGGCTCCCCAGGAAGTCTGAGGAATCAGATGGGCTGCAGGGGGAAGTGTCCTGGGCATGCCATCTGCTGTTTGCAAAATGAGAAGACCTGGAAGCTTTGTGAAAATCAGGTTGGGGGATTGCTGGGCTGGAGGTGAGATCAGGAGTGCCAGTGTCATCTGACATTAGAGAAAGAGCTTGTGAGGGTGGGAGGCAAGGACACTCACAGCTAGTGCAAAGAGGAAGTAGGGAGCATGATGTGGGTGAACACCACGCTCCCCTCAGGTTGGCACCCACACCGGGAGGCACCTATGTGGTCATCTCAGCAGCTCTCCTGAGGAAGTGGCCCCGTCTCTGTGGCCACCCTTCCCACAGAGTACGGGAGCAGCTGAGTCAGGTTACTAGACTATGACAGAGGACGTGTCCTGGGCCTGACCGCTCCCAGATGTGGCCGTGGGGCATCCTAAGCGTCCAGGTTCAGCACACATTAAATGAAGGAGGATGTTTGTGACACTTGACCCAAAACTCAAGCATTTACTGAAGAGTAGGTCCTACCCTCACCACTCCACAGAAACCCAGCGTGCTCTCCTCTCCTTCCCCAATATTTCCTCCTGAGACAGACTGTGCCATAAAGTTGACATCCTGCATTTTAGTTAATGTTCCCTTCTGCCAACAAGAGAAAAAGAATGGATTCTGCTTCACACATGATATACCTATGTGCTCAAAATGGCCAGAGTAGAACTTGGTGAATATTTGGTGAATGGGTGAATAAACGGGATAAAGAGTGGTCTCCTCAGCACAGGGCACCTGAAGCTAGGCAGGGCAGAAGGCAGGCAGCCCCAGGGCACCATGCAGTCTCTCCTGGGCCCTCTTGGTGGCATGGTCACTGGTCACATCAAGCTGCATTTCAGCAGGAGCAGACTCCTGATGTGTTGTTCTGTATTTACCTGGTAACTGCTCCTGCACATGTAGCTTTGTTCTGGCAACTAAGCACATCCATGAGAACCCTCAGTTACCTCCTGGATCCATGCAGGGCATTGGCATTTTTAATTCCAATTTTACTTTTAATTCCCTTTTCAATGTGCTTGTGTTATGGTTTCTTCTAAATACATTGTCTTCTGTTCCTTCAGTGAAAATTCCTTTAGTGTTTGCCAAGCCCTGTGCTAAAGGGTAGGCAGAAACCCTGGATGGAGGCTCCAGAGGGGTTGAATCTCCCTGCTCCTCTGGGCACCTGGCATGCTGAGCCTGGGCTGGGCCGGAAGACAGATCACCTGGTCTAGGCAGGGGCCGTGTGGTCTAAAGGCCTCACCCTCCATTCAGTTTGCTGGGCCTCAGCCACTTCACCTGTGGCCAACTGTCTTGGCTGACTGTGTTCTGCTGCTGCCACAGACAGCTAACTGGTCACTGACTTGTCACTTGTACACAACACAAGTTTACTTGGCTCAGGGTTCTAGCCGGAGGCAGGAGTGTGGCAGGGGTGCCTGTGGGACCTTCCTGCTGTCACCCACCACTGCAGGGGCACGGGCAGGACAAGTGGGATGGGGAGGCCGGGCTCAGTGTACACTTTCATCAGAGGCTACTGCCCAGATGGCCAACTGTGTGCTCCATGGTGACTCTGGGCCACTCACCTCTCAGAGGCCAGCACCATAGCCCTGTGCAGGGGACACACTGCCTGGGCAGCAGGCTGGGCATGAGATGTGACGATGGCAGTCACAGTGCAATATGGGCTCCAGAGGGGTGTTGAGCCCCCACCTCACATTCCACACACTCACCTTTGCCACCCTGTGACATCGTCACCACCCGCCTGACAGCTGTGACATGCCACCCCATTTCTGCTAGGAGGCAGTCTTCTGCTATGAAGAGCATCCATGTGAACACCATGGCCCAACTCAGTCTGGAACACAACTGTTGAAAGTGTGGTAGTAAGAAAGCAGGTGTGAAACCACCTCCAATGCACGACTTCTGCTGTGGCAGCAGCTGATGAAACCACAGCCACATCAGAGGCATAAGGAGGAGGCAGACACAGGGTGGCAATGGCGCGGGTGACCTCATGCACTCTGTATGCACAACTTCCTCAGGACCTACATGCGTGCATGCACATGCACACATGCACATACTGTGTGTACACTGCACATGCACACTGCATGCACACACAGCACACATGCATATGCACACCCTGCACATGCACAGGAGTCTCAAGCTGGAGATTGCCCTCTGACTTCCACAGGTACCTGAGCTCTGGCACTGTCAACTACACTGCAGCGTGGACTCCATGACCACCTCTGCACCCTGAGCTTCTGTCTCCAGGCCAGGCTGCACTGCCTCCACTGAGGAGAAACCTTCAAATCTCACCAGCCGCTGCCACTCACTCTTTGAGTGACAATGTCAGATACCAAGGCTCTGCTCCCTCTGGAAGTTTCTGTCCATACAAAGCCTGATGCCTCTCCAACAGGCTGTGAGCTGGGATGCTGTTTGGGTCCTGCCCTTTCTGCCCGGCACTGGCTCCAGACTGTCTCCTTAGGAGCAGTGCCTCCCCCGGGTCAGGGATCTGCTGGAGCTCTTCCGTGGGCACAGATGCTCTTCCCGCACCCACATGCCAGTCAGTAGCTTGCCACAGGTTGACAAGTGAGAGTTGATAGAATTTGAGGTTGCTGAGAGTTTTTTTTTTGTTTGTTTTTTTGTTTTTTTGTTTAATTTTATTTAATTTTATTTATTTTTTTATTGTAAACAAATGGGATACATGTTGTTTCTCTGTTTGTACATGGCATAAAGGCATACCATTTGTGTAATCATAAATTTACATAGAGTAATGTTGTTTGATTCATTGTTATTTTTTCCCTTCCCCTCCCCTCCGACCCCTCTTTACCCTCTATACAGTACTTCCTTCCTCCATACTTGCCCCCCTCCCTAACCCTAACTCTAACCCTAACACTAACTCTTCCCTCCCCCCCATTGTGTGTCATCCTCCACTTATTAGCGATATCATTCGTCCTTTGGCTTTTTGAGATTGGCTTATCTCACTTAGCATGATATTCTCCAATTTCATCCATTAGCCTGCAAATGCCATAATTTTATCATTCTTTATGGCTGAGTAATATTCCATTGTATATATATACCACAGTTTCTTTATCCACTCATCAATTGAAGGGCATCTAGGTTGGTTCCACAGTCTGGCTATTGTGAATTGAGCAGCTGTGAACATTGATGTGGCTGTATCTCTGTAGTATGCTGATTTTAAGTCCTTTGGGTATAGGCCAAGGAGTGGGATAGCTGGGTCAAATGGAGGGTCCATTCCAAGTTTTCTAAGGAATCTCCACACTGCTTTCCAGAGTGGCTGCACTAATTTGCAGCCCAACCAGCAATGTATGAGTGTACCTTTCTCCCGACATCCTCGCCAACACCTGTTGTTGCTCGTATTCTTGATAATCGCCATTCTAATTGGGGTGAGATGGAATCTTAGGGTGGTTTTGATTTACATTTCTCTTATTACCAGAGATGTTGAACATTTTTCCATATGTTTGTTGATTGCTTGTAGATCATCTTCTGTGAAGTGTCTATTCATTTCCTTAGCCCATTTGTCGACTGGATTATTTGAATTCTTGGAGTAGAGTTTTTTGAGTTCTTTATAGATTCAGGAGATTAGTGCTCTATCTGAAGTATGATTGGCAAAGATATTCTCCCACTCTGTAGGCTCTTTCTTCGCATTGCTGATAGTTTCCTTTGCTGAGAGAAAGATTTTTAGTATACCATGCCATTTTTGTTACTCTTGCTTTGTAGTATTGTTGAAGATCTAGTATTGCAATACCCCCTGTTTCACTCTTCCTGCTAAGGATTGCTTTAGCTATTCTGTGTTTCTTATTCTTCCAGATGAATTTCATAATCGCTTGCTCTATTTCTGTAAGGTACGTCATTGGGATTTTAATTGGAATTGCATTGAATTTGTATAGCACTTTAGGTAGTATGGCCATTTTGACAATATTAATTCTTCCTATCCTAGAACATGGAAAATCTTTCCATCTTCTAAGGTGTTCTTTAATTTCTTTCTTTAATGTTGTATAGTTCTCATTGTAGAGGTCTTTCACCTCTTTTGTGAGATTGATTCCCAAGTATTTTATTTTTTTTGAGGCTATTGTGAATGGGGTAGTTTTCCTAGTTTCTCTTTCTGAAGATTCATCACTTATGTACAAAAATGCATTGGATTTATGGGCGTTGATCTTGTAACCTGCTACTTTACTGAATTCACTTATGAGTTCTGAGAGTTTTCTGGTGGAATTTCCAGGTTCCTCTAAATATATAATCATGTCATCAGCGAACAGGGATAGTTTGAGTTCTTCTTTTCCAATTCGTATCCCTTTAATTTCTTTGGTTTGTCTAATTGCTCTGGCCAGAGTCTCAAGAACGATGTTGAATAGAAGTGGTGAAAGAGGGCATCCCTGCCTTGTTCCAGTTTTTAGGGGGAATGCTTTCAGTTTTTCACCATTTAGAATGATATTAGCCATGGGCTTAGCATAAATGACCTTTACAATGTTAAGGAATGTTCCCACTATCCCTAATTTTTCTAGTGTTTTGAGCATGAAGGGGTGCTGTATTTTATCAAATGCTTTTTCTGCATCTATGGAAATAATCATGTGATTCTTGACTTTAAGTCTATTAATATGGTGAATTACGTTTATTGATTTCCTGATGTTGAACCAACCTTGCATCCCTGGGATGAAACCCACTTGATCATGGTGCACTATCTTTTTAACATGTTTTTGTATGCGATTTGCTAAAATTTTGTTGAGAATTTTTGCGTCGATGTTCATTAATGATAGTCGTCTGAAATTTTCTTTCCTTGATGAGTCTCTGTCTGGTTTAGGTATCAGTGTGATATTGGCTTCATAGAATGAGTTTGGGAGGGTTCCCTCCTCTTCTATTTTATGGAATACTTTGAGAAGTATTGGAATGAGCTCTTCTTTAAAGGTTTTGTAGAACTCGGCTGAGAACCAATCTGATCCCGGACTTTTCTTTGTTGGTAGGCTTTTGATGACATCTTCTATTTCAGTACTTGAAATTGGTCTATTTAGATTGGGTATGTCCTCCTCGTTCAGTTTAAGCAATTCATATGTCTCTAGAAACCTGTTGATGTCTTCGAAATTTTCTATTTTGTTGGAGTATAGATTTTCAAAATAGCTTCTAATTATGTTTTGTATTTCAATCCTGTCTGTTGTGATATTTCCTTGTTCATCCCTCCCCCCGCTGGAGCAGTGAACGCGGACAACTGGGAGCGCCGTAAAGGAGGCCGATCGGCACAGCGCTGGGACTCGGAGCAACCACTGGGGCTCCGGCGGCTGCCCAGGGGAGGAGTGGCGAGGAGAGCTGTGTGGACTCAGGACACCGGGGCCTGCCCTGAGGAGGAGGAGGAGGAGCATGGCCGCTTGGATTTGGAGTGACTGCACCACAGCTACAGGCGGTTGCCAGAGGAGAAGCTCCACGGCGAGCTGTTTGGACTCAGACCACTTCTGAACCCCGGGGCCTGCCCTGAGGAGGAGGAGGAGGAAGAGGAGCGCGGCCACTGGGATTCAGAGTGACTACACCAGAGCTACAGGCGGTTGCCAGAGGAGGGGCTGCGTGGCGAGCTATTTGGACTCAGACCACTTCTGAACACCGGGGCCTGCCCAGAGGACTAGGAGGAGGAGGAGCGCAGCGGGTCGTGTGGACTCGCAGTGACTGCATTAGCGCTCCAGGCGGCTGCTCAGAGGAGAAGGCAAGTGGTGAGTTGTTTGGACTTAAAGTGACAGCTCCTGAACACAGGGGGACTGCCTGGAGGAGAAGCGTGGTGGGTCGCATGGTCTTGAGTGGCCGCACCAGAGCTGCGGGCGGTTGCCCAGAGTACCCGTGCAGCGGGTCACGAGGATTCAGAGCCACTCAGAGCGACCGCACCTGAACACCCGGGGGGTTATCTGGAGAAGGAGGAGGAACAGGGAGGTTCACTTCGACTCGGAGTGATTGATTGCCCAGGGCTACGGGTGGTTGGTGGGAGGTGGAGGCACGCAGTGAGTTTCTTGGACTCCTAGTGACCGCACCGGAATACTGGGCGGCTGTCTGGAGGAAGAGGCGTGTGGCAGGTCTCTGGGACTCAGAGCGATTGTACGGGGCTCCAGGTGGCTGCTCAGAGGAGGGGCCGCATAGCCAGGTGATTAGGTGCAGAGCAGGGTCCCAGGATCTAGGAGTCTTCTTGGTGGAAGAGCCGCACAGAAACAGGCTTAGGGCAGAGCGAAGGTTCCAGGCCTGCGGGCAGATTCTCTGAGGAGGGGCAGCCTAAGGAGATTCATCTGCGAAGGGTGAGGCTCCCAGACCCAGGAGGTAGGGCCGGGCCCCTGGGAACTTTGTAGAGGAAGGCAGCCCAGCCCAGGCAGTAGCTGTAAATTGAGGGGAACCTTTAGGAGGGAACTGACCAGCGAGTCCTCCCCACTGGGTGAGTCTTCCCTGCTGGGTGAGGTTTCCCCACAAGGACGGTAAAACCAGAGACTCAGGCCCAAACAGGCCTTGCCTCAGCCCGCAGCCTAGGTCCCCTTTGGATGGCCATTGGTCAACAAGTGGAGGCACCTCTGCCCACTAGCAGGGATTATACCCCACCTGAAGGCCACCACTCCTAGAGAGGCAGCTTCCTTGTGGAGCACCGCATTATCAACTTCCTCCAAGACTTCAGCCTACTGAAGGCTAAGGGGGGATATATATAGAAATCTTCAGGGACATTGTAAGTCAATAGAGGAAATCTGCAATATCTCAGCGGTCCTCTGATACCTGAATAATATGAGAAAAGAAGGAAAGAAACTGCTGCAAACAAATCTAGATGTTACATCAATAAAACCCAGTGACAGCATGGCAGAAGAAATGACAGAAAAGGAGTTCAGAATGTACATAATTAAAATGATCAGAGAAGCAAACGATGAGATGAAAGAGCAAATGCAAGCATTGAATGATCGCACCAATAGACAATTAAAAGAGCAAATACAGGAAGCAAAAGATCATTTCAATAAAGAATTAGAGATATTGAAAAAAAACCAAACAGAAATCCTTGACATGAAGGAAACAATAAACCTAATTATGAACTCCATAGAAAGCATATCCAGTAGGATAAAACACCTGGAAGACAGAACCTCAGACATTGAAGACAAAATATTTAACCTTGAAAACAAAGTTGAACAAACAGAGAAGATGGTAAGAAATCATGAACAGAATCTACAAGAACTATGGGATATCATGAAAAGGCCAAATTTAAGAATTATTGGGATTGAGGAAGGCCTAGAGAAACAAGCCAAAGGACTGAACAATTTATTCAATGAAATAATATCAGAAAATTTCCCAAATCTGAAGAATGAAATGGAAAATCAAGTTCAAGAGGCTTATAGGACTCCTTGTTCATTCCGAATTTTAGTGATTTGGGTTTTCTCTCGTCTTCTCTTTGTTAGTGTGGCTAAAGGTTTATCAATTTTGTTTATTTTTTCGAAGAACCAACTATTTATTTTGTCCATTTTTTGTATTGTTTCTTTTGTTTCAATTTCATTGATTTCAGCTCTGAGTTTAACTATTTCCTGTGTTCTACTACTTTTGATGCTGTTCTGTTCTTCTTTTTCTAGGGCTTTGAGCTGTAGTGTTAGGTCGTTTATTTGTTGAGTTTTACTTCTTTTATTAAATGCGCTCCATGAAATAAATTTCCCTCTAAGTACTGCTTTCATAGTGTCCCAGAGATTTTGATATGATGTTTCTTTGTTCTCATTTACCCCTAAGAATTTTTTAATTTCCTTCCTAATATCTTCTGTTATCCATTCATCATATAATAGCATATTGTTTAATCTCCAGATGTTGGAATAGTTTCTGTGTTTTACTCTTTCATTTATTTCTAACTTCAATCCATTATGATCTGATAGAATACATGCTAGTGTCTCTATCTTCTTGTATTTGCTAACATTAGCTTTGTGGCATAATATATGGTCTATTTTAGAGAAGGATCCATGTGCTGCTGAGAAGAAAGTGTATTCACACTTGGTTGGATGGTATATTCTATAAATGTCCGTTAAGTCTAAATTATTGATTGTGTTATTGCGATCTATGGTTTCTTTGTTCAATTTTTGTCTGAAAGATCTGTCCAATGGTGAGAGAGGCGTGTTAAAATCACCTATTATTATTGTGTTATGGTCTATTTGGTTTCTGAAATTGAGAAGGATTTGTTTGACATACATGGATGAGCCACTGTTTGGGGCATAGATGTTTATGATTGTTATATCTTGCTGATTTATGCTTCCCTTAAGCAGTATGAAATGACCTTCTTTATCCCTTCTGACTAACTTTGGCTTGAAGTCCACATTATCTGAAATGAGGATGGATACTCCAGCTTTTTTGCTGAGTCCATGTGCATGGTATGTTTTTCCCCATCCTTTCACCTTTAGTCTATGGGTATCTTTTTCTGTGAGGTGAGTCTCTTGTAGGCAACATATTGTTGGATCTTTCTTTTTAATAAAATCTGCCAGTCTATGTCTTTTGATTGATGAATTCAGGCCATTAACATTCAGGGTTATTATAGAGATATGATTTGGTTCCCCGGTCATTTGGTTCATTTTTAAAATTTTATTTATTTATTTGTTTGACACAACTTGTTTCCTCCTTTATTTGACAATTCCTTTAGGATAATTCCTCCCTTTGCTGATTTGCTTCTTTGTTTTTCATCTCTTCCTCATGGAATATTTTGCTGAGAATGTTCTGCAATGCTGGCTTTCTTTTTGTAAATTCTTTTAGCTTTTGTTTATCATGGAAGGATTTTATTTCTTCGTCAAATTTGAAGGTAAGTTTTGCTGGGTATAAGATTCTTGGTTGGCATCCATTTTCTTTCAGGGCTTGAAAAATGTTGTTCCAGGCCCTTCTAGCTTTTAGGGTCTGGATTGAAAAATCTGCTGATATCCATATTGGTTTCCCCCTGAATGTAATTTGGTTCTTTTCTCTCACAGCCTTTAAAATTGTCTTTAGTTTGTATGTTAGGTATTTTCATTATAATGTGCCTTGGTGTGGGTCTGTTATAATTTTGTGTATTTGGAGTCCTATAAGCCTCCTGAACTTCCTCCAGACAGTCACTAGGAGTCCAAGAAACTCACTGCGTGCCTCCACCTCCCACCAACTACCCGTAGCCCTGGGCAATCAATCACTCCGAGTCGAAGTGACCCTCCCCGTTCCTCCTCCTTCTCCAGATAACCCCCCGGGTGTTCAGGTGCGGTCGCTCTGAGTGGCTCTGAATCCACGTGACCCGCTGCACGGGTACTCTGGGCAACCGCCCGCAACTCTGGTGCGGCCACTCAAGACCAAATGACCCACCACGCTTCTCCTCCAGGCAGCCCCCCTGTGTTCAGGAGCTGTCACTTTAAGTCCAAACAACTCACCACTCACCTTCTTCTCTGAGCAGCTGCCTGGAGCGCTAATGCAGTCACTGCGAGTCCACACAACCCGCTGCGCTCCTCCTCCTCCTCCTCCTAGTCCTCAGGGCAGGCCCCGGTGTTCAGAAGCAGTCGTTCTGAGTCCAAACAGCTCGCCGCGCAGCTTCTCCTCTGGCAACCGCCTGTAGCTCTGGTGCAGTCACTCCGAATCCAAGCCGCCACGCTCCTCCTCCTCCTCCTCCTCAGGGCAGGCCCCAGTGTTCTGAGTCCACACAGCTCTCCTCGCCACTCTTCCCCTGGGCAGCCGCCAGAGCCCTAGTGGTTGCTCCGAGTCCCAGCGCTGTGCCGAGCGGCCTCCTTTACGGCGCTCCCACTTGTCCGAGTTCACTGCTCCAGCGGGGGGAGGGGTGTCTCGCCGGCAGCTCTACTTCACAACGTTTCCTGCGTTCCGGGACCACCGTCCCATCCGGGACACCTTCCCAACGGGTGAGAATCACCCGGCTGCTTTGAGTTGGTCCCAAGTGTCTCAATATCTCCTCTTTTGTATCCTGAGTCCTGGAGCAACATGAAATGCAGCCACCCTCTAGGCCACCATCTTGAAACCTCTGATTGTTTATGGGGCTTCCTTTCTAGGACCAGGAAATCTTGGTTCAGTTTATAACAAGGAATGACACCAGCCAGAAGTAATCTGAACCCTCCATTTCCGGGTGTTCAGGAGCCAGTCCTTCTACATAGCGACCTCCAGTCCCTGCACAGCAAAGCAACCTGGGGATCCTAAGCAGGAGAGTGAAGCCTAGAGCTGAATGGCTGATATGGTGGACTCAGGAGAAAAATGCTGATAGATTTTACACTGACACTTAACTCTTCAGGCTTAGAATGCTACAGAGTAAATGTGAAGTTGAAAAAGTGAAGGCCACATAGTGGAGGGAAATTACCATATTTTTCTAAAATAATCTCCAAATTGTGGAAAACTTTCAGTCAGTTTTACCTGATGAATTAAAACCCAAGTTTTCCTGGCCTTACTGGACCAGCAAGCTTCATCCTGCTTGACTTGTTTGAACTCAAATTAACTTAAATTTTTCCTGGTCTTGTACCCCTAGAGCTTTTCCAAAAAAGGAGGGAATTGTAACAGCATTGCACATGGAGACCAAGCAGCAGGATATTGGTGGATCACATGTCAGAACAAGATGGAAATTATGGGACCTGGCTGGTGAGAGTGCTCTGTGGACACTTGATTTTGGTGGCTCTGGGCAGCAGGGACTGTCTGCCCTGCCTATTGTTATGAGGATTTTCTAAGCAGGGTGTGCAGGCTTGGCTTTGCATCTTGATGTGTGGTAGAGGCATTAGTCCAACAGGACGAGCTTGGGAGAGCTGGGGCTGAGCTGGCACTGCAGGGAGAGATCTTGCCACAAGTGCAGGGCCTGTAATGCCTGTTCCCCAGCACTGCCCCGCAAGCTGGTGGAAGCTGGGTGGAGTCCATGAGGGGCAGCACAGGCACAGGAATTTGTTCCGAGGAAGTGGAGGCCTATACGAGTCAATACTCCGGAGTGACATCCCCGGAGGAAAGGTGGTAGAGAGGGTCTTCAGCAGAACGCCCCCCCTCCCAAGGCCTGGTGTCATGCTCCTTCTCTGCCCCCACCTGTGTGAGCACCCATGTTGGCCGCTCCTCATACCCCTGGTGCTGTTGCCACAGAACACAGCAGAACTTCACCCAGGGACTAATGCTAGCCCTCCAGCCTAGGGCCTAGACCCCTGCCTGACCTTGCAGACCTTCACCCCTGCTGGAGCTAGAGGCTTGGTGACCACCTGGCAAGAGCATCTCCCCAGGTCTCCTGCCAAGTGGTGGGGTCCCTCAGCCAGCTCAGAAGGAAACTGGTTGGACATTAGCCATGGATACTTCAAGAACTGAGACCAGAAATGTCCCAAGTTCGAGGGCCCACAGGTTGCCCCTCAGATTCACCCTGGTCTGCTCAGTTTCTCCCAGGGAGGGAGCCAGCTCTGAGGAGGAGTGAGGGCCTCAGGCTTGTGGAATGCTGGACCAGGTCCTAGGGTCCTAGGCTACTGTGTTGCAAAGTGGTTCACCCTGGAAGTGGATGAACCTTGTTAGGGAGCTCAGGCTCAGAGGGTTTGATCTGAGAGATACAATCTAAAATGAGGGCAAGAAAGGGTGGCTAGGAGCAGCACCCAGATGTGGACATGACTCCTATTCCCACATGCAGGTGGCTCCTGGTGCTTCGTGGGCAGTGGGCCCAGACAGGGCGCTCCTGTGCTCTGTGGCTGCTGCGCTCTGGAGTCGAGGTGTCAAGTGCACCTATGGCAGATGGGCCTCACCATTTGCTAACAGAGCCCTGAGGCCCAGGTGTCAGGGATGGGGAGAGGGGCCAGGGTCTCAGGGTGTGGAGTGCTACATGGGGAGCCAGCCTTGCCTGCGGCCCCAAACACAAAATGCCCTCCCGAGCACTCCATCTACTCATGCCTCTCTGTGTCAGCACAGGGGCTCCAGCCAGGGCTCCAGGGGCCAGCAGCCCCTCCTTCAGTGAGGGCAAGGTCCCTGGACACTACTGCCAAAGACAGATGGGACAAAAATGGCATTACTATTCCTCCAACATTCCCAGCAAGGTCCTGCTCTGATCAGTACCAACATGTTGCAAAGGGCACATTTGTGCACAAATTAAACACAAATCAAAGATTCATCACCTTCTGATGAGGCTCTCTCTTCATCTCTTCTCTGAACACAGGCTCCTCTGGCTGATCCTGATCTTTTGCAGCCCTTCAGCTCTTTGTGAGGGTCTCTGCCGGGCACTGTATTCTTCCCTCTGCTCACAGGATGGGACTTGGAGAGCACAGCAATTGCACCACACACCTCTGCCACCGGGAGAGAGTGAAGGGGCATCCCCACCCATGCTCCGGCCACAGACACCTGCAACTGCATCACTGCCCTTCAGCACTGACTGGGTCCAATCCTTATCTGCCCCAGCCTCTTTCGAGGTGACCATGTGCCTGTCATTGTTGGACTACAGACCCTTGCACACTTTTATCCCTAGTCTCATTATCTTCCACTTTTTCCTGGTAATTACATTGCCCCATGGAGAGATGCTGGCTTTCCGTGTCCATCTTTGTTGACCAGTCACCATGAATGCCACTGTGTTCTCACAACCAGGGCCAGGCGACCTCTGTGTGCCGCCTCCTATTCTTCTTTTACCTATGTTGAAATAAGAAGAAACACACCCCTGCTTATCGGCTGAGATTCTGTGTTATACAATGCGAACATGGCATTCTGTGAGCTCCTCTTAGTTGCCACTGTCCCCTGTTAGCATGCAAAGCTCTTTTCCTAGGAAGACTTACCTTCACCTGGAGTTTCGCTGAGCTGGGGCTGCAGAAACCTGGCTCCAGAGTGTTGCTTTGTGTGTGTGTGAGGATGTGTGTCTCTTGGGCATCTATATGCGTGTCTGCGTGTGTCTGCATGTGTGCCTGTGTGTGCCTGTGCGTATGCCCTTGTGTGTGTGTGTGTGTGTGTGTGTGTGTGTGTGTGTGTGTGTTGTGTGTTTCTCTGCACGTGCTGTCTCATGGGATAGATACTGGAAATCCTTCCTACAGTAGGACATGAACTCTCCGCTCAAACCCGCTCATGATCCTTATCCCTCATGTGAGCCCTGCGTGTGGGGCATGTTTGCTAATCATTCTGGACAGCTGCTTGCTAGGTTCCTGGCCCTGTTTGTGCCACAGGGTCTGGAGGTGGGTGGTGCAGGGACCATGAGAATCCCTGCAGGGTGAGTATGCTAAGCCCCTGTCACCTGAGGGGCTGCAGCTCTGACTTTCTCTCCTTCCTTGCTCCTCCTGCGAAACCTGCCTGCTGCCATCATCTGCTCCAGCCCCTTTGTGAATGATGAGAAAAATATTAATTGATTTTTAGGGCTTAATTATCATCACCCTGTTTCAAAATCCCTGTTGCCTCTGACCTGCTAGCTCTATATAGTCACACCAAATTGCATGCTTTATCCAATACCTCCTTTCCTTTGCAGGCATGACTTTCTTACCTTCTTTTTTTTTTTGGTCTCCTTCAAACTTTCAGTTGCTATTGAGTGCACAGGTCCCAGGCTCCACCTAGGAGCAAGCCCAGACACGTCCTCCACCGAATTAGGCTGTCCTCAGAGCACATGTGTGCGTGCCAGGTGTGCACGTGTGTGTGTGTGCGCGCGCGCGCATAAGAATGGCATGTTTGCTTGTTGCTGGTGTGAGGGAAAGGCAGAGGGCAGTTACGTGTGTTTAGGATTCTGGTAGCAAGTGTGTAGCCACCTCCACTGAAGTTAGAGGAAGGCACCCAGCAATTCCACTGGTGCATCTGGAATGACCGGCTGACCTGGGTGCTCCTACTGGGTGGACTTGCCAACAGAACTGCAGACATGACCAGGGATCAGACGGAAAGCAGGAGCCCTTGGGAGAGTATGTGTGCTTGTGTGTCTGTGTGCTCCTGTGCACATGCATGTGCTTGGCTGGTGCATTTTTGCCTGGTCTTCATGTGAGGAGGGTCCGTATGTGAATGTGTATGTATGTGTGTGTCTCTGTGTGGGCTTGTATTTGTCATGTATGTGTGAGTTTGTGTTTGTCAGCTGTCTGTGTGCCCCTGTGGTAGGTGAGGTGAGCACTGTGTGTGCCTGTGGCAGGTGAGGCATGGACCAGATGGCAGGTCAAACTCCATGTGAGCCTGGGGTGGGTGAGGTGTGGACCAGACAGCAGGTCGAGCTCCATATGCACCTGTGGCGGGTGAGGTGTGGACCAGATGACAGGTCGAGCTCCGTGGGAGCCTGTGGCAGGTGAGGTGTGCTCTAGATGGCAGGTCAAGCCAGCACAGGTTCTGGTGAGGGGCACTTTGCTTCTCGCACCTGCAGGTTGGAGCAGCAGAGCCAGGAGCAGGAGGGAGGGCACCCAGCTGGACAGGGTGGGACATGGATGCAGCAGCCACCTGAAGCGCTTTGACTGAGAGTCTAGGAGTTTCTGGAAGCACCTGAAGTCATCTAGTCAGTCAATCAGAGTTGCATTTTCCGGGTTCTTTGGTGTCAAGAGAATGGATGGGGAATGTTGGTGATAATCTGCTTGTGTTGATGTTTCCAGGGATGATACCTGTATACAGCAGGCTATAGAAGTGGAGTTATGTGTGAGGCGTGTGACATACCTGGACCCCCAAGGTGGTTCTGGGCACTCGAAAGCCTCCAAGGGATGGCCTTCTTGGCTGAGAGACAGAGCAGCCCAGGAAGTGGGTCTGCCCCTCTGCCTGACTGCCATCCCTTGCTGCTGGGCATGCACATTTGTTCTGGTACATTCTCATTGCACTCCTCCAAATTTGCCACCCCAAATCAGCCATGCCCTTGGAGGGCAGGCAGTCTGCACGGAAGACTCCCCAGGCTGGGGCAGTGAGAGGTGGCCGGTGAAGGATTGTATGTCCACCAAGGCGCTGCCATGCTCCCAACTGTGGTCCCACCTCCGAGCATCACCCTGATATCTGTCTAAATGTCACAGAGCTGTTTTATCCACATCTGTGACTCCTGTCTCACAAGGACACAGTCACATTCCAGTGTGGCTTCAACTTAACTAATGATATCTGCAGAACCCTCTCTCTGAGGAGGGTCACATTCCCAGATCCTGGGGGTCAGAGCTTCAGTGCGTCTTTTGAACCCCCCAACCACTGGCTCTCAGGTGTGAGAATTCAGTGCCTGGATCCTAGAGGAAGGGCCCTCTGTGAGTTGATCTTTAGGGAGACCCACATGGGGAAGCAGCCCATTCTACCAAGCTTACAATTGTGGCCCAGGCTTGAATTTCTTGCTCAGAACAGACTCCAAGATCTGACCATGATAAGTGGCCCCTGGAGATGTGTTGATCACTTGAGCCCTAGGATAGCGTGCTGGCCAGACCCAACCCTAGAAAACTTCATGTGTGTCTGAGCATGTGTGGCCCTTCCCCTCAGGCTGGCTTTGGGTCCTGCAGACGCAGAAGCCCATGTCCATGGGAGTCTGACTGCAGTGTACCTGGGGCCCTGAGGGTGCTGGAGTCGTCTCTGACAGCCCTAGTGAGCCAGCTGTGTCCTGGTTGTGCTGTTTTCATAACTGACCAGGTGGCAAAACTCTGCTTTCAGGGGTGGGTGGAGAGCAGCTCCCTGCCCGTGGACATGACCCGGCTGTTGTTACCTCTGGCCTTGGTAGACCACAGGGCCTGCCTTGGCACCCTGCATCCCTCTACTTCCCCAGCTCCTCAGACAACACCTGCCACATGGCAGGATCTCCACAGGGCCCACCGAACTCGCCCCTCAGGGCAGGTGGCCATGCACAAGGAAACCCTGAGGTCCATTAAGTGAGCAACATTCCGTGAGTGAAGCCAAGTCACCATCACTGTGGTCCCAGCAGAGGGCTGCTGGAGCCCCGGCCCAGGACCTTCCCAGCCATTGCTGCAAAATTTCTGGTCCACCCTGAGTCCCTGCGGCTCATTCTTTAATTGAAATACATATCAGTCAGTGCACCAGCGGCACTGTCCACCTGGTGAGGTGGTGCCCTGTCTCACTCTTCAGTTTACAATCCAGGAGGCAAAAGGACTGGAGCAGCCCTGGGTCCCCAGCCAGCGCACAGTGCCTGCAGCTGCATCCTTACACACACACACACACACACACACACACACACACACACACACACACAGGGCTGGGCCGTCGGCTGTTCACCTAGCATGCACACAGATATCTTCTTCATGTGTCCATGGCATGTAAAGAGGCAGCCCTGGGGGGAGGATGTCTGAGCCCCTGTGAGAGGAAGACTGTCCAACACCCACCTGGCTCTGACCTGACCCAGCCCTTGGCCCTTACTGATCCATCCTTATGGAGCTGCCCTTTTCAGGAAAGGCTGACAGGGACCTCCCACATGTCAGGCCCCTCCTGACACAGATGGCACCTGGGTTCCCAGAACAAGGACGAGTCCTGCCTCCCAGGAACTGACAAGCGATCCAAGATGACCAGAGGCTGTGGAATGAGGGCAGGATAAGGAGGGAGATAGTGACTTGGGAGCACCGGGTGAGCAGCAGGGGTGTCCAGGGGTGACCTTTGACTTGGTAGTGAGGGTTGAGGCAGAGGTCCAGGTGGAGGAGAAGATGGCAAGTCAGCTGTCCTGCAGTCAATGCCTGGGAAGATGAGAGGGGAGGCCAGTAGCCTGTGAGCCCTTTGAAGGCCCGGCCTGTGCCCCTGATTGAAGAAAGATGGGCGAACCTGGGGCACTCCCTCTCATTAGAGTAGGAAGGATGAAGCACACCACTGCATCAGCTAACAGCACATCTCTCACAACTCGAGGTCCACAGCTGCTGTGGGTCCCAGGCAGTGTGCCCTCTGCACCTTTGTGCAGGCCAGGCGCTCACTTGCAGCCTTCTGTCCACGGCCCAGCACTGTTACAGGACTGAGTGGCCATGGGCTTGGAGGCAGAAACACACTCCAGCTGACAGTGCTAATCTGTATTTGAAGGCCATTCTTCCTGCTTTGACCTCAGGATTTTCTCAACAGAGCATGAGAATGTTCCACACGTCCTCCCACCACCCCGCGAGGGGAAGTGGCCGATGACAATTGCAACAGACAAAGTGGCATTCCTCATCGCAGAGTGAGCCCACTGCTCATGCCACCCGGCTCAATGCAACAGAGACTGTGTTTATTAATATATTGGAGTTAAAATGACTATGATAAGTGCATCGAAGGCATTCGTGTGTCCTCACTCAGCTTGAGGACAGGCCTTATGCCTGCTTTAAGGGTTGGTGACGTGGCAATGAACAAATTGGACAAAATACCTGTTACCATGCTTATTTTATTTTCTCTGAAACTCACAACATTCAAGCAAATAGCCACCAATCCTGCTGTTTTCCACTGATGTGGATGCGTCTGGACTCCCCCCCGACTCACACGGGGTAGGTGCACACGTGGAGCTGCTGGCCAGGGGATGTGGAGGTGCTCCCAGCAGCCAGGTGCTGCAGGGCACCCAGGAGGTGGCTGGCAGGCATCAGGGAGATAGGCTGCTGACTGTCCTACAGCCCTGCCTTCCTGACACAACCTGGGTGAAGACCCCTTCAAGGAACAAGAGAGAGAATGCGATGACACACCAGGGCCAATGCAGACAGCAGTGCAGAGAAATTGCATGGGGGTCATGGAAGCCCAGGGAGAGGAGGGGAGCTGCCTGCTGGTGGCTCTGCAGGTGCAGGGCTTGGAGTGTGAGGGCCACTGGTTCTGCAGTCACACAGGTTTAAATGAACTAGCCCTTGTCCTCAGTAGCACCTTGGTCCTGGAGGTATTACCAAATGCCCTGGTCCAGAGTTAGCACCCAGCCACACTTCAGCTCCCCCCAGACCCCTGTCATTATTGCCAAAGGGACAGTCCCACCTGCCAGGAGGCAAGAAGAGGAGGGCTCCTCAGACACTGGCCTTGTCACCACACCAGTTCAGAACTGCAGGAAATGGTGTGCATCCACTGGCCTTGGGGCATCTCCTAAGCAGCTTTTCATGGTCACTTGGCCTTTCTTTCCTTATAACATCTCACGTCCAGATGAGCTTCTGAAAATAATATAAATTGTGGACTCCACATTAAAAAGTCCAAAGTTAAAATGTGTAAATCTCCCATCGAGTGGGGTAAAGTAGCCACATATAGCTGGTGGCCCAAAGGTGTGTGTTCTGCTGCCCCAAGGGTGTGTGCCATGTTCTGCTGCCCCAAGGGTGAGTGCCATGTTCTGCTTCCTGATAGGTATGTGCTATGTTCTGCTGCCCCATGAGTGCATGCTGTCACCTGACACCAAATGCTCAAAACCACAACAGCAAGACCCTTTGCTCTCATCTTATGTGGGGCTGTGTAAATGCTGCAGACCTCATGGACCTGTGCAGGTTTCTTAAACAGGACAGCATCCAGGCCATGTCCTGCTTCCACCAGCTCCTCTGTACTGAGCAGAGTGTCAGAAGCACAAATGCCAGTGCCAGTTTGAGGGGGACCTTGAGCCATTCCTTTGTGAGTCCAATGCCTCCCATCTGCTGCCGGCCATCCAGCCTTCACTTGGAGTGCATGATGTCTCCTCACCTGGCCCCTGTCTGCTCTCTGTGGAGTCTTGAAGCCCCTCTGCACACTGTGGGAAACCTGCATGTAACTGGTTACTCAGAGCATGATGAGGGGTTTGCATGGGAGGCTGAGCAGGCAATACCTGGCTTTGGAAGCAACAGGAGGTGCAGTGGGAAGAAAGTGGCTCCTTTGGCCATTGATGAGCAAAATGAACCACAGGACCACCAGCTGGTGGCTGTGTGGCTGTCTCTGAACTTTAACATCCACATTTTGTTGTTCAAAACACAGTTGGGGACACCTAGTCCAGGACTCCCTGAGTGAAAAACCTGCATATGAATTGATGACACTTGTGGTTTGTGGCATAAAAGCAGCTTGAACTGATGCTGTTGGGAACATTCCAGAGTGACTCCCCCTCTCCCTGGGGCACTCAGAGATGATCTCCCCAAGAAAGCACCTTCAGCTGGGTTTGAAGACTCAGGAGTTTTCAGGGCAGGTGGGTCGGAGAGCATTTCTGAGTGGGGACAAGCGGGTCTGGAACTTGGCATGTATGTGAGTCTGGACGGCAGAGGCAGCGTAACTGGCAGACATGTGTGAAGACAGTTAAATGTCAGACGTTGATCAAGCAAGTAAAAATTACTTTTAAGTAATCTGATATAAATTCAGTAAAACTGCTAAGCAACATTAAAGGTGGGGAAACAATGCTGGTTCAATCCCCAGCACCCTCTAACATTGAAGCGTAAGATGGAGTCTGTCCTCAATGCCAGAGTTGAATGACTGCATGTCTGATGACTGCGAGGACCTCTTCAGCGGCCTATATGTGTCAGCTCCTCTGTCCCTCAGCAGAGCCCAGGACAATGATGATGATCCTCCAGGCGCAGATGAGCTTACTGAAGCTCAGGGAGGCTGAGCAATTTCCAAATTCATGTACATACAGTAGGTGGCAAGGATTTGGTGTCTCCCAGTGCCCATGTCAACACAAGCCCTACCAGGACCTTGACATCCTTTCAGGAAGACAGGACAGGCATACCTAGATGTAAGGTGGAAGGACCAATGGCATCACACACCAGCCTGTGGAGCCAGCACTTGCCCAGCACGAGGAGGGAGCTGAGAGCCACTGAAACCCTCAGAGACTGTCCATGTGTCTTCTCCAGGATGACCACGCAGAGCCAGCATCTATCCCCTAGGACAGGTAAGTTTGCCAGGGTCACCCTGAGGCATGAAAGCTAGGAATAGAATAAATTCCTGGCATTGTGAGTGTCTGTGCACATGCACATGTGGATTTGTGGGATGTTACATATGTGTGCACTTGGAATTTGGGGAGGCTGAGTGTGTGCTTGAGATTCAGGGTGCTGAGTATGTGAGCTCTTGGGGTGCCATGTATGCATGAACTTGGGTTTTGGGGATGCTTTGTGTGCCTGTGTTTGGGATTTAATAGAGGGAGCATGGAAAGTGGCCCTTTTGGGGATGCTTTGTGTGCCTGTGTTTGGGATTTAGTAGAGGGAGCAAGGAAAGTGGCCTTTCTGGCGGCCGAGACGCAGACACTAGCAGTGCGTGGATTTCCATTCCCTTGTGGCTGGAGTTGACCTGTAGCTGGTAGGCCACCAACTGGCAGAGGCCAGGCCTGGTTCAGCGATGGTGCAGCCACTGTGGCTGGGTTAATCAGTGAGCATCTGATGCGAGGAAGGCAGCAAGCTTCGTGTCTCAGAGGCACCACAAGTAGGTGGTTACTGTTTGTCCCCGTGACCAGTCCCGCATCATTATTACCTGATGCTGGCATATAGGGTACTTGGCCCTGAAACCAGAGAGCTTGGTGTGAGACCTGCCCACACCCACTGGGCTCCTTCCTAGTGACCACCAGTGTTAGCACTGAGGAGGGTCCTTAGCCTGGTTCCATTTACCTGTTTTCTGAGCTGCCGCTCCCCAGAACGCCTTTCTGTATGAATCCACATGCAGGGTGCCAGTGGTTCCTTAGGGTCACCCAGACAGTGTTCAGGTGGCTGGACAACATGGTAGGCCTGGGTGCCTCCTGGTCAACCCTGGAGCTCAGAAGACAAGGGCAAGCATGGAGGCTGGGCACTGCCATGGGAGACTGGTGGAACACTGCTTCCACTCTGCCTCCCTCTGAAGAGCCTCTGGCTGCCCTTTCTTTCCTCGGTCCAAAGAGAAAAAGCTGCCTTTCTACTTCTCTCCTATGCCAGTGACACATGCCTGGTACCACACATGTGCACGCGTGAGCACACACCAACACACACGCATGCTCCAGTGCACACTAGCACATGTGCACACAGACACCATCAGTACATGTCTGCACACAAACACACGCACTCACACATGCCCCAGCACACACATGCGTGTATATGCCTGCTCAGAAGGAAGCCACCTGGTGGACACCCATGGCTACAGAATGTCCCTTGCCTGTACAATACCCTCTGGCTCCAGTGGCCACTGGGTCCTGAAAATGTGGCTAGCCAAAGGGAGGGGGGTTTGCCATCTTCCCAGGGAAAAGTCTGCACTGTGGTCATCACTGCCATTGTCAATCTGGCCCCAGGGGGGGTCCCTGTGAAAACACCTCAGGATAGTCTGTGCTGTCTTGCCGTGGTGTCCAGGAGGGTGGGCTTCATGTGGAGTGCAGAGGCACACCCTCACCTGCAGGGGGCTGTGGTAGGGCCAGTGTGTCCTTGTGGGCATGTGACAGATGGGAGCTCCTGCCAAGCGAGCAAGGCAGGGTGGAGCATCATCGCTACCTGAAGAGGCTGGGCATGGGGCACAACCTGCCAGCACCTAGGAAGGGTGGGAGTGGTGGGCCTTGTGGGGCAGTTGCACACATGGCCGCCCGTGTGGAGGTCGGTCATGGAGACCTGCTCTGCTTCCTCCTCATGCTCCACCCTCTCTCATCATGGGAGGGAGAGTCCGACCTCTCACATGTGGCAGGACACTGGGCACCTCTTCCTCTGCTCTGAAGAGCAAGCCTTGCTTTTGGGATCATCCCAGGTGCAGCTGTTCAGGCAAACTGGGGAGGTGAGAGCCACTCTTTCTGCCTGGGCAGGTCATGTCTCACTTTGCTGCCGGTCGCATGGGCAGGATGGAACTTCCAAGCCACAGGGTGGAGCCCAGGTTGAGTCCTGGCATGGCACTGCACGTGCCGACTTGAGTGCCCCAGGGAGTCTGGGACCTGGGACCTGAGCGTCTGCCTTCCTACATGGCCCCCACCCAATTCCCACCTTCACTTTAACCTTCAGACCTGGACACTTGGTCCCACATGCCATGTGCCTCTCACTCTCACCCAGCTTGTTGAGGACCCTGATACCAAAGCAGCTTGTTCCCCTGAGCTGGCCTTGACCCCCTGGGGGAGGTGTGCCTGTCGCTCCCCAACCTTCCTACCACCTTGGCAAGGAACTGCTGCGCTCCACCCACAGGTAGGGCTGGAAGTGTGCCCCTTGAAGGTGAAGTGCTGTGTACATTACTCGCACCCTTCCCCAGGAGAGGTTTGTCCCCTTCCTGCTCAGTAACATTTTTGGCTGTGTGAAGTCCTGATCTAGGAATTACTCTTTTGTGATTTCATCATTATAAACAACACCACCCATGGGTTTTACTATGAGGTATGCAACACTCTAAAGCGGTCTTTATTCACTAAAATGGGATGGAGCCCAGGGCGTTTCCTGGATTCTACATTGATTTCACTAAGTACTTTGTAGGGTGAAGTAACGTGCAGTCAGTGTGAAGTGTTGCTTTACATGATCTCATTCAGCTGTTCCCTGCTAGCTTCCCATCTCCGCTACTGAAGTCCTGACATGACTCGTTGTCTCCATTGCTTTGGGCTGGAGGCAAAGCAGGAGGGTGTGGGGAGGGAAATCTCTCAGCTCATGGCAGCTAGGATGCAGAGAGCAGAAGGATGGAGCTGGTCATGAGTTAAGTCCCCAAGGACTTGCCCTGAGGACCACTCCTGTGAGCCAGCCCAGCTCCCACAGTTTCCACCACTGCCCAAAATGCCACTGAATTGTTAGTCCACCCCTGGGTCAGCCCACTAATGAGCTCAGAGCCCTCATGGGCCAACCCTTCGCAAAGACCCCTCTGACACTGCTGCTCTGGGGACCAGGCCTTCAACACAGGAGCCTTTGGGGGACATCCAGTGCCAACTATAACATGCCCACTGATGTGTCATTAAAGCTAATCTCAGGGCTGGGGAGATAGCTCAGTTGGTTAAGTGCTTGCCTTGCAATCACAAGGCTGTGGGTTTGATTCCCAGCACCAAAAAAAAAAAAAAAAAAAAAAAAAACTCAGAGCTGGTTGGCTTTGACCTTTTCTGATACATGGTTCACAAAACACAACCTGTGTCTCCCAGGAGGCCAGTAGGGTGCAGGTGGAGACCTGGGAAGGGTGCCACAGGAAGAGGCACGAGGAACAGGACAGTGAGTCATGGAGGGACGTTGGCCTTGCTGGGGTAGGGAAAGGTCTGAAATGTTGGTGCCGTCATATTAATTTCAAAGTCATTTTGCTACTGAGTCCCAGCAGCATGTATTGGCACATCATTACCCCATAATGGCAATTGTGTAAATGCACATTGGTAGAAAGAGTACAAGTGCCGAAGATATTTCCATTTATGCAATAAGAGAAGCTTACTAGAGTTTATAGATCTGCTCACAGAGGTTGTGCTATTCTGCCATATTCCCTCCCTCGGCACTGGGGGGAGGGTGGCTAGGCAGCGCACCTGTCAGCATCACCTGCATGCCACACAGGGTGCCTTGAGCTGAGACCCGGCCTAAGGGACCAGGACGTAGGTGTGAAGAGGCTGGCTCCACCACTGCAGGCTGCCAGACATCCATGGGCCTGGCTCATGGGAGGTCCAGCCTGACTTCCAGGGCCCAATGCAAGGACCACTGCTGTCAGAACATAGAGAACAATGGTCCATCCTCCGGTGGTGAGACAGTAAGCCTCCTGCGTAGTGGGAGGGAGGCCCCTGCCCTGAACTGCCCAGATGGCCCTCTCAGCACCCTACCTGGGAACAGGTTAAAACCCATGGTCACCCGAGCGTTGTAGTCCAGGTGAGCAGCATGGCACTCGAGGTGCTGTATTCGTTGAACTAAATCATCAACTAACTTGAGTGTCTTCATGACAGGGTTGTTCTGTTTTGCCCAGTTTTAGCCTGAGTAGCTAGAATGCCCATGGTTCCAGGAACAATTCCTGAAGTAATGCAGTGGAGAGTTCCCAAGTGTCTTAAGCAAGAGGGGCGTGGTGAATGTGGCATTCTTACAAAGGTCAGGCCTCAACCCGGTGGTCCTTGGCCACCCTCTGCAATGCAGTGCCTGCTTGGAGGAGCTGGGCTCTGGACTACCCACAGGTTTACTTTGTGGGCTGCTGCTACTCCTGAGATGCAGGGTTAAAAGCCGGTGCTGTGGAATCATTGACTGAGAAGTGATGTTTTCAGGCTTTTGGCAAAAAGAAGCATTTTCAAAAAATCAGGTGAACTTGGGGGAAGAAAGCCCCGAATAAGAGTCGAGGGTCCTACCCCATGGACTTCTATAGCCCACCTGTGTTCATAGCCCATCTGTGTGCAGACGGCATCCCATGGGCTTCTATAGCCCACCTGTGTGCAGATAGCATTCCACAGGCTTCTATAGCCCACCATGTGCAGATAGCTTCCATGCCTTTCCTTCTGCCGGCTGCAGACTTCCAAGCAGATTCAAAAAGCGCTCCTGCTATTTTTTTCCCTTCCCCCCACCCTCCCACCCCTCTTTTCCCTCTGTACAGTGCTTCCTTCCTCCATACTTGCCCCCCTCCCTAACCCTAACTCTAACACTAACCCTTCCCTCCCCCCATTATGTGTCATCATCCACTTATTAGTGATATCATTCGTCCTTTGGCTTTTTGAGATTGGCTTCTCTCACTTAGCATAATATTCTCCAATTTCATCCATTTGCCTGCAAATGCCATAATTATATCATTCTTTATGGCTGAGTAATATTCCGTTGTATATATATACCACAGTTTCTTTATCCACTCATCAATTGAAGGGCATCTAGGTTGGTTCCACAGTCTGGCTATTGTGAATTGAGCAGCTAACAACATTACTCTATGTAAATTTATGATTACACAAATGGTATGCCTTTACACCATGTACAAACAGAGAAGCAACATGTATCCCATTTGTTTACAATAAAATTAAAAAAGAAAAAGAAAAAAAAAAGAATGAGGGAGAAAATAGAATAGCATTGTAAGGATAGCAAGTTGGGGTGGGGTTGCCATGCTTCTTTAAATATAGTATTAGCTTGAACCAGTTGAAATAATCATTTCTATAGGAAATGGAATAGTGGCAATTATATCTATTTTAAAACAGTTTGCTATCAAATTTTATTGTAAGAGGATTTAATGTTGTGTTTTAATATGCATACAAATTATAAATAGTTCTACCTGATCCAGAGGGCCTTCTTTTAGGAAAAAGTAGTCAAGACAATTAGAATATGATAACATGGCAGTGGCTCCAGATGGGAATGCCTTTGTTAAACCTCTACTCAATCACTTTAGACTTGTGCAAACTTGGGCAAGTTACCTTCTCTGTGCTTATTTGGGAGTAATAAGTTCATCTAATTCTGAAGTTGTTTGGAAAATTAAATATTATATAATATGGTATGTACATATATAATCATTAGAACAGTGTCTGGCAGATAGAAAACATTAAATAACATGCTATTATTAAAAAAAAAAAAAAAAAAAAGCGTTCCTGCCATGGTGCCGCCCTAGGAGGCCCCAGGCCAGAGGGAGTGCAAGTGGGTGTTAGCAGGCGGGAGCAGCGCTGCAGACCCAGTGTGCACAGAGACCCTCCACTGGGACCCTGGCTGGTTCCAACTGGTCCCCTTTTTTTCAGCAGGAAGGGGAGGTGGCTCTGGCAGCAGCAAAGACAGAAAGCTTCTCTGGGCTGGAAGGTTCAGGACCCAGGTTCAGCTCCAGTCCAGGAAGCCTCCCTCAGTGTGGCCTCTCTCAGCAGCCACGCCTTTCCCAATCTCCGGGATTTCCTCCATGGGCTCCATATTAACATTCCCTTGGTGGACATGCATATGTTAATTAACTTATGGTAGTCTTTTCACAATGTGCACATATATCAAAACACCATGCTGTATACCATAAATATATACAATTTTATTTGTCAAAAAAGTAAAATAGAAATGAAGAAAACATGAAATTTCCACCAGCACAGTGTTGATTGTCATTATTTCCCTTGTCTCACAGGATAGCAGGCCTGCTCTGTACGCTTCCTGGGGTGTCCAGGCACAACAGAGGCAGCTTCTGGAACCAATGAAGACAGATAAACCTGTCTCCCTTTGTTGTGACCACCAGTGCTAGGTGCCCTCAGGGAGACTGTTCTGTGCTACTGAGAAAAGAAGGAGGGATTTCTGGGAAAAGGCCAGTGGTTGTGCCAACTGCTTGGGCATCTCAGACCTGATCTGGGATGAGGGCCACCAGGTTCCCTCAGCATTTACTTAGTGCTTCTCAGTGATGGTCTTTAGATCGCTGGGGCCTTTAAGACCTTGCTGGAGAGACCACCAGGGATGCAGTGCAGGACATGGGCTGTTTGTGCCTTGTTGACATCTCTGCACACAGACCACGTTCACCTCTGGCTCCTGCACCAGGGTACTCAGATGCTTGAGACCCCAAAATGGCAGAGAGGGGAGAGCTGCAGTCCAGCCATGCCCCACCCTACCTGCTGGCTCTGCTCAACCAGTGCCTCCTGATGCAAGAGGTCTGGTAGCCTTGTCCAGATAGAGGTGACTACGCTAGGCTGGGCCCCTCAGTGACCTGGCCCCATGACCCTGGCCCTCCTCCACTTTTGTCTTCCTCAAAGCCTACCACCACCCTGCAAGCCAAGCTCTCCCTCTTGGTGGCAACTCCAAGGACCAGAGTTCTGGAGGGTCCCAGAACTTAGAAGAGTCACTGGCCTGCATGGAGTGCTTAGTGAAGATTGTCAAGATGGAGGGACAGAGGGACAGAGAGGCAGGAAAGAGGAAGACAGCATGGGACAGCTGCTGCTCTTCATGGGAGGAGCATGGAGCAGCTGCCATGACACGGATGTCAATCCTTTCCAGGCAAATCCAAGATTGTTGACTGTACCAGGGGCTCCAGCAAGCAATTACAGTCAGAAGTGCTTTTCCACCAAGGTACATAATGACTCATGCTGAGAATGTAATTAAAATATTGTGGTAGTTTAAAAATAATACTCTATTAAGATAATACACCAAAATGGCTAATTCAGAAGGAGTGCTTCCTGCCCTGATTGCATGTGGCTGATGGTACATCAAACGCTTTCATCTGAACACCACGCTTCATAGAAACACTTTGGTGGGATGTGTACTGGATTCCAGGTAGCTGACATTCTAGAATTTCTGTACCCCCAGATGCATCCGAGCAGTGTCTCAAGTTGACTCAGGTTTTGAAGTCTGGGCCTTGAGACACAGCGAAGCTCTTCAAAATGCCCTTTCTGGACAGTCCCAGCAAGGGTGGGGCTGAGTCCTTCCTGGAAGCCTCTGCCTCTGTCCTGTGGGCTTGGCAGGCCAGAATTCCAGATTATAAAGGATGCTGAGCCCTGATCTGCCAGGGAGGAGGGCCAGTGTGGTCCTGGCCAGCAGAGCATGTGAGCACCCAGACCTGCCTCCATCTCAGGGAAGATGAGACTCTGTCCTCGTCAGTAATGACCGGCATTCTTCCCTTGTTATATGGTCTTGGAACTGTGATTCCACACCAGCACTAACAGTCATCATGGACATGAGAACTGCCTTCTAAAGGACCTCCGGCTCCCTGTGTGCCCTCCTTACAGGAATGCCAGTCAGACCACAGCAGACCCACCTGTTCCAGTATAACCTCATCTTAGCTCACCAAGTCCCACGTTTTTGATTTTCTGAACTTTGCAATGAAATGGACACAGGTATATTAAAATAAATTAGAAATCATAATCCAAAGCTTATTACATCTTTTATTATTGTTAGTACTATTAATGAAGCCAATAAAATTAAGGGATATTATGACTTCATTCACCTATTTTCCTCAAAAGAGTTGAACTCTGAAAACATAAATAGTTCTTTCAAAATAATGTACATGTATATTTATTGCTCAACATGCAACAAAATGGATAACAGGATATAATGGGCTAACTTTATCAGTTATATCTGCGCCACCCTATCGCCCACATTGGCAAAGAAGGTAAGCATGGTCCCTACCAGGTGAAACAGGAGCTAAATCCCATCTCATGATCCAGTGCAGGGCAGACTAGCTGTGGAAAGACCAGGCCAGGCTGGCTCCACCTCCATCTGGAAACTCTGGGAAACAGTGCAGTGCGGGGGCGCCTAGCACATAAAACTCATGCCAGGGAAGTGTGCCTGGCACATAAAGACCCATGCCAGAGGTTGGTAATCTTCCTCTGGAGGATGATAGCAAGGACTCGTCATAAGTTGGGTGCTGCCAAGGCCTTCCCTGGAAGACGATAGCAAGGACTCGTCGTAAGTTGAGTAAAGCTGGAGCCCCTTCCTCAGAGTGTTAATCTCTCTTCCTTTTTTGTTTTTCACCAGAACTCACAATATTACGCTGATTAATTATGTTTAATAAAGTTCTTCGTTTGAAGGATGATGGGAACACAAACAGTTCATATGAGTCAACCCAATTCCAGTAAAATAAAGTTCATTTGTTTACACAAAGCACTAATATTCCTATAGGGAATGGTGGACATTCTGAAGCAATATGTCTTGTGATGTTTTTGTTAACTTTTACAAGATTCCCAGACATCTAGTTACATATAAGTGATTCCCTTAGCTTCAGTGATCAACATATTTATTACATCTGGTTTCTTCTACAAAGTAATAAGCCTCCCACAGAAATACATTATATTTAGTTCAAAAGAGAAGTTTTAGTTCTTTTAGATGAAGATTTTTTACTTTGAGGATAATAACTTGGTTCTTAATAGTATAATATGATTTAACATAGCATAGACATGTAATTATAGTCACAAAAAATTAAGAACAAATTACTAGAAGTTATAATTAATCTTAGCGGTAAGAGATCAAATAGAAGTTAAACTTTAAAGAAAAAAACAAGTGGTGTACATCAACTTGCTTTTGTAAGTTTCGGGTCAAAAAAAGTTCATTGTAGGGAAATGTTGACTAAGATGAATGTGCCAGATGGCGCTAATTGACTAACTGTGCAGACCTAACTTCTGTTATCTATTAATAAACTTCTAAGAACTTCCTTCTTCATATGAAATCATAAATATTTTTAGTAAAAAGTGTAAAAGTATATAAACTGTTAAAAAATTCAATAAACTTGTCAGCATCCTAACATTGACCGGAGTCTGTGTGGTTGCTGTCCATCGCCGACACTGCGCCGTCTAATCACTCGGGGCTTTTGTATTTCAGGCCATCAAGGACCCCTGGACTCTGCTGCTTGGGCTGGTCCCCGGCAGTGCAGCTTCCTGTGCCTCATCCTCACACAGGAGGTGAGGAGCAGCCTAGGCACTGCATCCAACCAGCCCAACAGGGAGTGAGCTGCATGGGAGTAGCCTGGAGATCTTGTGCTGTGGCATGCCACGACCTCCCCAGGACAGGAGGACAGGGTACCAGTTTCCTGGGCCACTGCTATAAAACTCTGGAGAAGGTGCCTTAAACAACAGGATAGGGCTGGTACTTCCATTCCAGATAATGAGAAGCAGTATGTGGTGTGGATGGAAAGGGGCCTTGCGTAGTCAGAGGTGCATGCCAGGGGACAGAGAGAGGGGAACTTGGGGCTGGGCCTGGGTCTGAGGCTCAGCAGGTGCAGAGCTAGAGGGGAAGATCCTGGCTTGCTGAAGTCAGAGGAAGGGAAGGTTCTAGGTAAGAAGTGACCTCTGTGATAGTTTCTGCCCAGGCACTTCATGTCCAGAGGATGGAAACAGGTGGCAAAATCACAGCTTTGAAGCCGAAGGGTCACTTGTAAACTATTGGTGCCATCCCCACCCCAGTTGGCCCCACACCTGCTGAGCCCTCGTCAGGCCAACCAGCAGCCTTCTCTGTTTCTCCTCCCTGTGTGTCCGGTCTTACTGCTTGGCCTCCCTTGCAAACACCATGACCCAACCTAACTGACACTCCAGGTCTCCCACACAGGGCAGAGGCCTCTGGGAACTGGGCAGGCTCCTTGTTTCTGGAAAAAAAAATAAACAAAGGGCAGCCTGTATCTGGCCAGGCTGAGCAACCAAAGGCCAGGACACCCTGGACCTTGGCTTCTGCTTTGCTGGTAGAAATGGCTTCTTTTTATTTTCATTTTGTCTGCTTTGCTTTGGAAGTAGGATTTCTCATGTGGGTCTTGATTTGAAGGTGAATGTAGAAAGAAGGAGAACACTGAGAGGAGAAAGGATGGAGGGCAGTGTGCCACCGGCTGAGACTGCTGGGCATTAGGAACACTGAGCCCAGAGTGGCCCTTCTGAGTGGGCTGTGCTCAGGGTTCCAGTGGGTGCCTTCAAAGAAACCAGCGGGAAGGGCTCTCCCAACTGCAGGATTGGCTTGGGATACACCTGTGTGCCAGTGTGGTGTTAAAAGAGAATTTTAGGTGTAATGGCAGCCCTGGTCCATAATCCTTCACTTTTGAAACAGGCATTTCTGCATAGAAGCCAGGTTTCCTGACCAGCAAGCTGCTCTTTTCCCCATGGAAGGGACATCCCCCTTGGCCATGGAGGCAGCCGGAACCATTGTACTGTTGCATGGTGGCAGGGGAGGCCGTGGGAGCAGCTGCAGAGAAGGGCTCAGGAAGGGCTTGGGTGGATGAGCCCTGCCTGGAGCTGGTGCCAGGGCTGCCCGCCCCTCCAGGCCTGCACTCCTCTCACTCCAGAGAAAAGGCCCGGCCCATGCAGGAGCAGAGGGACTGGGCCAGCTGCCTGCTCCTTACCGCCCATCACAGTGACAGCATCACTGCCATCACCATGGTCACTACTGTCACCACCGAGTAGCTCCTGTGCTGGGCACACTGACCCTCACCAGCCCAGGCAGCAGTGAATGAGATTCTCACTTCACTAGAGGAGAAGAGCTTCACCATGGAAGGAACTCCCCTGGAGCCCACAGCAAACTCAAGCCAGGAGTCCCGCAGGGGAAGTGGAGTCTCCCCTTCTCCTGGAGCTCCAGCCAGCCCCCCACCCCATCCCTCTGTCTCTCCTCCCCCGAGTTCCCACCATTTGTGCATCTTTCTGGGCCCTTTACAGGTGACACATGGACATTTTAATGCCTCTCCCATAAGTGATGTTACCTGTTCTTGATTCAAAACACAGGTGAATCAGAGATTTATATTTCTCTTTTGAAAAATATTTCATCCTTAAAATATAAATCTTTATTCTTTATCCATGGACAGTGGAGCCCAGCTAAAATGCAGGTGGGCTGAGATTCCACAAACTCACAGCCTTCTGATCTGAGTATGTGAGTCACAGCACAATGCATCGGCTATTATCTGTTATTTAGAGACTGGACCACAGCTGGGAAAACAGGCCCACAAGTCCCCCCAGAAGGCACCATGCCCTCACTGGCTTACCTGCTGAAGAGCCCTTGGAGAATGTTTCTACCAGCTGTGTGCTGGTAGAAACTCAGTGATTCTCAACCTCCTGGTGAGGTGGGCGCTACTGTTCCTATTTCACAGATGAGGACATGGGGGGACTTGCCCCAACTCCTCTCTTCAGGCCCTGCTGCTTCAGTCTCCAGGCCTGGCCACCAGGGAGAGCAGAGGAAGCCTAGTCTCATCTCAGAAGCCTGGGGGAAAAGCAGAAGACTGGATCCACCTGTGCAGTTTCATCCACTGGCTGGAAGGAGCAGCACCACTTTGAGCCACTTGGAGAAGCCACTGGAAATTTCCTAATGAGAGAAAAGCAGTCAAGGCCTCTATCTCCACAGAAGTCCAGAGATCCCTTCAGTCTGCTCAGCTCTTGGTATAAAATGACCTGAAACATGCATAACTGTCAGATAATTCAGCCATTCATACCTGTCAGAAATGTTGCCAAAATGCCATCCTGCAGCACCAGCCAGGCACACCGAGAAGGCCACGGCCCAAACCCGCCTCCACTCTGCCCTCCCTCCTTGGCCTGTGGGGAGGACCCTTCCTGTTCCATTCTGTCTCCCTGGGTTTCTGCTGCCCTTCCTTGCATTTCTCTCATGGACCCGATGTCCCCTTGCTGCCGGTCTCTATGAAGCTATTTCTGGCCACAGAGCATGGCACAGGGCCCACTCCTCACCTAGTTGCTGCTTTGCCCCTGGTGGGACTGGTGCTGTGGTCAGTGCACAGGCTGCAGAAGTGCTTTGCTCTATTCCTCCCATTGTGAGGGCTCGCTCTCATGGTTCAGTCTTCCTTGCCTTTTTTGGCAGGCCATGCTGCCCTCCTTTCTTCCTTTCTTGGCAGGCCGTGCTGTCCCTCCTGCTCCTGCTTGGCCCTGCTGCTAGTGACAGGCTCCTTCCAGGTGCTCATGCTCCCACCTGCTTCATGAAAGGAACATGGACCTTCTCCTGGACACAGTACTCCCTGCCCTGGTAGGTCTAAGGTGAGCTGGTCCACTTGGGCTCTGGTGCCCATCTACCATGCCCATGGCCTCTGCCACATAGAGTCCCTGCTGACTCTTCTTGGCACCTGCACTTGCCACTCCGACGGCCACACTGCGACTTCAGCCAGGTGGGTTTCCCATGCTTGCCGGCTCCTCCCAGGCTGCCTTGCCCCTGCTGCTTCCTCGAGCGTCTGTCCAGAAGAGTACTCTGAATGCTGAGCACTGGCAGGTGGCCTCTGCCCAGCTCCTCCTCCCAAATGGGTGGGAGTCTTGGATTGCAGTCCTCCCTGCATCGGCTGCAGGTACCATTCTGGAACTTTCTGGCTTTCAAATTCCGTTAGCGATGAGAAACTCAAGGTCCCTCCAAGGTGCTCCCCTGTGTTGCACTCTTCCTCCTTAGCTCTGAATGCCCTTGGAGTTTTGGGATTTCTCTCTTCCTTCCTGGAGAGCCTGGTGGGCCCCGCTGGCCTGACTCCCCAGATTGGAAGCTCATCTCCAGCTCCATTGTCTCTCATCCTCCCTCTGGCTCCTGCTCATCCCAGCAGCCCTGGCCATGGTCCCCAGTCTCTCTTTCTACTTCCTGCATTCTTGGGCATGTCTCTGTGAACCCCTAAACCACAGCACTGGTTCCCCAGAGACTGTTCTCAGGTCCATGTGTCTAGTGACTTTCCCCAGTGGGAAATCAGGTGTGTGCAGTGAAGTACATCACATGTGGGCCCGGCCTCTGCGTGATCCCACTGTCCTCATTCCTCCACTCCTGCAAGCTGTGCTCTCAGAGTCCTCATCCACAGCCCATGGGATGGGGGGAGCTCCAGCCCTTTGGGCCACCTCTGGGTGGACCTCTGCCTTGATGGCCCACTCTGTCAGTGAAAGCCTGCCATCTGAGTGTCCTCACAGCTCTAGTTCAGGAGAAGTAGACAGTGAAGTCGCCACAACCCCAAGCAGTGTGGGCCTCTACTGGGGTCTCTCCAAGATGCTTGAGCCTGTGATGGTTGCAGGAGGCCCCTGTGTCCCATAGCCATCCAGGGGAGGTTAGAAAGTCCTGTGTTGATTCCCAGGACTCCAGCAGAGTCTTCCCTGCCCCACCTCCCAGACACCTGTCTGTTCCCCAGGGAGTCCCTCAATTAATAGGACAGAGGCACTAGGGGTGCCGTGTCGAGTCTTCTGGGAGGTAGCCAGGTGCACCTTGGAATTTTCATTTATTTTCATGATCCTTCTTCAAATTACAGCCCCAGGCAGGTGGGTTCACACTTGATCATTAATGATGGCTACTGCATCTGTGCTGGTCTTGAGTGGACACGGTGTCCCAGGCTGTGCTAAGTAACCACAAGACTTAACTTCATTCTCTCAACACTTATGAAGCCTAGTGAATTTGGATTGTGGTTTTCAGTTTCCAGAGGGTGAGATGGTTGTGTCAAGAAGCTAAGCAAATTGCTGCAGAACTCAGGAGGTGGCAGCCAGGCTAGCGGCAGCCCAGGCCTGACTGCCTCCCAAGTTGGGCATAGTTTTGTATCACTGATGCACTTGGCTGTCACCCACCCAATGTGTCCCTTTGCACATTGTCTGGCATCTGTCCATCCCTGGACCAGCCACACAGGGCAGTGTCTTATCTGCTTCTTTACTGTTGTGGACCTGACAGACCTTATAGGCCAGGTGTGTGTGGGGGCCAGAACAGCCCTGCCCTTAGGGAGCCTGGCTTCCACTGCCCTCCAGCCAGGTGCCGTGCTGACCCACAACACAGCAAGCAGAGTGGGGCACTGGATGTGGGGCATTCATCAGGCCACTGTGAATGTGGGCAGATGCCCTGGATCCCTAGTCCTGCAGAGCAGAGAAAGGGACAGGCAGAGCCCAGGAAGCCAGAGCTTGGGCTGGCTGCATGGCTGGCAGTCTGCCAGGGAGCAGTCCCACCAAGCACCCACACACAGCCCAGGGTTCCAAATGGAGTTTCAGACACCGTGTGGGGCAAGCAAGGCAGGTGCATGTGGGACCCCATTGGGTAGAAAAACTGGGCTGAGCTGAGAACCAGCAGGTATCTTGGTGGGTGAGAGATTAAGCAGCAGATTGTGACCTAGGAGTGGGGCCAAGGGTAGCAGAGCCACTGCTTTGCAGACTGTGCCAGTGGGACCCCTGGAAGAGACAGGTGGGCTGAGCAAGTTGGCCTGACCACCAGCCACTCTAACTGCTGCTCTGCTCTGGCACCACACCCTCCCCAGGGCTTCTACCCACCCGCAAGGTAGACTGTGTGACCCCAGCCAGGCCACAAGCCAGGGTCTTCTGGAGGAAGGAGGCCACACTCCCTGCACTTGTCCCATGGGGCACTCAACTGCAACATAGGAGCCCACACTTGGTGACAGTGTGTGCTGGAAGGTGTGGGGAAGAACCTCTGTGTCCTCCTGGGGGAAGACATGGGGAGATAAATGACAGTAATGACAAATATATTCTGAGATTAGGGGTGGCGTACCTTTCCTCATCAATTTCTATTCTTTGGGTCATTAAAACTTGAATTTTAAGTGGAAAGATGCTCACTCAATCAGAGTAGGCCTGAGAGCCGCGGTCGGCCAGGGTGTGATCCATGGGTCTGCCGCCTGTGAGGGGCATGTCTCCAAAATGGCATGTTGGCCTGCAGAATGCCGTTCAAGCACCACGTTGCTGTCCTGGGGCAGGCTCTGAGTTTGTCTCTCCTCCAGCCCTCCCAGGGCAGGCTCTGAGTTCGGGTCTCCCCCAGCCCTCCTGGGGCAGGCTCTGATTTCAGGTCTCCCCCAGCCCTCCTGGGGCAGGCTCTGAGTTCGGCTCTCCCCCAGCCCTGGCTCATATCCCATGACTCCCATCCTGTGTCCTCATGTGCTCAGTAGATCTCAGAATTCACTGCTTCTGTGTCCACCCACCAGGCAGAGGCAGGTGGCACACGTGATCAGAAGGACCTTTCTAACCTGTCTGGGTGGAAAGAAAGTGGACAGCTGCTCATTTGGGTCCAGTGAGAGTCCACACCATGTCCCTGAAAGGCTCCTGGTAGCTGGCAAGGGTATCCTCTCCCCCAGATTCAATCCCTTTCAGAGTTTCCATCTTTATCCTGGACAAAGTGGTGCCCACGCTTCACCTGCCCTGGACCCCTGGGTCCTGTGACCCTTATCTGTATTTCCAGACATTATGGAACAAGCTTCCTAAGAATTTCTCTTGAGCACCATCTCTGGGCTGGTCCCATGGCTACAACCCCTTGCCTACTTTTGAGTTGAATTCCTGGAAGGTGACAAACATTTGAGCAAAGCCACTCAGAGGGGCGAGGCTTGACTGGCGAGTTTCAGAGGTTGCAGCTGCAACTGTGGCTCCCAGACTCCTGAGACCAGACCCAGCACGGTGGCAGAAGGGTGTGGTGGGAGAAAGCTGGTCAGCTCAGGTGGCAGGGAGGCAAAGCAGAGGGAGAAAGCAGAGGGAGAAAGGAGAAGTGAAGGGGCTGGACAAGCCCTGCCAGGGCATTCCCCCATGACCCAAATCCCCCAGGTGAGTCCCTCCATCCAGTCATCCGTTCAGATTATCAATCCATTAGAATCAAAGGGGGCCACATTGCACTGCTTAGAAGCACAGAGGCTCAGAAGGCAGACCGATTCCTGCAGAAGGGCGTGCCACTGCACCAATCTGGCCAGCAAGCACACTGGGCAGGAAGTGCACCCACTTTTAGCCCCAAGGCAGCACTGCCCCTGGCTCTGCTAGGAGGAGGAGCTCAGGGTGACATTGGGTGCAGTTAGCTAATTTTAAAATTGAGGCCAAGAAAAGGAAGGGCTGTAGTTAAAATGGCTGCAACTGGACACAGGCTGGGGAGCTCAAAGGGGCCCTGACTGGACCTTACATCCCAACTAGGGTGAAATGCCATGTTCTGAAAATGGACCTCCGGACTTGCTATTTCTCACACATCAAATGGAATTACCCACTGCTGAGGCCAGAGCCTCCTGATCCAGTCATTTCCCAGAGCCCCAGTGCTGGACCTCTGCCACCCTTGGGAAAAAGACAAGAGGATAAGAGACTTTGGGCACTCCAGACACAAACCACAACAGGCCACATGAGCCAACTGCCTCCTGTGTGTGAGTCACATTGGGTCCTAGCACGCTGCACTTCCAGGCCCCACCACCCAGATGGCCCTGCCTCCAGGTCAGGAGCCTCATCCCAGGGCTGTGGTTTGTGTCCTCCTCCCTTTGAGTTCTGCTCCATCCTCCCAGCCCAGCACTCGAGGGAGAGGTTGGCATGCTGACAAGTCCTCCTCCGATTACTCAGGGACTCCTGTCGGAAACAGGATCAGCACCAAGGGTTCCCTGGATCTGCCTTTAGGGCAGCACACCCCAGACCCCCACCACCCTTGCTTCCCTCTCCTGCATTACCAGCAAGTTCTCTTCTGGCACTGGACTGTCCATTCCAGGGAACAGACTGGTCCTCCCTGCAGAATCCCTGTGCAGACAGGCTCTGCCTTCCAAGGGCTAAAACCACAGGGGGTTGAAGAACTTTTACAGGAGCCAACAGCAGTGATGACTTGGGAGTTCCTCTGTGGCCTCCTTCATCAAGCCCAGCACTGTGAACACCAGGGACAGCACTTGGCCTGAAAACACAGATGGAGGGGCTAGAGGAAATGCTTCCTGGGTCCCAGGGCAGGGGGCTCTGTGGCTCACAATCATGCAGCTTTGCAGGGAAGCTCCCCCAGTGCCCTGCCTGTGTAAGCTCAGGTCCCTGTGTGGTGGAGCTGGGGGCCTGACAGGTTGAGCTGGGGCAGCCTCCACAGACCTCAGCAGCCAGTCCTTGTGGTCACACCAGGAAAACACCAGAGAAACACAGAGCTACATATGGCATAGGAATAGCCATCCCTTGTTGGAGCACCTCGAAATGAGGATGGTGCATGCTCACAGGCTGGAGTTTCTAAGGAAACTGATTCCTTCATTCATACCTTGATGTCCTTTTCTACCATAAACCAGTTCATTACCTTTTGGATAGCACCAGCAGGCTACTCTGTGGGGCTTGGGCACTGGTTGACAGGTGGTCGTGACACAGCTGTTTGCTGGGGATATGTTGGCACTTATGTGAAAAGCATTGTGCCCTGAAGGGTCATCAGTAGCCGCAGCTGCCAGGTTTGAAGTACCAGAACCCACTTTTCTGATACTTCTCTACTTTGGTTAGGTCCAGGATTTTAGGTAATAAGTCCCTCAAGAGATTACAGTTCTCTGCAGCCTGGGGTGGACTGTGCACTCGGATCTCACCTCTCAGATCTCGCCCATTGGGATCAGGTTCCCACGGTCTCAGTTGTGTGGCTCCTGCACTCTTCTGGGTGCACAGTCCCGATGTCTGCCCTTCACTGTCCCTTCCCTCCACTCACCTGTTCCTAGCTGACTAACCTACCTACCACCTGGAGCAGGGCTGCACACCCTGCAGAGCTGAGGAGCTCCCCTGGCCTCCCTTTACATATAGGGTGATGTGAGAGCCAGGTGGTTTCATTGTGTCCACACGAACCCGGGCAGTCTGGGATTAGACACACTGACCCTGCTCACCCACCACTTGCTGAAGCCTCTATAAATAACAGGAAGTGGTCTTTTTTAAAGGACACAAACTCAGCTGGGCACAGTGGTACACACCTGTAACCCCAGATGGGAAGTTCAGGGTCAGCCTGGCTAACTTTATAAGTCCCCATCTCAACACCCTCCTCTGTGTGAGGTCAGGAGCTGGGCAGGCATGCTGTTCACAGTGTGGACATGCAGAAGCTGCCACAGTTTCAAGCCAGTGCCCTGGGTTTGGACATGTGGGCCTCTGCAGGCACCATGTTCATGTTCTCTCCTCACCTTGCACAGTGTGAATACATAATTGATAAAATACATTTGGAGTATAAAGGAAAAATTGGCGGGTCCTGGGGTTCTCATTCTGTTGGGGAACACCCTTTGGAAGCATGGTGTGCTGGGCTTCTGGCATTTCCTGCTTTCTCTGTCACAGAGGTGAGGAGCGTCAATGATCCAGGACCAGAAACAGTTGCCCTTCTTCAGAAAAATAAATAGCTGACTTTTGCCTCGATACCTGGTTGTCCCTGTTCCCTGACTCTGTGGAAGTGGCAGCAATGTGGGTGTAGCAGGCCAGGCGAGGGAGGGCCACCTCCAGCGCAGGCTGGTACCCTCTAGTCTGGACTGGGCAGCAGGAGGAGCCTCCCCGGCCAGCGTCTCGTTCCTGCCACGTTCCGTCTTCCGTGTTTGAGAAGAGATTTCTCCCCATGGCTCTGAGCACTCATGCTCCATTTGATGCTCACTGAACAGATATCTAACTGGAAAGCTCATTTCCCTCCGCTTCTCCCCTGAGAGACAATGAGGGTGTTGGAGGCCGCGCTCTGCCTTCGAGCTTCCACCTCACACAGTAGAGGGCTGCACAGGAGCCCCATGTGAGTCTGCAGGCACCTGAGGCTGTGGCTCCAGTGCCCAGGGGCAGCGGCTGGGCACCTGGGACCTGCCCCCATGGGAGGTGAAATGTGTCTTCACTGTCACTTGAAGGTAGAGCCCAAAACTCGGAGAGGTAGAACGACTTGCCCAAAGCCACACAGCTGATCTGAGAGAGATGGTCCCAGTGCACTGAGGTCTCTGCTTGTTTGTTTACCAGCTTTCCCCATGCAGTGACCCTGTGGCCTTGGAAGGTCCCCTGGACCCTCCTGTGTTTAAGGGTGCACCATCCTATTTTCTGGGGAAGTACTTGAGAGAGACCTGGAAGCACCCAGAATAGCCAGGCACAGAGGAGGCACAGGGGTGTCATCCTTCCTGTTTTCCTTGTTCTCTGAGAGAAATCTTTTTGCTCTGTGTGGCTGGAAATTGGAAAGTCTGCAGGACACACAGGAATTCTAAGGACAAGGGAGAGGGAACAAGGCTCCGGGAGCACTTGGCATCCTCCCACGCCTCTTCCAGTCCAAATCTGAAAATTACTTTTGCTGAGAAGAGGAAAACAGGCCAGGGAGGCCTCCCCTCTGGTTTCCTGAGAAGGAACACTCAGAGCTGGCCCACTTGAGCAAATTCAGAGGGTCTACACTGATGGGGCTGCACCATTTGACCTGGGGGCTTGGGCTGGCCTCCTCTGCCAGACAAGCACGACCTTCTCTTCTTGCAGTGTCCTCATGGACCTGGCCCTGGAGGGACAGGGACAGACATCTAGGTACTACAGCAAGGAAGGCTCACAGGCAGGGACCCCTGCATGCCATGAGGTTCAACCAGCCTGGGGTCAGCCAGGTCCCCAGGGCCCCAGAGGGCATGGCCTTCTCCCCAGTTACCTGAGCTACTTGAGCAGCTGTCCTATGACCTTGTATCTGCTGGCCAGGGTGGGCTTCTCCTGGCTGTGGTCTGGCCTTCTCTGCAGGGCTGCAGGGGTGAGGGTGGAAGAGACCTGATCCTGGTAGTGCCTGTGTTCAGGCCATGTGAGTCACATCAGTCTGATGTGAAAACTGACACAACAGCACACACCACAGGTGTGAGCTGGGCATGGGCCTTGGGTCCTGGGGCACTTCTGAAGGCCAAGAGGAGTTCTCATGGGTGTGATGACACGGACCTGAGCTCAGGTGGCAGACTGAGCCCTGGAACCTGGTCCCGGAGGCTCAGCCCTGTTTCCAGCAGGCTTGGTCTGCATGCTTGGTCCCTCAAGCAGCCCACTGTGGGTTCTGTGCCTGCAGGAACCTGTGGCCCAGCTGAAGGCAGCATGGCAGGGGTGTGTGCACAAAGCAGCGTGGGTCCTCCTGGTGCCTCTGAGTTCACTGTTGCTCCTAGCTGTGCCGTGGGTAGACTCCACTGCACACACCACAGTTCTACCTGGAGGCAGGGCTCCCCACTGCCCCATCCCTGCACAAGGTGAGGACCTCAGACTGCAGACTATCAACCCTGCATGGTTTGCTGAGTCCCAGCAGGACACAGGTTGGGGCCCTGGTGGCTGTGCCACTCAGGAAAGCAGGCCATACTGACCACTGCTGACCTGGGAACCCTGCCTGAGAACCCTGCCCAGGCCTTTCTAGAGGGGTGAGGACAGCAGGGGAGGGGCAGAAGTCACATGTGTCCAGAAATAGCCTCAGACACTCCAGCATGTTGGCTTTGGTCTCCTCCTGGTAGAGTCAGAAGCCCCGGCCCTGTGGGTTAGTGAGTCTCCCCACCAGCCCTTCTGCTGTCTCTCTACATGTGCAGTCTCAGGGTGCCCATCTGGGTCATCTGGACCTTTGTGAAGGATGTGTGTTCAATTAAGTCAGTGCTGTCTGACCTGATGCTCCCCAGGCAGCACAAGAGGTAGCTCTCGAGGACTCTGCTGAAGCACCCTCCTGCAGAAGGTGCAGATTTCTGCCCGGCTGGGCGGGGTGGCAGTGTGTCACAGGGTGGTGCTCAGAGCTGCTCCACCGCAGGACACTCCCAGGGGCCAGTCTCCACTCATTCCCAACCCACAGGCCATGGGAGGGAGGGCAATCTGACCATGCTGAGGAGAAGAGCCAGGGCTGTTACTGCCTCGCTTAGGCCTCCTCCTGGCCTGCTTCACTTCTCATCCAGGCTATTGCGAGGGTGCTGTGCTCACTCTCTATTAGTGCTGCTCAGTCAAGTGTGCACACTAGTCACTTGAGTAATCGGTTATTTTACAATACAGCCAGAGTCTGAATGTGGCCATGGTGATGTTTGGGGCTGGGGTGCTTCCCTTGTCCAGACCACTTTGGTCCCATCTGCTAATGGAAGCAGGAAGTTTCCAGATCATTCATGGGGTAGCAGGAGTTTAGCCAGCTGCCTTCACCTGATAGGAGTCCCCTCTGCCCATGTGTCTGTGTTCAGCTCACGGGAACCAGCTCAGCCTGGCCTGGAAATGTCTCCATATTCCCCACCCCAACACCTTTCTTTAGAAAGTGCCAGATGCCACCTCACCTACCATGCTCTCTAGCACTAGTGCCCCCAGCCTGGCTGGCCCTGATTTTCCAGCTCTCCCATGTCCTCCTTCACCTTGTGCCACATAGCTGTCCCTGACCTTGGCCTGAAGCAGAGGCTGCGCCGCTTGGCTATTGCACACTCCCTACTCCTGTGTTGTGGCCTCCAAGCCTCAGCCCTACCTTCTCCACCACCTCCACCTCCAGGGTCCTCTGAGGACCTGGCCCCTCTCACGAGATCGGAGCCCACACCTCCCTGCACAGATGTTGTTGCCCCTGATTCCAAATTCTGCAGGGGCATCACATTCCACTCAAATTAAATGCCAGAGTCTGCAGCGTGACCTGTGGGGCCCTGCCGGGTCATCACAACTGCTTCTCTCCTCTGCTTCCTGCTTTTTCCTGTGCACCCCTGGCTACCAACCTCCAGCCAGGGAGGGCTCAGCCTTGAGCCCAGCCTGGGCTGCTCAGGACTGCTCAGGGCAGCTGACCCATGAGGGAGGCCTTCTGCAGCCTCCCCATAAGCAGTGCACACAGCCCTGCACCCACCTCCCTGCTTTGCTGCTCTCTGGGACTTGCCCCAGCTGCGTCCTGGACACAGACCTCCTGTGGGTATATCTGTGGTCTGCCCCTCAATAGAATGCAATGCACTCACCCTGTGGACTGCCTCAACCTATCCCCCACCTGGACCCGTCATCACCCTTACACTGGGTGGGCCCTCAGTAAAGAGCTTGTTCCAGGAGTGCTCTCTCTCACCTTCCAGGTGACATGCCAGCCACCACCAGGAGTCTGCTGCTGTGCTGAGGGTCAGGGACAGAGCACGGTATGGCTCCATGTGGGTGGACGTGTGAGGAGGGCAGGGGAAGGCTGCCAGTCCTGTAGCCAGTTAGGGGACAGTTCACCAGAACCTGGAAGTCAGTCCCCATTGGCTCTCCTAGACTCAGTGGAGGACTGAGATCTGCAGGGTGGGCAGGACAGCACTACCCACCAGCCTCCACGGTCCCTCCAGCCACAGGAACACTGAAGTTGGTGAATCTGTGGACACGCAGGAAACCTAACCTGCCAATACTAGTCACAGGAGGAACAAGGAGCCCAGCCTAGGGGACTCTGCTGTCAGACAAGAAATTCCAACCACAGGACAATGGAGGAACCACCTGATAAGGTCAGTCCTCACAAATGCTTGAGGGACATAACCCTGCAGTGCTAACAAGAGCCAAGTTTATGTTTTGTGCTCAAAGGCCATGGTGGGTGGCGGCTGCACAGGTGCTGTAGCCACGGCAAACCTGGCTTCTCCAAAGCCATGGAGTGGATGCTCGTGTTTTGGCACATATCGCGTTTGGCAATGGCACCAGCTGCAGGACACGGTGCTCATGGCCAGGTGGGTGAGGAGAGCTGGCACTGGGCCACCCCGTCCCCCAGTCAAGAGTCACCTGGCCCCCTGCAGTCAGCCACTGCGTGTTCACAGGGGAGCTGGCCATTCCCACAGATGGGGCAGTCTCTTCCTGCTTCTGTTTCTGTCTGTGCTCAGTCCTGTGGTGTCTTCCAAGCACCAGTTGATAAACATTCTCCAGCACGCCACTGCCAGCACCCCTGTCCCTCATCCCTGGGCCTGCAGGGGCTCTGCTTGGTTCCCATATCTCCAGCCCCACAGGGACATGCAGAGGAAGGGGCTGTGTGGAGGCAGGCTCTCCAAGATGATGTGGCTTTGGCAGCGGACTGAGGAACAGCCAGCTCACCTCCATCCCCCAAGGGTACTGCTTTCCCTGCCCCTGTGCTGATGCAGGAAGCACTCAGGCACAGGCAGGGCCCGGCAGGGAAGATTCAGGTACAGGAGCCTTACTCATTAGAATGTGGGAGTTCAGAGCTGAGACGCCTTCCAAGAGGACACTGGCAAAAACCAAGACTGTCCTGTGCCAGGGCACCCCACTGCTACCGAGCTGTGGAAGCAATCTTCTCATAGTAGCGGAAACGTCATCTCCCAATTACTCAAAATCATCTCTGAAAAAAAAATCATCTCTGGATGATAAGCATACAATGTAAGTATTTTATAGGTGTAATTCAATTAATCTCCAAAAGAAAAATATCTGTTGGATGTGTGTAAACATACTGGTTAAATTGTATATCTCCATTACTTCCATTCCAACGACAGAGACTGTGAAGAATAGACTATAAAAATTGCACCAAAGAGCTTATTCTTTTTTATCACCTGTCAAATTATTGTTGCAACGCCCATGGCTGCTGGCGGAATGCTGGGGTCCAATGCTAGCGGACCATGGAGCATCAAGTGTGTGTTGACATTGAGTTCAGGTAATGTACCAGAAAACACTGCAGGAAAACAGTTATTTCCTCAATATATATCAGTAGACACCGTGTTTACCAATGAGAAGTGAGCGTGTTGTTAAACAGTTTGTTAACTCCAAGTCCTGGCCAGACTGCAAGAAGTCTTCTCTGGCTTGTGTTGGAACTGGGGGCTGTGGTGGGGAAGGGTTGGGCTGCTCCATTCAAGCCCAGAGTTCCTGGGAGATGTCCTAGATCATGTGGCCTTGACCTCAGTCCCACCTGTGATTTACTCTTTGGGCCCCTGCAACTTTCCTAACACCAGGTCAACCAAGGGCAGCATCCTCTCTCTCCTTGTGGTCTGTCAGGCATGCCAGCATGGAAGGCCATCTCTGCACCCAGTCACCCTTCTATGGAAGGCCATCTCTGCACCCAGTCACCCATCAGCTGGTCCTTCTCAGGGAGAACCAGCATGGAAGACCACCCCTGCACCCAGTCACCCTTCTATGGAAGGCCATCTCTGCACCCAGTCACCCTTCAGCTGGTCCTTCTCAGGGAGAGTGGGGGCTGAGTTAGAAGCCATTGCAGGCTGTTGAGCAGAGAGCTGGTGTAATTTAATTTATCCTGCCTATAAAAATAAAGTCAAGAGAAGAACAAGATCTGTTGCTATCGGCCTTGGATGACATTGGCATTCAAACATTTTATTATCTTATTATTGAACAGCATCTCCCACAAGAGCCTCTTAGGAAAAGGGTTCTTCATTGTTTTATTTTTAAAGGATCAAAATATTGCTAATTGCCTTTATATTGATCTGTGGCTTGTGGGGGGTACATCTGCATGTGTAATTGACCCATGAGACAGCATTTTAAAAGAAATGGATGATGTCTGAATTAAAAACTATCCCCTAAGGACATCAGCAAATGCAATGAATTTGTAGTGATGGATTCTCTTTTTCTCATCTCAAGTTCTCAGGGCTATTTTTTGTGCCATATCAATGAAAAAGAAAACATATGAAATTAACATTAAATTTTCAAGTTTTAAAAATTGATTGTTCTGAGTCATAGGACGACTGTGCTTATTCCACATGGTTTCCTGCCCCTGTGGTGGTTGTATGGAGCAATAAACCAGAAAAAGATCCACTACCCCCCTGCCCATTTTTTGCACTGTCCAATGAGGAAATCACTAGCCATGTGTGGCTTTTTAAATTTAAATTTGAATTTAATTTATTTTTGATCAAATAAAATTCAAGACTCAGTTCTTCTCCACATTAGGAGCCACCTGAGGGGATTCAGGTCCACCACAGTGTGTGGGGCAGATGGACATGTCCATCACAAAGGGACACTGGCTTTGCTATCTCAGTAGATCAGATTGTTTCTAGGGCTCATCACAGCAGAATCAGGGTCTGCCCAAAGCTCTGACTCTCCCTTAGTAAGTCAGCCTTGTATGTACACAGCATACTCCTATTTCAAACAGTTTTTTGATTGTGAAAATTGTCATTTTTTGATGCCTTGAGAGAACATTCAGATTTATATAAATATGTTTTCACAGTTGGCCTTAGAAAGGACTATGACTTTGAGTCCCATGAACTGTTCAATGGTCCCCAGTTCCCTGTGTCCCAAGACACCCTGTGCAATCTCCACAGGACACTGGCAGACCCCATCACCAGCAGGAAGGGTCTTCCATGGGGAGGCATCTCCATTTTCAGCTCTGGAAGGACGGCTGATTTAGGAAACAAAGCTACTCTCAATTAGAGGAACAACAGCCTGTGGGTCACCTCCCCAGGCCTCTGGGGTTTTAGCTTATTGTAGTGGGGCCCTGCTGGACCAGCACCCAAAAAAATTGGGTCAGCAGGAGGACTTGGAGCTGCCTGTGGTTTTGAGGATGACAGGTGAGAGGCAAGAACTGCTTCAGCTGGTACCTGCCCAACTCCCTCCTGAACCCTGGAGTCCTCTGTGTGACCTGCAGGCCTCTGAGTATGGGGTGCTAGCCATCCTGGGTTCTGTCTCTGAGGCGTGACTCACTGTATGATTGAAAAGTGCCTGCTGTGCCCCAGGGGCCATGGCCACAGTCCCCTTCCTGCTGGGTACTCTTGTATTCAATCCCTCCTGTAGCCCCAAGCCCCAGGTGGGACCCACAGCCTTGAATTACAAAGACTCCAGCAGAAGCCTGGAGCAAATGCCCATGGCGAGCAAATGCCCAGTGTGGGGACCAGGGGCCTTGCCTCCTCCCTCTGACCTGTGCTGGCCTATTGGTGTCTCTGTGAGACTGGCTGACCTTTCTGACTCCACTGACCCAGGGGGAGCATCTGACATGGCTCCGTTGATTACCTAGAAAAATGTAAAAATATGTGTGGACATATAAATTTCTATTAATATGACAAACAACTATTTTAATCTGAGCCGAAATGTTGGCATGCTTGGAGGACTAAGAAATAAGTAAGAACCCCATGCTCGACCCAGGGAGTTTGGAAAAGTGGGAGAAAGTTCTAGTTGGGGCCCTGAGGAAACCATCTACACACACCTTGGGTATTTAAGATGTAAACTTACCTAAAAAGCACAATTTTGGAACTAAAGCTTTATCTCCTACTCAGCATCACGATGGTTCCTGACCAAGTAGACAGCAGAGGTCAGATCCTCCTGCGATCCCTTGGTCTGAACAGGTCTACAGAAAGCAGGACCAGGATGGGCTGGCCGAGGTCCCCTCTGCAGGCTGTCCTGGCACCTCTGTGGGTGTTGGGGGGTCAGGCTCCTGTCTGGCTTGCCCCAGAAGTGGGGCAGTCCTCTCTGGCCCAGAAAGCAGAGCTTGCTGGAGTGTGTGGTTGGAAAGCCATCAGGAACAGTTTCCAGATGGAGATTAGACTTGTTCACAAAAGGGCAGCAAGGACAGTGGGGCTCTGTCCCATTCTGCATCTGATTACATGCAAAGGGCGTCCTTTGTGACCCTCTTCTGTCCTCAGGGGTGGGGAAGCCAAGCTGTATCACACAGCAAAGTTGTTTGCTGTGGACACAATTCTGAGCAGAAAACTGAAACAGAAAATTATTGTAGAAAACACATTCTAGCCAGCTCCACAGCCCACATTATTTCTCCTTTATTAAGTCCAGACATGATAAAGACCCTGGCACCTCCCTGCAGTGTGGACAAGTGGGTGTCTAGAATCCTCACAGACAATAATTATCTTTATAAATAGCTGGTGAATGCTCCACCACCCATGTTCCCACCACAGCCCACACATGTGCAGGGTCCCATCCCACAGAAGCACTCAAACCTCACAAATGATGGCTCACAAGGCACCAGGTATTAGTCACACAACTAGGGACAGAGGAGAAAGCTGCGGCATAAAGAAAAGTTAATCAATGGTGACCCCACCTGAAAACCCTGTTTCAAGAACCTCCACTCCCACACTCCAGTTTCCATTAGCAGAGAACAGAGGGAGCCCAGTCAGGGCCCTGCTGAATGGGGCCTAGGCAGGCGGTGAGAGGGAGGGCTTGCAGGAGCCAGCTGGGCGCTGGACTCTGGCTGCATTTGGGACCTGGCTGTGAGAAGCTGCCGGGTGAGCCCAGCCTGCCCCGGGAGGGACGGGCTTTCCCTGGCCCTCGGCTCCTGCTTGGGGTGGTCTTGCTCCCATGAGGGAGTCTGTGTGGCAAGGGGCTCTGCCAGAGAGTGGGTGTATGCCACCAGTAGGGCCATGGCCAGAAGATGGAATGACCCCAGGAAGTGCACAAATGCTGGAAAGACCACTGCAGAGCTTGAACATGAAAATGCTGAGTCAGGTCTGAGAGGTCACAGTGACTCAGGTGGCATTTAAAGACACAGGGGCTGTGGCTGGCCGTCCCTCTCCTGCAACCCCATTCAGAAGGCTGGACCTGTGCTGGAGCAATTTTGTTTAAAATGTGGCAGGTGGAGGGGGCCCTGAGACCAGCCAGCCAGGGGCTCCCTGTGCAGGACACTGCCCCTGGGGGCATTTCCACAGTCCATCAGGAACCACAGCTCCTACATGAGAGGGCAGAGCAAGGATACTGGAGCTCCTGAGACTGGGGATGGTCCCAGTCCCAAAGACCAGCTGAACCATGGTGCCAGCCTCACATTTGACACATGAGACAGGCTGGGCCAGGACTTCCCAGGTTTGGAGGGGGCTGGGAGGCCAGAGAGAGCCAGGTGGGGCAAAGCAGGGGCCCAGCCCAGGAGGGCCTCTTCCTCACTGTGGCCTCACTGTGGGAAGCAGGCCTGAGAGTGGCTCGTGAGCCAGCCAGAATCTGGCAGGGTGGGAAGCCTTTCTAAGGCCACTGCTTCCTTCAGCCAGGGGACAGACCTCGAAGGAGATTTGCCTACCCCATCGTTTCCTCAGAGCCAAGCCTGTTTTTAAACTAAGACAGTATTTCCCCAAATGCTCCAAAAGGATTCCTGCTGAGAAGTTGTAGTAAATTATGTGATAAAAAAATTCAGGAAATAATGCAGCTCCATTAGAAATTTTTAAAAAATTCATAAAGGCATGAAGACAGGGAGGACTTTGCATGATTCAGCATTTTCGCTTATCCTGTTATGCAGGATAAGTACCATCAAGAAAACAAGTGTCCGCCATGGCAGTTCATGTTGCGTCAGCACCAGGAGCAGCAAGGCTGAGCGGAAGTGTCCACAGGAAGAGACAGCTTCTCACACAACTGGAGTCGTGGTGGCGGCTCCAACCTTGGTTGGGCCACTCCATGGCGTGAGGACCACTGTCTCTGCAACTCCTGTGAGACTTCCTCACGGTCACAGTGGCCTCTGCATGGCCACCAGCTCCATGTTGTCCACTTTCAAGTCACGGTGCAGGCGACTTCTTGTCATGCTAGCTGCAGGAGTGGGGAGAGCTGTCAGTCGAGGACATGAGGGTTAAGGGATTAGGCTCAGGTATGAGGCCAGTCATCCTGTAAGTGAGGAGGCTTCAGGGTGTGGAGGGGCACGGTGCTGGCCACTCCAGGTCCCTCAGCAGAGGGCCATGTGTTTATGTGGAGTGCAAGCCTAACTTGCCATGTATGTATTTACTCACCCCCAGCATGCACACTGCGCAGGACTTCTGATTGGGACGCAGAGTGACTAGTGGACAAAGGCAAGGAGGGGCATCCTGCAGACCTGCGTGCCCCTGGATGGTGTATTATGAAGGAGTTCCCTGGGGTGCCAACATCAGGGCTTCTCAGGGCCACAGAGGCAGAAACTTGCTATGTTGGAATGTGGACAGGAAAGGCAGCAGAGCACTATGGGGGACCCTCTGGGCTCTGGGAGGATTACAGATGGTGTGTTAGTTTTCCATCACTGTGACAAAATACCTGAGATAATCACCTTATAAGGAGGGAAGGTTGGGAGGATTCAGTTCATAGTCATGTGGCCCTATTACTTTGGGCCTGTGGTGACACAATGCATCATGGCAGCAGCACAAGGCAGAGGAGGTCTGTGCACTTGGCCTTTGGTGACACTGGAAAGCATAGGCAGAGAGAGGGCTAGGCCCCCATTTCCCCTTCCAGGGGACATCTCCAGTGACCTCACTTCCCACCAGGCCCTACTTCCTAAAGGCTCAGCACCTCCCAGTAGTGACACAGGTTAGAGAACCAGGCCTTCCACACAAGGACTTTCAGGATAGTCCAGAGTCAGATGACATCAGCTGGTACCCTTGGCTCCCGGGTGCGGCATGCAGGCTAGGCTAGGGGGACCATCCTTGCCACCCTGGGCACCATGCAGACCAGCTAAGGCTGAGGACATAGTGCTGTTTGGAATCAGAAGAGTCCCTGCCATCCCTCTCAGGATCCATGGTTCCATGACAGAGTGGGCCTCCCCAACACAACAGTGCCTTGTTAACCACCAGGAGACAGCAGAGGACAGGCAGAGCATGACAGGGCCAGCCAGAGCAGCGCCTCCCCCAACTCCAAGTCTCACCCCCACACGTCTCCTTTAACCCATCACTTGGGTGCCCCTCTGCACAGCCTGACGAGTACCATGAAATCAGGAGACAAACCAGGGGTGGAGGAGAAAGCACAGGCAGGCGTGTGTGTGCAGGCCCAGGCTGACCACTTAACTGAGTACTTATCTGACATGAACTTAGTTCTAAACTAAAAGCAACTAAGGATACTGGACGCTCCGGCACTGGCGTGTCCACTGCTTGACCTAAGATGGGCTGGAGACAGCTCCCTTGGAAAGCAGGGATCCTCTTTGGAACCTGGGGCTGTCCGCTTGGCTGTGTGGAAAGGCAGGTGCCAGCTGCACAGCCAAGCACAGGCTTGTGGGTCGCTGGGATTTAGGGAGCCCTGCCTCCGACTCACCCAGCCTGGGGGCGCATCCCTCCTGCTCAGACATGTGTCCTCCCAGTGTTACCAACTCATGTCTGGAGCCTGTGGTCTGCAGACACCAACACTGGAGGGACCTGTGTTGGGCTTTGTTGAGGAGGAAGGAAGGAGGCAGACTGATATCCCAAGTCCCCCTTGGAAGTCTCCGGGGAAGTGGGATATTTCTGTGGGGTCAGGTCTTATTTGAGGGCAGGATGTTCCAGTATTGGGTCAGTTTTTGTGATCAACAACCAATGTCCGGAATCAACTCAGAAAAACAAGCCAGATCACAGAATGAGGGCACATGGAATATAACCTTCACACTGGAAGATGTTTTAATTTATAGTCATCATAAAAGTTTGAATCATTCACGTGAATAATTTTCAAAAAATGAAAAAAAATTGCCACAAGTTCCTGGGTAGAGACCTCATACCAGGAGATCGCAGAGTCAGCAAGGGCGGGCGCTCTCACTGTGAATACCCAGTGGACAGTCCACTCATGGGCTCTGGTTAGTGGATGCTTCTATTTGAGTGGAGGGATAGGGATTATTTTCTCTTTCTAAAACAAGAAAGCAAGTGGAAATGTTGGATTGAAGTGGTCAAACGTGAACAGGTCTTACACTGTGGAACCAGCAGGAGGCCTACTATTGTCCCCAGAAGAGCTAAGCAATGAAGATGCAATTTAAAAAGTGAAGAATCTTGATACCAAAATTGAAAGAAAGCAGCCCAAACATAAATAAAACCAGATTTTATTAGCACATGAGCTGGGTTATTCTGGCTTCAATACCAAGGGAAAGGATTGTGTAGGCAGGATACCAGTCCCACCCAGCCTGCCCTGCTGAAGCCCTCAGCCAGACGCTGGGTGGCGCCTACGCTGTGTTCTCAGCAGCTGTCCACTCCAGTGTTCCCAGAGGAAGTGCAGGAAGACAGGGTCCCTGATCCCAAGCTGACACCACCTTCAGATGTCATGCAGCCAGGAACCCTCCTTCCCAGCAGTTCTCCTTCTGTCCCAACAGACACATGTGGGACAGCAGACAGCTCTCTGACAGCCCTGGGGTGGGGCATGGGCAGAGGGATTCCTGTATTTGACCTGATGGAGAAAAAATACTTTCCATTACTCCAATAGCACAAAACCATTCATTTTTTAAAATTAAGGCATAAAATGGTTTTGAAAATGGTCCCTTTCCCCCAACACCATTCAACCAAAACTGGCCAAAGAACCACAGGATAATGAGCAACCGTGGATCCTCAACCAAACACGGGATTTTCTTCGAATAATGCAGAGATGTTGTTGTATTTATGAAGAGTGAGTCACACTATAAAAGGAAGCAATAACCATCTCAATAGATGGTTAGACATACAAGCAATGTGAACATGCATGGGAGCAAACCACCCCAAATAGACCATAACATGTAAACAATTGACTCCACTGACACAAAAGTGGAAATGTCAGAAAAAGAATTCAGAAAGTTCATGGTTAAATTGTTCAGCAGGCTAAAAGAAGACGTCAGGCGTGAAATTAGAAAACACAGAAAGTGAAAGCGAAAGATAATTTCAATAAAGAGATAGATTCTGAAAAAAAGAAAATCCTAGAAATGAAAGACTCAATAAACCAAATTAAATGGAAAGCATCATCAACTTTGAATATAGATTTCCAGATCTTGAAGACAAAATACATAATCTTGAAAACAATGTTAACAATAAAAAATGATAAGACCAGAATATTCAAGATGGGATGACATCAAGAGTCCAAATTTAAGAATCACTGGGGTAGATCAAGGCTCCAAAATGTAAAGGAAAGGAATGTATCACCCTTTCAATGAATACTTGAAAATTTTCTAAATCTTAGAAATGAGATGGAAATTCAAATACAAGATGTATATAGAATTCAAATTCATAGACTCAAAGACAATCTCATTTGAGATACACTATAATGTAAATGTCTAATATGCGAATAAGAATATAATTCTAAAAGCTTCAAGAAAAAAACAGTAGGTCACGTTGAGGGAAACCAATTTGGATTTCAACTGATTTCTCATTCGACACCCTAGAAACCAGGAGGGATTGAAATAATAAATGCCATGCTCTGAAAGAAAATGAGTGCCAACTAAGATTGTTATGTCTAGCAAAATGATCCTCAGTATTGAACATGATAAGCATATTCCATGATAAGCAGAAACTAAAATAATTAATAATCAGAAAGCCTGTACTATGAAAGTGAATGAAATATTTCATGAAGAAATGAAAAATAAAAATGAAAACCAGCATAGGATGAATACACTAGAATAGTGAATTAAAAGAAAATCAAATCTGAATGAAAACTTAGAGATAAGTCAAAAAGGCAAGAAATTTAAAAAAATCTCTCTATAACACTGAATGTAAAAGTTATAAACTCTTTAATCTTAAGACATAGATTGGTTGATTGGATTAAAACAAGACTCAACAATATTGTGTTTGTAAGAGACTAACCTTACAAAGACATCCACAGACTGAAGGAGAAAGGAGCAAAAAACATATGCCATACAAATAGTACTAGAAAAACAAAGAGGGTAGCTACTCTTGTTTTAGACAAAGTAGATGTCAAGTCAATGTCAATCAGAGGAAACAAAGAAAGTCACTGCATACTGGTTATAAGAATCATCCAACAAAATATAATGATTGCAAATATTTATGCCCCAGACAATGGTGGATCTACATACATAAAATAAACCCTTCTTAATATTAAAAATCAAATAGACCACTACAGAACAACATTGGGTGATGTCAACACACCTCTGTCCTCAAAAGACAGATCATCCAGACATAAACTAAGTAAAGATTTTTCAGAACTAAAAAATCCTATTAATTAAATGAACCTAACATATCTACAGAATATTTCATCTATCCATGAATGGTTTCACTTTCTTCTCAACATCTCATGGAATGTTCTCTAAAATAGATCAAAGTTTAGGGCAAAAAGAAAATATTAGGAAATACAAAGAATAGAGTCAATTTCTTTCATCCTATCAGATCATAATTGAATGAATTAGAAAACAAGATAAAAAACAGAAATCGCTCTAACACCTAGGATTTAAATAATACACTATTGAATGATGAATTAATAGCAGAAGAAATCAGGGGAGAAATTTTAAAAATTCTTATAAACAAATGAGAACAGTGATACAGCATATCGATATCTCTGGGACAGTGAAGGCAGTTCTAAAAGGAAAGTTGATAGCACTGAGTTTGTGTATGAAAAAAATAGAAAGATAGCAAATAAATAATTTAACATTGCACCTCAAACTTCTAGAAGAACAACAAATTAACACCAAAATCAGTCAAAAACAGAAAAAATTAAAATAAGAGCCAAGATCAATGAAAGTTGAGAGGAAAAGAACAATAAAATGACTCGAGGAAACAGAGTTTTTTGAGAGGATAAACAAGATTGTTTAACCTTTAGCCAAACTAACCAAAAGAAAGAGATTACCCAAATTAACAAAATTAAAGATGAAAAGAAAATATCACCACAGACACAAATGAAATCCAGAGGACAATTATTAACTATTTTGAAATTTATACTCCAACAAGCTAGAAAATCTTGAAGACTGAAAAATTCCTGGAGACACGGGATGTACCAAAATTGAACCAAGAGGACATAGAAAACTTAAACAGATTAATATCAAGTAATTAACTGAAGCAGCTACCAGAACTTAAAAGAAGAACACCAATTCTCCTCAAATTACTCCATGAGATAAAAAAGGAAGAAACACTATCAAATTCATTTTATGAAACCAATACAACCTGATATTAAAATCAGACAAAGACACATCAAGGAAAGAAAACTTTAGGCCAGTATCTTCAAGAACAAAGATGAAAAAATTCTTTTTTAAAAATTTGTTTTAAGTAGTTATACACAACAGTAGAATGCATTTTGGCACTTAGTACATAAATGGAGTATAACTTCTCATTCTTCTGGTTGTACATGATACAGAATCACACTGATGTGTAATCATATTTATACTTAGGGTAATAATGTCTGATTGGCAAACCACATATAAAACACATTGAGTGATAGTGCACCATGATCAAGTGGGTTTCATCCCAGGGATACAAGACTGATTCAACATATACAAATCAATAAATGTGATTCAACACAAAAATAAAATTAAGGACAAGAATCACATGATTATCTCAATTGATAAAGAAAATGCATTTGACAAAGTACATCCCTCATTCATGTTTTTAAAACACTAGAGAAACTAAAGATAGAAGCAAATATTAGGAAATATAAAAAATAGATTTAATTCCTTGCATCCTGCCGGATCACAATGGAATGAATCAGAAAACAAGATAAAAAACAGAAACCACTCTAAAACCTAGGATTTAAATAATACACTATGGAATGATGAATGAATAGCAGGAGAAATTTAACTTTGTAAAAGTTATATATGACAAACCCAAGGCTAATATCATACTAAATAGAGAAAAACTGAAAGCTTTTACTCAAAAAACAAGAAACAGACAAGGGATGTGCACTCTCACCTCTCTTATTCAATAGTCCTTGAAACTGTAGCCAGAACAATTAGGCAAATTAAAGAAAATTAAAGGGATACAAATAGGAAAAGAAAGGGTCAAATTATCTGTTTGCTGATATTTCAAAGTCCCCCCAAAAATGCACCAGAAGACTTCTAGAGCTGATAAGCACATTTAGTAACCTAACAGGATACAAGATCAACATACACAAATCAATCATTTTCCTATACTCCAATAATGAATCTGATGCAAAAGAAATTAGGAAAACTATCTGACTCACAATAACCTTAAAAATACTTGGGAATTAACCTAATCAAGGAAGGGAAGATCCTCCACAATCAAAAGTACAGAATACTGAAGAAATTAAAGAACTTAGAAGATGGAAAGATCGCCCATGTTCTTAAATAGGTAGAATTAACATTGTCAAAATGGTCATATTCTAAAAGCATTGTACAAATTCAATGCAATTCCTATCCAGATAACAATGACACTCTTCTCAGAACTAGAAAAAGAAATTCTAAAATTCATTTGGAAAAGTAAGAGACTCAGAATGCTCAACGGAATCCTGAGCAAGAAGAGTGAATGTTGGCGGCATCACAGTACAGAACCTCAAATTATAATAGAGAGAAATAGTAACTAAAATAGCATGATACTGGCACCAAAACAGACACGAAGATCAATGGAACAGAACAGAAGACACAGAGACAAACCCACATAGATACAGTTATCTGATATTAGTTTTAACAAATGGTGCTGGGAAAACTGGATATCCATATTTAAAAGAATGAAACTAGATCCCTGTATCTCACCTTGAACAAAAGTCAACTCACAGTGGATCAAAGACTTAGGAATTAGACAAGAAACTCTGTAACTGAGAGAAGAAAATGTAGGTTCAACACTCCAACATTTACTTCCTTACCAAGACTCCTAAAGTGCAAGGAATAAAACCAAAATCAATAAGTGAGATGGCATCAAATTAAAAAGCTTCTGCACAGCAAAGGAAAAAATGAGGCAATGAAGAGACAGCCTATGGAATGAGAGAAGATCCTTTGCTACCTCCTCACCAGATAGGAAGTCAATATTCAGAATATATAAAGAACTCAACAAACTTAATGCCAAAAAATCAAATAATCTAATTAATAAATGGGCAGAAAAACTAAAAAGACACTTCTCATAAGAATACAAATGGACAACAAACATGAAAAAAGTTTCAATATCTCTAGCAATTAGGGAAATGCAAATCAGAATCACATTAAGATTTCATGTCATACCAGTCAAAATCTCAATTATGAATAATAATAATAATAAGCACTGATGAGAACGTGGAGAAAAAGTTATACTCATACACTATGGGTGGGACTGCAATTATGCAACCACTCCGGAAAGCAGTATGGAAATTCCTCAAAAACCAGTAATAGAACCACCATACAACCCAGCTATCTCACTGCTTGGAATAAAAGATATAAAAATCAACATACTACAGTGATGCAGTCATATCAATGTTTATAGCAGCACAATTCACACTAGCCAGACTGTGGAACTAACCTAGGTGCCCTTCAAGAGATGAATGCATAAAGAAAATGTGGTATGTATACATAATGGAGTATTACTCAGTCATAAACAAGAATTAAATTATGGCACTTGCTGGTAAATGGATGGAACTGGAGACTATTGTGCTAAGTGAAATAAGGCAGACACAGAAAGTCAAAGGTTGAATCTCTGATACGTAGAAGCTAATCCAAAATAAGGGGGTAGGACGAAAGGCAGAGAAGGGGTATTCCATCAAACTAGAAGCACAATCAGTGAAGTAGAGGAAGGGCAATGAGGGTGAAGAAGAGACTAGATAAGGGAAGAACTGTGGAATGAACCTGACCTAAAGATCCTAAGTACAGATATAAGTATACTGCAATGAATCTCACAATTATGTATATCTGCAAGGCACTGATAAAAAAATTATAAGTAAATAGCAGAAAGATTACTGAAGGGAAGGTAACAGTGGGAGGGGGAGGAGGGAAAGGGGAAGTGTTGGAGACTGACTTGGAGCAAATTGCATTCTATGCTTTTATACTTATGTCAGAATGAATCCTAATGTTATATATAACTAAAAAGAACCAATAAAAAGCTATGAAAAAAAGGTTAGTTGTAAAACTGGAGTTATGATTGTTTTCTAAAGAATGGTTTAACTTCATAAATATATAGACTTAAACCAATTTTTAATTTGAAAGAAATGTACTTAGTTGTTCATGATTTAAAAGAGCACAAGTGACAGAAAAATAATTCAATATACTTATGTATTAAGATTTTTTCAAAGTTTGGATATTTGAAAAACACTAGAGAAGATGAACCACTCATAAGGAATATTTATCAGTTTTGTCTATGGATCTAAAAAAAAGAACAACACAGAAAATTAAAATATTCTTAAACCACAGTCACTGCACATAGAGGAGAAAAGTGAATATTAATAAATTATTATATAAACCATAGTTTTCTGTGATGTAACAAATTGTAACCAATTAATTTATTTTAAGTAATTTCTCTCTTTTTTAATATAAATGTTCACATTTCCAAACAAAATAATAAGTTTAACAATGATAAAAACAAGTTTTAAAAGAATGTTAATTGGTTTTGGATCAGTTATTGGACATTGACAGACAAAAGTTACATTCAGTTATATGCTCATGTAAGACAGCCTTGATTTGCCATTGTTACAAGCAAAGCATTAACTTTATATACAAATGTAAATAGTGAGGGCAAACAAAAGAAGTGATGAAGAAAAATATTTTAATGGGAATAGTGCTATGGGTCAAAATTCACATATAAAAATAGTATTTATGAAACTATTAAATATTATAGTACTTGAAATTGAATCAATCCTTCCAACTAACAAGGTTAATAATATATGCTAAGAAGGCCAATGGTCTGCTTTAAAAAAAAATCAGAAGAAATAGCCTCATGTTTTTAATGTTACCTCACTCCACTCACTAGCAGCCCAAATGGGACAGAAAAATTCATTGCAGTTCTCTAGAATCACTCCAGGAAACTCTTGATTTCATGATTTATAAAGAAAGGAAATTCAAGTGAAAGGCACACAGTAGAAGAAAACAAAACGATAAGATTGAGAATACCATTGTACCGATTTCCATGGTTCCCAACGCCGTGATGCATCATCAGGGCAAGCATGCTATGAAATTGTATCACACTAGGTGGTTTCTTTAGGATTGCACAGTTTTGGTCTGGTGACAGCTGGCCATCGGAAAACTGACATATTACAAATCTTGATTTTATTCCTCCTCCACATATTTGTGTACACTAAAAATAAGAAGAAGAAATATCAAATCTATGTGACTTTCAAGAGATGATTATATTGCTTTATTCATTGTTTAAATATAATTAGTAATGCTAGAGCTTCAAGTTTATTATTTCTAATTGTCAACATTTATCCCTAAATAAAAATGTTTTAGTTTCATGCTTATTAGAAAAACTGACAATTTTTGAGACTTAGTAGGAAAATATTTCATAAGGGATTAAGTCTATAACAATACTACTTGTTAAGGCAGAAATAAAACTGATTTACCTAAGTAAAGAAGATCAATTAAATAATGTATGGATTTTAATCAATGAATTATTATGTAGCCATGAGAACTAATAAGACAGGTCAAATTTTATACACATGGATAGATACTCAATACATTTTATATGAAAACCATAGACAGCAAAGCAGCATGTATAATATAAATCTGTTTCTGTAACCTGTACAGAGCAAAAATCTAGCAGGAAATATACCAATATAATAAAGGTTCTTATTTGTTTATATTTCTCCTTTGATTTGAATTTTGAAAATGAACATACCTACCTCAGAAATAGTAAAGTTAGCTGAATTGTGGAAAACAGTAAAGTGTATATTACAATTTACTTGATATTTATTAGCACTTGGCAAAAGTATGCCTGTAAACAATGATTTCCAATGAATTTCCTATGAAGAAAATTATGTAATAAAAATAATTAAGCAAAAACATTTGACTAATTAAATCAGCTGATTTGTTTAATTCATCCAAAAATAACATACATCATTGCTTCCTATTCTTTCCCACCAAAGATATGGTTGGGATTCATATTCAAAGTGACCATTTTAGAAATTATCTTTACATTTACAGTGCCTAAGAGTGCCAGAGCTTGATGAAAAGTCTTTTTTTTTTTATTCAGTTGTTTCATTTATTCAGTTTTGAATAAATCATTCAACAGGCCTCACATTTTTTATAACTCATTTGTTGATCCACTGGTGTTATTTCAAAAGATGTTCTTTCCCATCATGGCATCCAGTAAATTTCGTCATAGGTACTCCAGCTCTCAGTGATTTGGGAGAACCTGTTTGATTCAGAAGAGCCTGTCTCAAACTGAGATTCCTCCCGTTTGGTAGGTTTCTTCTGGCACCCAACATAAATCGTCTCACAGCCTTCCTCCATCTTCAGCCTGTGAGGCTTTGGGAGATTCTCATATGCACCAAGCTTCAACTCACCCCTCTTCCCACCACACCTGACTGATAGAAGGGGAGGGACAGGGCCCTCAGACTTCAAGGGTTTCGCTCTCCCAATCTCTTGATAAATTTTGCCCTTGTGAAAAATCAGAGTGTCTTGCGCATGAATTTCTTGATAAAGGCCTTCTACTGCATATACCTCGTCATCTTCACTGTCTTCTAAATCTTCAACTAAGATGTTAAACCTGGGGTGTCTCTTCAACATACATATTGTCCTTTTATTTGGAGAGAAGGCAGTGGCTTTCGTCTCTCTGCTTTTCACATACTTAATCTCTGGGCTACTTGTCAAGTGACCATTGACAACCTCAATGTCATCTTTGACCATTTCTCCATCTCTTTTGTACTTTCTATTCCTCATTTTCTCTCTTCCTGAGGACTTTTTACTTGTCAGTGACCCCACAGATGCAAGGCTGTCAGGCCATGACTCTTCACTCAACAATGAGTGCTGAGCCACTGCCACACAGGCCTTCTCAGTGGCCCTCCTGTCAGGCTGGTTGAATTTCATTCTATTGGCCTGAGCCAGCCCAGGAGCAGGGGAACAGACATTCCCAGAAGAGCTAACCTCAACCATGATTATGTCCTCCCTGTTTTCAAGATAGTCTGAGAGTGAATCTGAGTCACAATCAGGTTTAACATGCATCACTTCCATGAAACGTTTCTTTTTAGGACGGCTCATATCACATTGGATCCCTTTGTCCACTTGGATCGTAGTTCTCTCTTTTTGATCATAGCCATGTAAAAAATGTGATTTGGGGGAAGGCATATCATTTTTTTCCTCATATGGCAATTCATTGTACGTTTCAATGTTATCTTCCTCTTCATAAAATTCTGCGTCTTCCTCAGAACCAGAAATCAAAGGTCCTATTTGCTGTGACTTCTCACTACACATAATACTGGAATTGAATGGTTCATTGACTTTGGAATTAGCCCTCTCAAGGTCGTAGTTATCATAATCCCCCCATGTCGACTCTGGGCACATTCCTCCTGATTTTGATTTACCATGCACTTCATTGTTGGACTCCTTGAGTGGATATGTGTCCAGACACACTTTATCCTTACAAACTTTAGGCTCCACACATCCTAATTGATGTTGGGTCTCAGTTGCCTTAACACCCGGTTGGATTACTGTAATAACTTTCCTGCACTGGGCCAACTGTGTGGGCGAGGGGCAATGGTTCTTTGGGGAGCCTGGCTCTCTTTTCTCCTCACTAAGGTTCTCCTGGGCACCTATCTCGTCTCTGGCTTTATTGGTAGTTGGCAGGATTTGGTGGTCAGTCCCACATCTATTCTCTTTTTGACCTAAGTTCATCCCCACACCTGCACCTGACTTCATATCTTCCTCTTCCACTTCAAGGTGCTGCTCCCGCAGCCTTGTACCTCTTTGCTCATCTGTGTTTGTGATGCCCTCACCCTCAGGAAGGTGGCAGAGCAAACCCTGACTCTCACAGGAATGCTGGGAAATAACATCTGGCTGGACTTTCTCTGGCACATTTTCATAGGCCAGGTCATATAAACGGATGCTTTCCTTAAAAGCCTTCCAGAATGCTCCTTCTGGGGATCCACTGCCCCTTTCTACTCTCACTTTCTTTTCCTCAGAGGCAGAGGTAATATGTGTGTTTGAATTCAGAGTGTGATCAGGTCTCATACCATGGAGCAATCTCTCTGGAGCCATAGATAAAGCCTCATCAGTTTTTCTAGGAATGTTTTTGGTGTCTGTGTCAACAGAAGGGATACTGGTCATAATGCCTATGTCATGGCTGATGGCTTGTGTATGGGTGTCTTGATTTGTGTATGTGCTTCTAGCCTGCTCAGAACCAGTTTGATTCTCTGTTGTTTGATTTCGTCCTCCAAAGCCATTACAGGGTTGGATCTGAGCTATATGGCAGGACATCGGGACTACAGGTCTCTGGTCATACCCAGTAGTCAAGGGATACTGCGGCACTGGAAAGGCAGGATAGCCACTCAGAGTCGATGAATAAGGAAAACACAGACTTCCATTTCTGAAAGCTGTCCCAGGAACACAGAAAGGATTTTGGACAACAGGATTCTGGAACCAAGGATTAATCAATGATGATAAAGGCATGTAAAAAGGCTGGGGGTTGTTACTTGCAGTATAGGCGTTCTGGTCCAAAGGGTTCATTTTCAAAGTTTAAAGATAGGTCTTCAGGCATGGACAACCACAAACAGTTCAAGCTGTTCCGTGGAACTCCAGGAAGCTGAAGTACCTGGACTGAGATGAAAAGTCTTAATGACTGACAACTCTCTAACCTGAAGGAAAAAATTCATCAAATGAATGACTAAACAACAGGAATAAAATATGGTCTTCATATCAAACTTGCTTTCTGTGTTTATATCAATCCAATTTTCTAAGAAACTTGAATAATAATGTACTAATTTTAGAAAGATAGTAGCAATTTACAGACATACTGGGTAGCATAGCAGGTTTTATTTATAATCTGGACTACATGCTTTCTATCATGAGTTGAGTGACTTATACAACGAGAGAACACCTATTAAAAAAGAATAGGATTTTGATCTCTCAATTAAGAAAAGAAAAGAAACCTCTTTCTGTATACAGTGAAGTAAAATTATCCACCAGTATGGGATAGTGAAGTAAGATTAGTTCAATGTTATAAAAGCACTTTACTTTAGGTCTTCAGAGATGTAAACATCTCCACAAATTTAGGGAATATTATGACTTACTTCTCCCCAGCTTTCATAGTTCCAGTGTGGACAAGGCCCCGAATCACAGTGCTTTGACTCCGGGGGTTTTGAGGGTGCATCACAGTAACTAGCACTCTGTCCATTCTCATCCTGGCTGACCACGACCCTACGCTGAAGACCTACAGCACAGCTGCGAGAACACAGGCCAGGATAAATCACAGAAACACACATGAACTGCGGATTCCACAGTGTGAATTTGCAGGGTGAAGAAAAAAGAAATCACTCCCTGACTCAACCCTAAGCAAACTGAAGCATGAAAACCTGACAAAACACTTAAGTTTTACTGAGGGCATCATTAAAATTTGTTGATGAAAAGTAAGTCTTTCAAGCATACATTAGGAAGTAATTTTTCACCCTGATCCTAAATGTTAAAGTAAAAAGGAATTAAAGGTTTGAGATCAACTGGGAAAATATAAAAAACAAAACACAGTGCTAAGTTGCCTAATTTTACCTTTGTATTTTTCTTTAATTTGTATCATTATTATCATGTAAAATATGAACTTTGGTAGTTTACTCAATTGTACTCTATTCCATTTCTATCATAGTAATTTTTGTTTTTTTTATAAACATTTGTAGTCTTACTTCTTAAAGGGTTTTCTCTTGTTTTTATCACAGTGTAGCCTAATCAGATTATTTTTAAGTGCATTCCTTTGTAATCAAATATCACATTATTCTGCAATTCAGTAAGAACTCAGGGGAGTTGTAGTCTACATCAAAAATGCTTAATCCATTTAAGATTTAAACTATCCATCTTCAGTTAAATTTAGCATTAAAAGCATTTGATGTCATTATATACAGATCTGCTAAAGGAAATATAAAAAATGACAGAAATATAACAAAATGATAGAATATAACTCAATAAAGAACAGCTTATTGATCCCCATGATCCTGTTCTCCATTAGTTTCCTCTGAATGACAGATGGACCCCCTGATTTTGATTATCTTTGGTTTGTGAGTTAATGGAAATGCCTGCCTGGGAACTGGCTTGGCTGCTCGGAGGAACTAGGAAAGTGGCTGTCCCTGGGTGGGCAGGCAGCATGTTACATTCTTGTTCTACCAAAGGGCGAACTTCAGGGTCATAGTACTTCTCATCAATTGGCTGCTGGTGGTTGATGCATAAAACTTGTTGAGTTGTTTTTCAGTGGCCACAGGATGCTGAACACTGACCAGAAATTTAGCCAATATTTAAAATGTAATGTACTACATTGATATTATATAAAATACCGTATATTATATTTAAACATTTCACTTCCTATTTTCTCATAAGGATACTTACAGGTGACCAATTTCCTGCTTGCCATTCTCCACAAGGGCTAAAGCAAAAACAGATATTTCAGAAGGTCTGGGCAAGTGTGCACACTGTGATTCACCTGCTATTCCATCAGGAGCATCAGGACAGCTTATCAATCAGTCTTGATTAACTCTTCCACAAGACACAGAGCACTTAAAAAATAAAATGACATCAAAAGGTTAGATAGTACCTCTCCCAATTCTCTTAACCATAGATGTTGCTCACATTCAGAAAACATCAAGTTTCCTGAGAAAACATAAATTAGGAATAATATCACCTGGCTTCATTTCTCAAATACAGATGGGGCAGAAAATATCCCAGTTTAGATCACAAATTTCACAAACAGATATAAAAATATGAATGAATATAATGTTTTGGAATAATGCTTAGTGATATGAAAAAATTAAAGATACTATATAAGATAATTTTAATATATCATTAACATTAATCTTAAAAGACAATGAATATTTAAGACTAAAGCAAATTATATATTCTAAATATGTTAAAGCTTTTAGTTCAGAAAAGCAACATAAAAATGTCCGTAGTTTAAGTAAAGGTTGATAAATGCTGATGTCACATCTGCTTCTTATAACAACCTATGACCATTATCCTCATTTTGTAGATTAGAAAATCTACAAAATGCTCAAATTTCCTGCACATGAACACAGGCTGTGGAAAGGCAGAGCATATTAGCCGTTAAGTGACCTAATTCTAAGCCCTATACTTGGTCCATCCCATCAAAATACTTGAGAATGAATACACACATTAACTTAAGCAAATCTGTGCCAAACATTCTGCTGATATCTAAAGGTCCCCATAAGAAATACTGCATCTCTTCAATAAATTCACTTACTGGGTTCCAAGTACCATGTCTCCACTGTACTGCTTTTCCCATGGGAACAGCTGGTAAGGAAGTAGCACCAATATTGGGGATAAATGGGCAGGGAGTAACTATATAGTCCTATTCAAAAGAAAAACCAATTTCAAAGAACATCATTTAATTAATCAACCACATTTTAATTAAATCTGAAATTTCTTTGCCTCTGTCACATATCTTCTTCAGGAATAGCTGCACACCAATTTAAAAAATGAGGTAAAGAATTTTATTTTCAAATATTCAAAGTACTGTCAAGTGCTAGCAGTGGATAATAAGACTGAATATCAATGTTTGGATCATTGCATCTGATAACTGAAGAGGGAAAGAGCCAAGTCCTTCAAAAATACCACTAGGCTGAAACATTCTGAAGGAATACAGAACTCCACCTTAAAAAAGCACAACACACTTTAAGATTCCATAATATTCATAATAATAGATCTTGTCATACATGCACAGTTCAAAGAATAGGAATACACAAGTTAAATAAATGATCCAATGGCAGATAAAAGGTAATCTATTTCATAATAAAGCTATAAGACTGGCAAAACCAAGAAAGATAAATTCTATCTCATGCACACATTTTTAAGGCATAGAAGTTTAAGTGGGAAAAGTACATAAAAAATAATTTGAACACATTAGTGATCCTCTTGTTAAATAATAGATATTTTTTTGTTTATAATCCACAAAGAGGTTTCCTTTACCTGACTATCACCTGGGCGACGGCCCCTTGACATTCTTTGTCATCTAATACTGCACTAACGAGCTCGTTGACATGTTTAACAGCACATATGTGATACCCAAGTCCGCAGGTAGCTGTGCACTGAAAGATAAAGATAAAAAGATATCAAAAAAAATATTGCTTTTAAAAAATTACAAAAACTTCAATTTTCTTAACAAATATATAGGTAATAATATGCTTTCAGTACATCTTTTGTACAAGCCCTTTATGCCACATTCAAAAATCTAAAATTAATAAATTCAATCAATATGCCTACTTATTTAAATATATTATGTAGACATTACTAAATACTGAAGTTAATGAAATGTATATTATGAATATAGTTTTAAAAATTATCATATCAGTAAACGCCTGATATTTTAGAGGCAGAGTCAATACAATTATAGAAACAATATACTTTCAAACTCTACCTGGCATATCTCACTTAATACATTAAGTATATTTCAAAGAGATAAAGAAGGGAGAGGTGAAAAGGCTTCCATCAGCTCTGGCAATCTTCACAGAACAATACACTACCCATATTCATCTAGTCTGATCACTGCTCATCTTGCAGATTTCCAGCTGCCTGGTCAGCAGAATTTCTAAACAATGCCTATTCTAAATATAGTAAAGATACCAATTGAAACACAAAACTTGAAAATATTTATAGTTTGATCAAATATGATAAAACATGAGATTTACAGCCTTTGGGTAACTAAAATGAATCCAAAAGCAAAGCTAAAATATTTAGTACAGCAGTAATGTCAAAAATTTAAATATACCCACAGACCTCCATGATCCTACTTTCCAAGCAGCACATGCATGAAGCTCACATGGTCTTAGAGATTCAGGTTTGGTACTTGGATTACAGAAGCCATCACTCAAGTGATCTTCATTGAGTTGACAACAAACCTACCACTGCTTTGATCTTTTTTCCATATGTAACAAGACACTGTAAGAAGTCAACAGGATGCATTACAAAATGATGCAATGATCAATCTGCATGATAAATTACAGCTGTAAGACCATTCCTAATGCATTATAACCCCAATCCTTTATAGACAGTCACTGGGCAAAACTGCCACCCCTAACTTCTGTGGCCCAAGTGTCACTGAAATGTCCACTGTTCCTATGAACAAAGATACAAAACTAACCTTAGAAGAAGGTTACATTCCAGGTTACTGCACTTGTAAAACTAGTTATAAACATTAGCAAATGTTATTGCTAACTTGATAACTATAAACAGATTAAGGATAACCATTTTGAAAACTTTTACTGCCTTTATAAAAAATTTCTTAAATGATAAAATTAAATACGTGTGAATTTTATAAAGTCTTTGATGCAAAGTTTCCTAACAATATTATAACAGTTCTAAGCCTCACGTTTTTAATGTTACCTCACTCCACTCACTAGCAACCCAAATGGGACAGGAAAATTCACTGCAGTTCTCTAGAATCATTCCAGGAATCTCTTGACATTTTGTGTCAGCAAGGTGGTGGCCAAAGTTATTTATACAATAAGATTCTCTAGACCTTTACCCTCCTCCACAACTCTTGGAACACTGATTTAAAAAAAAAAAAAGAAAGGAAAAGAGGAAAAAAAGATATTTGGAGATGGAAAAAATTAAATTCTTTACAAAGAAAATACTTCAGAGAAGTTTAATATTCAATTAGGACAAAGGAGGCAACCTTCTTTAAGCAACAATTATTGTACCTGGGACCATTCTAAAAAAGGCCATCTTGTTAGGACACAGTCACCGTGGCATGACTCTCAGGTAGGAGGTTTAAGCTGGTCACTGAAGTTGTGGTCATAAATTAGAACAGTCTGTCCTTTATGAATGGAATACTTCATGCAGTGGACATACAAGGGCCTGTATCCTGGACCACAGTGGGATGAACATTCACTTTTGCCAATGATGTGCCATCTAGAAAAAAAAAAGATGCTATTACACTTGGCATATGTGCTAATTAACACAAATTTTAAAATGAATTCTGAGAAACTCAACCATGAGATTCAATATTAAAAATTCTGAGACCTCACAGAAAAGCCACCTGAAAAGATTTAATATATCACTGAATCAGAGATGTAAACTTCCAAGATATTATATAGCTCAAACTTGTAATTTATAGATTTAAGAAACAGGCTTCAGATGGATTACATATTTCAATGGTATAAACACTTGAAAATTTTTCTCCTTGGTTAGAAGTTTTACTTTTTCCACACCAAATCTTAAGTTGCTTCCAAGATAAGTAAAAATTAAATAGTTGAAGTGGGAGACAGGGCACCAACATCAATAGTATATCTATTAACATCACCTTAACACTTGATGATAACTTTGGAGGTATGTCCAAGAAAGTATAAGTTTCAAAAGCATTTGAAAACATTGGGTTTCGATCAAGATGAGTCAAGTACTCAGTGGCAGATTTAGGACTGTAACTGAAGACATCTGACTCTCAGGCAGGTATCCTCTACCGATGAAAATACCTGACAGTACTTTGATACATGAACAGAGAATGTCTGGAAATCCAACATCAATAAAGACCCAGCCTTTAAAAATGGGCAATACAGTTTCTGTAAAGCATATCACACTGCCTCATTAATTCATTCTAATCTCTAACTACACATCTTGGCAGGAAAAACACTGTTTACAAGCAAAAATGCTAGTTTTATCTAAATTATCCCAATTATAGCCTAGGAATCAATCAAACAGTATGAGTATCTCCATATAAAGAAGCACAGAAATCACAGAATTCATTTCTGATAGATTCTCAAGGATTTCACTGTGTTTCATGAAACTTAAAACAGGCAATTCTACCATACTTTTGTTATGTTTTCAAACAACATAAAAATATATGCATAAATTCTTACCCTTCAATACTGAATGTGACCTGCTACAATGCAAAAGTAAAAAAATTTAAAAAATGGAAGATGAGGTCATTTTTCTTAGTATCAGTCTGTTACCAATCATCAAAGGGGAGGAGAGGACAAGGAATTTAGATTAGAAGTACAAGTTTTTCTGCCATGATCTACCATCGTGTTGCTTACTACTTAAAGGATTAATTATTAACATACCAGGAAGATCTATAAATTCTCTAATCCATAAACTTTTAAATTTAGTAGTTTATGAATTCAATGGGAATTACAGCATCAGGCTACTGATTTATTGTTTTAGATCTTTAAACCATGGCTTTTCAGAGTAGAGTTTACTGAGATTTGCTTTACAGGCAAAATGACTTCCATTTTCTAACAGACAGTGTGGAGACCTGCATACTGGTATTCAGCCAGTAATATGAATAAAAGTACAAATAAATTGCTGAGTTTCATCACAAATTAGTGAATCTGAAATTTTATAATAGCAGAGGCAAATGATGGGTACTAATGACTGGTCTGCTCTGTTTTAGGAACTGTTTTATATCATATCTCACTTATTTGTTTAGTTGTATTATGCACTGGTTATATCATACATTATTTGTTTTTGACCTTAGTTCACAGTCTGTATTGCGCCTTTCAGTCACAAACAATGGGAGTGGCATGTGGCTGCAACTCTGATCAGATACAATCATGAGATCACTCCTACATATGCAGATAATTTTTCTACTATGAAGACCTTGGCCAGAGTCAAATGAAAATTAAAAATGAAAGGAGAATTTGCATAAGTAGAAGTTCCCTAATTAATTAATTCTATTAATAGTCTAAAGGGTGAAACTAAGAAAGCTAAATGTTTAATACTACACATAAAATATGCTAATATATTAATCCAGTTAGGAATGATGTTTTATAATAAGTAAACTGAATCCTGAATAATTGAAGATTTTGCTTAATGAAGAGGACCAGTGGGACTGGTCCAGAGTAGAAAGAATACATCAGGGCTAAGACAGAGACTGGAGGAAACTGAGTGGCTAGGGTCATTGCTGATACTACCTGGTACATGGTATTATTGATCCCCCGTATTTGTTTCCCCTATATCTGAAGAAAGTGCACATCTCTAGTTGCTACAATGTTGTGGTAACTTCCTGTTGGAGAACACTTCCCTGTCAATTGACATCATCCTTATGCCAACTGACTAAAGTGGATGGAACCTACTCCAGTTCCACCAGCCCTCTTTCCCTTTTCCCTCTGCTTCCAGAACAGCATTTCTCAGGAAGGGCTGCTCTTTCAGCCTGGAGTTATGAATGAAAAGGCACTGACTGACAATAAAAGGATCAGTGGTGTCACAGATGGCAGGGAGGGAGGCAGGATGAGAAGGTGAGCACAGAGGATTCTCAGGGCAGGGAAACTTCTCTGGGTGATAACATCACCATAAACATATACAGCACAAAGAGTGAATCCTAATATAAGCTACAGACTTTAGTTGATAATAATGCATAAAATTGGCTCATCAATTACACACATGTGCCAGACTAATGCAAGATGATAATAGATGGAGTGGGTAAGGGACGGGCAAGGGGAAACACAGAGGGAAGGAAGAAGGCAGAATATTCAGCATTTCTGTACTTTCTGTTCAAGGCTTTTCAGTAAACCTAAAGATGCTCTAAAAAGTAAAGTCCATCATTTTTTAAAAAATGACATGATACAGATAACAAGTTAGAATAGAGTCCTAACAAATTAGCAACAAACATGATATGGGCAGTCAATAAACTTTTGTTCTAAGCCACTGAGATTTGGCGCCTGGTTGTGAGCAGCATGTCAGCAAAAGTAAACTCAGAGAAATGGTTATAAGTAGTCAGAATAGTCTAAATTTACATTTTCTGAAATGAAGAGACAGTAAAGAGTTTAAGCAGTCTGTGACATGACCAACTTTCTGTTTATAAAGCTCAACTATGTACTATCAGTTGACTATCTCTGATCTTTCCTAAAGACCCTTTAAAATAAAAATTTTTTGAAAAGGCATATGTCTAAAAGAACTGGGATAAAAGGAAACACAGTAGGCAAGAGAAAGAATTTTTTAAATATGAGAAGCAGATTGGAATATGTATTTTTAAATTTTTTTGTAGTTGTAGATGAATAGAATGCCTTTATTTTATTTGTTTATTTTTATGTGGTGCTAAGGATAGAACCCAGTGCCCCACATGTGTTAGGCAAGCGCTCTGCCACTGAACCCCAGCCCCAGCCCCAGTCCTGGAATGGACTTTTGACACTCAAGAAAGATGAAACCTAAACCTGTGAAGGTGGAGAGTGAATTAAAAAACAAAATTCATGCCACAAAATCCAAAAGAAGTCCAGGAATCAAAAGACACCAGGTTTATCTGAAGAGGTGAATGTTGTGAGAGGTAGATCTAAAAAATGGAGACTTGATTGAAAGGTATTTATGAATAACAGTTAAGTCAACAACCCTTCTAGCCAAGGGCAGCAGAAAGTAAGCCACCTGAGTTACTTGGCATTTCTAGTGGTCACATTAAAAAAATAGAAACAGGTGAGATTAATTTCTGTAGCATTTGTATTTAATCCAATTATCTGGAATAGAACCACTTCAATATGGCACCAGTGTAAAAATTATCCATAATATGTTTGCATTCTTTTTTTCATATTAAGTTTCCAAATCCAGTGACTACATCACACTTACAGCACATGGACTAGCCACAGGTGGACAGCATAGCTCTAGGAGAGGAGAACTTGAAGGAATGGGACATAATGCAGGGAAGCAATAGCACAGCAGATGGAAATGGGGTGATGAAGTGAATTTCCATAACGAAAGAACAGATTCCAGCCTGACTCGCCACCTGCTGTGTCCCAAAGATGAAGTCTCTTGTTTCCCCCCATCATGACTGTCACAAGAAGAGAGAATTCCTCTCTTGGGGGACCATTTAACAAAGAAAAATGATCAACTGACAAGGACATTTGGTTCTTCACCCCACTGACAAACAAAAGGGCCGCTCAACAATCCAGCTACCCTAGAACGAAGCCCCTGGTTGACTCGTCTGCCCCACAGAACTTCCAATCAGCATCTTAGTCCTTCCTGAATATGAACAATCAACAAGTGATCATTGGAAATTATGGAAAGCCACTGACAAAAGAAGATAAAATAAATAAAAAAAAATAGGACTAGGATGAAACTAGTATATCAGAGCAGTAGAAAACTCAAGACTACACTTATACTCAGAGGCCTAAAAGAAGATATTGTAACCATGAAATAAAAGCAAGACATTATGAGAAGAAACATGAAAACAGTGAAATGTACATATTAATGAGAAATTAAGTGCTCAGTTTAAGAGGTTGAATACACAAACAATAAAACTTTCAGAAACGTAAGAGAACAATGAGTGAGAGGAAATTATCAAAAACATTAATGGGGCTGGGGATATGGCTCAGTTGGTAGACTACTTGCCTCCCAAGCACAAGGCCCTGTGTTCAATACCCAGAACTGCAAAAAAATAAAATAAATAAATAAATAAAAATAAAAACAAAAAAATTTTAAAAATTAATGAATGCAGCTAAATTTCTCAAGACAAAGAATCAGTGTTTCCAAGTTGAAATGACAACCTAATTTCTTAGGAAAATAAAGAAAAAATAAAATGAAATGAAACATCAGCATCAAGGTATTAGCATGAAGGGATCCACAAAACTTCCAGAACATAAAATGCCACATACAAGCACAGGCAATTGAAAAATAAGCTGAGGAAACAGTCATAAAACAAGACTTTCCAAATTCTAAAGGGAAATCCCATATTTTAGAATTTGTATGAAAGTATTTGGCAAGAATGAGTATTTGGCGTACTGTGTGGGAAAAGATTTAATAGTTCTTTTCTCTTGCACGTGATTCTTCAAGGGGACTCTCCTGGTCTGGACACCCCCACCACTTCTCACTATATATTTCACAAACTCCAAGAATCATATTATTATTTATTTGGTGTGTACACTGCACTTAAGAATGTGCCTTCATTCACCTGTTGCTTGGCTTTGTCCCCCTAGGTCCCCATGCTCCCCAAATTCCAATACTCTTCAATAAAGTACACCCAGGGCCTTTCCACCAAGTTAGTTCTTCCTTCTGCATTACCAAAGTCCCTGGTTCTACTTTAACATTTATTCCAGCTGACCTGGTAGTCACCCACTACCACAGCCCTTCTCGGAGACACTGCCCAAGCAGTTTCAGGAATGCCTGTTCCCATGCAATCACTCTGTGCATTACTGTCCCAACGCAACAGGCCCACAGGTGGGCCTCTTCCTGAATGAAGCAGCACAGTTCCTGTGGAACCTGGTCACATCAGTTAACTAGATTGTCCCCCACATTCTTATCATCTGTGGCCACTGCCTCTGGTCACCTGCTTCCTCCCACAGGATCACCTCCATACTGCTCTAGGATTCCTTTCCTCTGACTACTGTTTTCCCCTATTAAGCTTTCTCTCTATTCTCCATGAAAACGACTTCTCCATTCCATACATCTTCTCTATACCTAGGCTTCAGTCTACTCATACCTTCTTTCTCTGATCATCTCTGATACACACAGAGATAAGGTATTGCATGTACCATTTTATTACTATTATACTACTATTTAACATTATGATTTCTACTCATGCTTCTGTTGCATCCACTAGACTTTAAAACCTGAATGCATAACTGGGGTCTCATTAATAACCTAAAACAAAGCAACCCCTCAATAAATGTCCTTCATTGAACATGTATTGCACAACTAAGCATCCATAATTATGCACTACACAAAGACTCTAGTCTTCCCATTTGCTGTCCCAACTATAAATTTCTCTTCCATTTCTTCTCTGCTCCTTTCAGTCATTCAAGCCACCAGTTTAACCAGGGAAGGGAAATGAAAGAATGACAGAATGTTTGAAATCTCAACACAAAAAGAGGGAGACAGGTTGCTAAGAAAAAGTGTGTGGAGGAGAGTGGATGAGAAGGTAGGTATTTCACTAGGAAGAGGGATGTAAGTAAGTTAGAGAAAACATCTGCAACTGTAAAAAACAATAAGTAAGAGAGAGAGAGAGAGAGAGAGAGAGAGAGAGAGAGAGAATAAGAATGTGAGAATGTACCAGGAACAGTTGAAAAGGGTAGTTTTAAATGGGGGCTGTTATGTAAGAAACACAAAGAGAGGGAAAAGTAAGGAAAAAATAAAACTACACTTTTGTATGTCTGTGTGTCATGTGGAAAGGAGGAGGATTCCACAGCAGCCTGACTCAAAGGGACTGAATGATAACAGCATGCAGTTAAACCACCATCTCTTTTTAAAACCGGGGTACCTTGACACATTTTGGTATAGTCTTGTGGTGGTCCATGTGCATCCCATGTGAACAGGTCACTTCTATCCTCTACAGGGACATGGAAGGAATATCGTACATCAGGGTTGTATAAATTACCCACACATAGCACCTCAATAGAGATACAAAGGAACATACTATCAATTTATAAAATATACATGCTTCAGACATAATTTCTATGTTTAACCATGAATGCTAAGTACTTACCCACTATAGTTAACTAACATGATTAAAGCAAAGTCTTACTGACCACCAAAGAGTTCCCTGTAAAACAAGTTCTTCTAGTTGATCAGTACTGTTAATTCTTTCAATTGAGTTGTTTGAGCCACTGTATTCAAAAATAGCTCCTCGTATGTTTATTTCTTTTTTAAAACTTCCATTTAAAAGAAAATTCCTTTAGGCATCAGATAGGGCTGTAAAAGAACAAATGTATTGCTCACGAAACCATAAAGTCAACAGTACAGAAAATGCTTTTTTAACTGTTTAAATTCCTGTATTGAATTTAAAGAATAAAATTTTAAATTGATATTAAGAATAATATTAAAGAAATAAACCTTACTTTGCTACAGTGTGGTATCAATTCTATAAGTAGGAGAACTTCAGCACATCAACCAAAGATATTAGAATAAATTCACCCTACACTTTTCTATCTGAAAGGGGTACAGAGTCTCAGGAGCAACCTACACAAAGTGGCCAGGCAGAAAGAAATCATGCCCCTACCAGACAGATCAGCTAAGCCAATTTTGGCCATCAACAGAAGGAAACAAAGAGCATACTGTGGCAAGACTCCATTTATACTTGTCTTGGAAAAAAATGTACAAAGCTTAAAATCTAGGGTCAGTGTTCTAAAAGGCTATGCAATGACTACACCGCTCTCTATGCACCTGTCTTGATCTTTTTGTAGAGGCACTCTATCCCTGTTGAAATATATGTGAATATCAGCTTTTCAGAATAATACTCCTATATCCTTCTCTATTCATGCCTTTTCTCATTCTCTCTTTCCCATTGATAGGTAATAAGATAAGCCTATCAAATACATGCATGCAAAAGAACAGTATAGTATATATTCTTAATTTGTTGCTTTTTAAATATAAAATTGCATAGTGTCCACAACAGTGTGGTAGTAAAAAGACAAAAGAATTTAGTATTCAAAAAGTGGGTTAAGTTCAAGTTGTCTCAATTAGTTGCTCTGTGATGTTAGACAAACTTTTAGCTCAGTTTCCAAAATTGCCTAATAAATCAATACAAATTTCTGCCTTAACAGGCCCTTCATCAGCATCAATTTGGAAAATGTTTACAAAGTGTGTAAAGGGTAAAATCTATGCTATTTATTTTTAATTTTCAAGAGAATATGTAATATTTAAAACTTTATAATAATAAAACTCTGTAATAATCAAGTGCTTCTCTTGTTGTTTTACTAGTATTACACTTCTCAGTGAAACAATAACCTTTTGGGGAAAAATGTGTTTGACATGCAGAGAACTGCACCAAAAGCACAAAGGTGACTTACTTCATCATAAATGCTAAACTTCGTAATAAATGCAATACCCCTCTGAAAAAGCAATCTTGAAGGGAACATTGCAAAATCAGTTACATGTTTCTGTGTATATGTGAACTAGTTTAACTGCCTTTATATATTATACTGAGTTCAATGAAGAACAAATAACATTCTGAATTTATTCTCTGAAAAAGAAATTCCTCTGTGTAGGAATCTGCACTTGATCAAATGTAGACAGGCCTATTTAAAGAACCATCGGCTACATTAACTCTAAGGGAAACAAAAGTTTCTTGAAAAAAATTCTACATATTTTGTTACTTTTAGTTACAAAATTTCATAAACATTTAAAAAATCCCTTCTAGTGAATTTATGTTTGTTTTGCTCACTTCAAATTAAACTTTAACCTTTACATTTGTAGTTTTCTTAGAAAGGACGATACTTTATTGATGAACATTTCCAATTTTTTAACTTTGGGCAAAACCTGTGGTCCATTCCCAGGAAGATACAGAAATGTACACTTGGAACCTTAGAGAGACCTACTGGATTATTTATCTACATATACTGTAGCATTTTTCTGTGTCTATGCACACAGTTTAATATTTTTTAGCAGAAGAAAAAGAATTTCAAATAAATATAAAAGGGTAATATATCAAAATACATTTTATTCTCTGGGAAAATTAATCATTTGCATTAATTAGGATGAAATTCAGAAAACACAGAATTAATCACTTTAAATGAACACTTCAATAGCATTTAATACATTCATAATGTGCAACCATTACCTTAATCTAGTTCTAAAACTTTTCTATCACCCCAAAAAGATTCCCTGTACCCATTATGCAGCTGATCCCTTTACATTTGACTTTGGTAATGCCAAATATAATTCATGAAATAAGCTATTCATAACAGATTCACATTCCCTGTTATAAGTATTAATTATCTGGGCCAATATTTCATATTTTATTAATGTGAAGTAGATAATTCCTCAATATCAGCTGAACATCACCACCTATTCCAGCATGGTAAACTGTTGGTAAGTCAACTTTTAAGATGTTTCTCAGATGCAAAAGTTTTGTAAAATATTCTTTTCATGTTGTGTCTAAGCAAAATTATCTAAATTTTAAAGCTAATTTCCAAATATAAATGCCAAAAAGCTGCTTAATTATTATTAGCTAAAAGGAGGAGAATTGTATTCTAAATATACAGGTAACTTTAAATGAACATACATTTGGTTATCTAAAATATCTTTATGAAGAAGAAAATTGAAAAAAAATTTTCAGAATTTCATTCAGTGTTTCTTTTGAAAAGGATGTATTTTGTGTAGCTTAAGAAGAACATATGTACAGAGGCAGAGGACCTAAGCTCAGTAGGAACTGAAACTGTGTTTGCTCCAGGGATTCTTGTTGCCTTCCAGGAATGCACACCAACCTCAGACCTCCATGAAATTGCACACAAACCACATATTGGCTGCTGCTTACCACAAATGTTTACCAAGGTGACTGTCATCTTCTGGTTTTCCAGAATAGCTATGCTGAAGAATTTCAATGTTTGTTGCTCCTGTGGGAATCATTACAACAATATTGTCATCTGCAATATAAAGTTATACATGTTCAATTTCACAAGAGCAGGTGTCCTAGAGGATATTACTGCTAAATGAATGATATAGTCAGTTCTAATTTCATTTTACCTTTAAAAAATGAAACTGGTTATTCCTTTTGAACCAATACCTTAATAAGTTACTAAGGACTGGAAAAAAGCAGCTGTCGTCTAGAAGCACATAGGGTTTCAGATTCTTAAATTATAACTATTCTTAATTTTTTTATTTTTAAAGTTCTGTTTTTTCTTCCTTTTATTATCATCGTTATTATTTTCAGTAGTAAGGATTGAACACAGGGACTCTCTAAATTACATCCTCAGCCCTTTTTATTCTTTATTTTGAGACAGGTTCTAAGTTTCTGAGGCTGACCTGAAATCTTCTTGCCTCAATCTCCCCTGTCACTGGAATTACAAGTATGCACCTCCAGGTCCAGCATACAATTCTTAACATAAAGTAGAATAAAATTAGTATGTTAGCACCTTAAGTGCTTAATTAGCATATTAAAGTTTGACTAAGCATTTAGATTTTCTAAATCTAAATTTAGTTTGACTAAATTTTTAAGTTTGACTAATGCATTTAGATTTTCTACTGGGAAAAATATGAACTTTCAAATGCTATTCACAAATTCAGAAGATATCAATACAATTGGTCTTTGCATGTGATAATGTGAACAGACAGTAAGCAGTAAATTCCATTGCTGAGAAATAATAATACTAATAAAGAAAACCTCAAGCTATTTCATAAGCTTAGTTTGTAGTATATCCTGGAATCCCTATACTTATTTACCCCAACAATCTGGAATCCTTTTATCTACCTCCCTCAATTTTAAATTGCTCTTAAAAGTCTATTAATAAACTAGCTATAAGAAAAATTAAAAGTTTACTGGAATAAAATAAAAGTAATACCTCTATTTTATGAGATCAAATTCAATAAAGAAAAAGGGGAAATACTATAATAAATATACATTAAACAAGAAACAGAAACACAGAAACATTCTGTTCCTGACAGAAACATTCATATTACTTAGTTATCCAAATACTCTCAGGGAAATGTTCTAGTTATGCTAATCTAAGTTTTTCTTGTCCTTTCTTACTAGGATTCTCCCCTACTTAATAAACAAGTGAGAGAAACTGTAATACTTCACATGCACAAAATTTTAAAACATTGGATACACTTAAGAAGTAGAAGTTTTATAAAAGCTTAAATTTGTTATCCTGATATAACTGCAGTGCATTTTTCTATCTCTTTAAGGCATCCCATTTTAAATATAATGTGATAAATGGTAGGAAGAGTCTGCATACAGTATACATACATATTAGTTGTAGGTTATCAACCTTAAAGAATAATTTCAACTCACCTTCTCTTCACTATAAAATATTCCTGTTCACTACTTTCACTCTATCTGCTAGAGTTTTTCAAGAAAGCTATTCTGATACATTGCAAACACAAGATAAAGGTGACCAGCAGGGAGCAGAAATGTTGCCAATGCCATTTAAGGTACTGAAAATGACTTCAACACTTTTCTCCATTTACAAATCAATTAATTCACAATACAGTTTTTGCAAGGTTAACTATTTAATCCTAATTTGAAATACGTGTTTTCCTCCTCCAAAAATATACTTTTCAACATACTGTGATAAGTATGAGTCATTGATTATAGAAGAACAAATGTGTGTGGCTTTCCTGAAATAATGAATAAAAACAACTAGAAAAATAGTACGTCAAATCATCTAATAAGTACCACCAGCATGGAAAAGTATGAAGTGCTCTACACTTACTTTATAGGTAAAAATATAATCTTTGAATTTTAAGTTATACCTCTTTAATTGAAGTAACTCACAATAACTTAACACATGTTCAAACACATATGAACACAATATAATGCTGAAAAACAGCTGTAAATAACACACTTTGTGCAAGGGAAGTCTAATGGTCTGCTTTTATTTCATAAAAAAGAAAAAAATGGTTTTTCTAGAAAATTTTAGACTGGAAAATATCTGAGATATTCTCACAGCCATTTTGATTAAAAATGAAATCAAGACCAAATATCAATTATTAATATCTGTAATTCTGATACTGCTTGAGAAATCAAATGTGATGATACTATGATCCACTATTTAAGTTAATGGTTTTATTCTTTGCCTTCAATCAACGTAATATTAATAACAAACACAACAGCTAGACCAGGTCCAGATGAAAAAAAAAAGAGTGGTTCAAATGATAATAATTTAAAGCAAGTTTCCTGAAAAAAAATCATTAAGTATATACATTTTAGATTACGGGAACCTTCAATCTCTAGGAATCTATTTATACATCTTGGTCAAATAACACTGAATTTACTCTTATTCTCAAAATGCACCTATTATATTTTTAATAATTAGATTTGTCTTGGGAAGGTGAATTCATTAATTTAAAAGTACATTTGGTATAAGATGTAATTTTTATATTTAGGAAGTATTTCTTTCATAATCATTTTGAACTGAGGGTATAGAGCACAGAAAACAATAGCAAAGTGTTACTATTATACCTTCATCATGTACTCTACTATTACATTAAATAAAAGGGAAAACTAGAAGCAAATATACAGCTGAACATAATGGGAACTGCTGAAGACACCTGCCATTGTCCTGCAGTAAGAGTTATCTCCACCACACACTCCATGTACGTCTCTCTTGACCTTGGAGTTTAACACATGATCACAGCCAGACTACTTCAAAACACAATTAGTACAATTAAGATACTCCTTGAACACACATAAGAAATAAGAGACAGAGGGCTAGAGAGAGAATTTTAACAAAGGTGTTACCCGTTAAATGTCACCACAGCAGGTCACAATCAAAGTAGCAAAAGCAGTTTCTACCTTTTTAGGGAGCTCACACCATCTTTATCTTGATTCTGAATTGCCTAAGCAAAACAAAATCAGCAAACGGTGCTTTATGACTCATTATTAAATGACAGAGAATGGCCTAGTAACAAATTTAATCACATTCCAATAGATAACATGATATAAAAATTAATTTATTGGAAGTCACAAGAATGTACCAGGAAGCCACACAAGGAATATTTGGTTAGAGAAAGAGAAGAAAACTAATATAATGAAATCACTGTGTGTGTATATATATGTAAACGTCTAGTTTACTTACCCGACATAGGCCTTGAACACAGATGTCACTGGTTTCAGCAACCCTGTCCTTCAATTGGTAGAAGTTAGAAGTTCTGGCAACCTGAAAATAGAGTTTACACTTTATGGCAACTGTAAAAATTAAAAAAAGAGTCAATGCGGGGTGTAAAATAATAAAGCCATGTGTTCCTAGGTCTCAAAAAAATTTACATCAAAGATATTATAATTACTCGCTCCCACTGTACATTGGAAGCCACCTCCCATTAGGGGAAAGACCACTGATGTTGAAATGTTTCCCATCAAAGTCAGAGTACTGCTTCTCTGGAAATTCTTTTGGACATGAATCAGTGTTACATGATCAGAATTTCATCCTGCGGCCCACAGAGTACTTTCCTCCACTTCTTGGCCTAGTCACATTCATTACATTTTAATGCACATCAGTACAATATTATTTCTGTCATTTACTTCCATAACTGATCCATTCTCTTCCAGGATCAGGAAAACCAATATATTATATATTATATTTTATATTATGTTCCAGTAATATAAATTTTTAAAAGGAAATATATAAAGGGGATTTTTAAGCAATTCTTTGGCTAATAAACAATAAAAATATCCACCTTCGTGTGGACACTGAAGCCTGGAAGGCAGAAATGTATCTTATTTTTGACAAGATTAACTAACAAAGAACTAATGATGAACTTTTGTTGTAAAACATCAAACTGAAATTTGTTCACTTTCTGGGTGGGAAAAAAAGACATGTAATGAGCCAAAGACAATAAACAAGGAAGAGAGTATGTTAAAAAGGAAATATATATGCATTTCCATTGTGTATATACTTCTTGCCACTCAGTTTGAGGATTTTCATAGTATCACTAACACGGAACCTTCAGATCTCACTTCATGGCACAAAGAGTTATTAATGATTAGCCCCTGTGCTGCACCTTCCTGCCCTTTGGAGAAGAAAACAAAAGAAGATAAGAGAAGGTGGGGGATTCTGGGGTCTATAAATGAGCAAGACACACCCACTTCCATGGGCATCCAGCTCTGGGCCCCACTTCTTTCCAGAGAAGTATGCTATCGCTGTCTTTTTCTTAAATAAAACTTGCTTTCTATGCTTGCCTCGTTGTTTCTCAAGTATTTAATCTTCAACATCAGGGGACAAGGACCAAATCCTGATCTCTAAGACTGGTATCATATGTATATAGGGAATATTTGTGGCTATCATGGCCTCTTATTCTCTGGTCTAAGTCAAGCCCTGCATTTACAGAGTAGAGAGGGTATTTACCATTGTGAGTACAAGAAACAGAAAAGGACTGGAAAAAAAGAATAATTTACAGAAAAGTAAGAAGAGTTGCCTAAAATAAATAGTTGGTTCTTTGAAAAAATAAACAAAATTGATAAACTCTTAGCCACACTAACAAAGAGAAGAGAGAAAACCCAAATTACTAAAATTCGGAATGAACAAGGAAATATCACAACAGACATAATTGAAATATGAAACATAATTAGAAGTTATTTTGAAAATCTATACTCCAACAAAATAGAAAATCTCGAAGACATCAACAGGTTTCTAGAGACATATGAATTACCTAAACTGAACGAGGAGGACATACACAATTTAAATAGATCAATTTCAAGTAATGAAATAGAAGAAGTCATCAAAAGCCTACCAACAAAGAAAAGTCCGGGACCAGATGTGTTCCCAGCCGAGTTCTACAAAACCTTTAAAGAAGAGCTCATTCCAATACTTCTCAAAGTATTTCATGAAATAGAAGAGGAGGGAACACTCCCAAACTCTTTCTATGAAGCCAATATCAATCTGATACCTAAACCAGAGAGAGACACATCGAGGAAAGAAAATTTCAGACCAATATCCTTAATGAACATTGGTACAAAAATTCTCAACAAAATCTTAGTAAATTGCATACAAAAATGTATTAAAAAGATAGTGCACCACAATCAAGTGGGTTTTAAGCAGATGATGACACATATAGGGGGTGGGAAGGGGGCAAGAATGGAGGAAGGAGGGACTCTATAGCGGGATAAGAGGGGTGGGAGGGGTGGGGGTGGGGGAACCAACAGAATGAATCAAAAACTATTACCCTGGGTAAATGTATGATTACACAAATGGTATGCCTCTACTTCATATACAAACAGAGAAACAAGATGTATCCCATTTGTTTACGATAAAAATGAATTTAAAAAAAATATATATATATATAAAGCATAGTTGCCTAAATGACTTTGTACTCAGGTACAAAGTGCTCATGGAAGTTTCTATTTATGAAGATTCCTAAAACCAATTGCCTCAAACAGGAGGAGTATCCAGAACACATATTAATAATTTATGTGGTTGGGCTGGGGTTGTAGCTCAGTGGCAGAGCACTTGCCTGGCACAAGTGAGGCAATGGGTTCAATCCTTAACACTGCATAAATATAAACAAATAAATCAAAGGCATGCTGTCCATTTGTAACTACAAAAAATCTTTTTAAAAAATTTATGTGGTTAAAAATTATCAAACAATGATATAAATTAATATAAATTAAGCCTACAAATAAAGAGTATGAGCTTTAAAAATATTAAAGCAAGTATTGCCAGGATTGGTGATGCAACACCTACAATCCCAGTGACATGGAAGGCTGAGACAGGAGGACTGCCAGTTTGAAACTAGCTTCAGCAATTTAGTAAGGCTTTCAGCAACTCAGTGGGACTCTGTCTTAAAATAAAAATTTTAAAAAGGACTGAGGATAGGGTCAGGGGTAAAGCCCCCAGGGTTCAAGCCCCAGTACCAAAAGGGAAAAAAATAAAACCTGGAAAATTATACTACTACTGAGGATAAAATTAAGTGATAAATATCCCCCAACTTGGGATATTTTGTCCTCTATCAATCAGCATCATATCTGACAGACACAATGAGGGAAGATTCTGAGGAAAATTCTGAATGATGTGAAAAATATGAGATTGAGATATTATCTGAATCTTTATAAAAATAGACAAGATCATGGGGCTGTGCGTGTAGCTCAGTAGGTAGAGCATTTGTCTAGCATGTACAAGGCCCTAGGTTTGATTCTCAGGACCACAAATTAGCAAAACAAGCTAATAACTTATTGTCCATGTTTCATTATATCTCACAGATATGACAATAGGCCAAGAAATAAGTGCATAATCCTAAGGAAAAAAATAAAATTTTATACTCTGGAGTTACCCTCCCAAATTGAACATTAAGGCAAATAGGAGGAATCCCTCCCTTACTACTAATTTACGGAAAAGTAAGAACAGTTGCCTAAATGACTTTTGCTACCTTTCTAATTAAACTTGAGGAAAGTATATGGAGAGTAGGTATGTATTTGATAAATACAACAATGTTAAAAACTAGTAACGCAACAAAATAATTAGGTATCTACTTACAAGGTGTTCCTTTGCTGGCTTCTTCCATAGTTACCCTGACATAGGGCTTACTAAAGTCAACTTCAATTTCATCAGAAACAGGAGCTGGCTGCCGTAAAGCCTTAAGAGGAGAATTAAGGAAAAGAAAGTTAAATTCAGTGGTACACACTGAAATATTAAAAAATGACAGCTTTAAAGAACAATCGGTTCAGTCACAATGGCACATGTCTCCATTCCAATGACTCAGGACGTCTAAGACAGTAGGATCACAAGATCCAAGCCAGGCTAGGTAACTTAAAATAAAAAATAAAAAAGATACAAAGGGCTGGGGATGAAGCTTAGTAGTAAAGCACTTTGGGTTCAATCCCTAGTACTGAAAAACAATTCAGTTATTCAATATGGTGTAACAAAAACTCCTCCTAAACTTTATAACATGAAGAAGTGTCACGGTATGGTATTTCAAGGTGACAACTGAAAACTGGAACCTTTTACAAAGTGAGTAAATCATGGCATGAAAAATAAATGCTTTGTTGGTGATTTCAGGGTAAAACTGAGTGATCCAATTGGAAATCTAAACACAATCCCACTACCTGGATCTAAAATGATGGCTCCTGCTCCTCTGCAGAAAGACAGAACAGGCAACCCTGTACCATGTGACAAAACTGCCAAGGTTCCTGATGTGTTTTCATACTACTTCAACCAGACACCTGGGAAGGCAAACAGCTCGTGGGGGCGATATTTATTATAATTATTCACTGTATGATGCTTTGTACTTTAATTTTGTTTTAATGTTCATAACAGCTCTGTAAGGCAAGTAATACTACAGTAGAATTCTCAATTTAAAGATGAGGGAAACAAAGTTCAGAAGTTTGTATGAATTGTATGCAGTTATTCAGAGGCAAAATTGAATTAAGAATGCAAGTACAGCTGGGCATGGTGGCGCATGCCTGTAACCCCAGTGGCTCAGGATGCTAAAGCAGGACGACTGGAGGTTTGAAGCCAGCCTCAGCAACTCAGCAAGGCTGTAAGCAACCTACTGAGACCCCATCTCAAAACAAAAACTAAAAAGGGATAGGGATGTGGCTCAGTGGTTAAGCACCTCTGGGTTCAATCCCTAGTACCAAAAATAAAAAAAAAGAAGAATGCAAGTAAGCATGCTCATTTCTCTGTACATTACTTTGTTTGAGAGTTCTTGCCAAACTTATTCCTAAGATTTTATTCCATTTGATGCTATAGTGAATGGAATTACTTATTTTATTTTTGGACTGTTTCTTGCTAATATACAGAAGTATACTTGATTTGTACCTAATTATGTAATTGTAATTGATTTGTCTATTTCTGTGTCCTGTGATGCTGCTAACCTCAGTTATTAGTTTATTTAGTGTCCCCCCACCACCCCAAGTCTGGTCTATTTCCAAAGGTGAAAAAGTCAATTATTAGTTTTAGAATTGATTCCTTAGGATTTTCTATGAGATCATGTTGTCTGTAAATAAAGATAGTTTTACTTACTCCTTTCCAATCTGAATGTTTTCTTTCTTTCATTTATTCTTTTTGCAGTTCTGGGGATCAAACACAGGGCCTCACACATGCTAGACAAATGCTGTAGAGTCACATTTCCAGCCCTGTTTTCTTTCTTTTTATTAGCTTCCATTGCAGTCAGAATTAGTACAACACTGAGCAGAAATGGAAAGGGCAAATATTCTTGCCTCATTCCAAGAATGGGGCGGGAAGCATGCACTATTTTAATATTAAGTATGATATTAGTTACAGGTGTTTCTATAGATGTTCTTTAGGATGAGGAACCTCCCTTCTTTGTGCAGTTTCCTGAGAGTTTTTATAATGAATGAGTGCTAGATTTTGTCAATTATCTTCTCTTCACCCACTGTAGTAATCATAATTTGGATTTTCCTCTATTTATTAATTATGGTATATTATATTAATTGACTTCAGAATAGTAAAGCAATCTTGCATTTCTGAGCTAAATCCCTGTTAGTCATGCTGAAAAACTTTCTATATGTTCCTGGATTCAATTTGCTAACGCCCCGGGAGAACCAGGAGTTGCCTGGCAAAATGGGGTGCTAATTCTTTCCCCATTCGAATAACCACCAGACGCAGGGGCGTCGCTAGGAAGCAGCCCAGAGCCCTGGCCCAGCGGAGCCTCCGAAACCCTCTGAGTGCTGCCCTCGGCTGGCAGGCGCTCAGGGAACTGGGAGGCAGGGCGCCACCCCAGGAGCAGCTGCCCTTGGAGGCCAGTGCCCGGGGTCGCCGCCTGCCCCTCCAGCGGCCCGACCTCGGTGCTGCTACCCGCGCCTTTTCCTGTGGGCAACAAATGTCCGCCCTCCGCCCCGCCCAGCCCTCACCCGCACAGGCCGTCCACGAACATGCGCGGGTCCAGGTGGCAGGCGATGGTGGCGCTGGGCAGTCCTGCAGGTCCACCTCCTCTTTCTCGCAGCAGATGAAGCTCCAGTCGCCGCCAGTCGGGAGAAGTGCGTGAAGGGCCGCAGCGTCACCCCGGGCCGCCCCCGCACCTCGGCTGCTTCTGCCGCCGCTGGGAGCCCGCGGGCCACGCGGCGCGCCCCTGTGCTCCCAGCGGGTTGCGCCGGGCTCGCGCGCCGTGGCCTAGCGCTCTCCCCTCCTCTCCGCCGCCCTGGACCCGCGTTAACCACCTCGGGATTTCGGGGCTGTCCGCCGCCCAAGGTCTCCAGGGTTCCAGACGCTGGGACTCCGAACGCCCGCTCCGCACGCCTGCGTCCAGCGCGGGAGGGGCAGGAAGCCCGCGCGGCGCCCGCCCGCCCAGCCCCGAGGGCGGAGCTCCGGAGGGTTCTGCCTCTACTACCTCTTTTGCCCGTTTCCAAATTGGATATTTTTGCTTCTATATACTGTTGAGTTTTGAGAGATCCTAATGTATTCTACGTACTCATTCTTGATCAAATATGTTATTTGTAAATGTTTTCTCGAAGTCCGTAGCTGTCTTTTTATTTTCTCATGGGTGTTTTGCAGAGCAAATGTGTTAAATTTGAATTTGGTACATTTACCAGTTTTTAAATTGGGATTATAATTTGGCGTTAAGTCTAAGAACTGTAATTATTTGGGGTTAATTTTTTAGAGGCATGAAGTTTAGATCAAGGCCTATATTTTTTGCCTATGAAGGTCCCATTGCACTAACACCATTTGTTGTAAAGGCGTCCTTTCTCAATTTAGGGACCCCCTTTGTCAAAAATCAAGTGGGTGTATTCATGTGTATCTGTTTCTGACTTCTCTACTCTGTTCAATGCGTCTATGTATCTGTCCCCACTAGCACCCAACTGTCTTGATTGCTATAGCTACAGAGTAAGTTTTGGAATCAGTTCAAACAATCCTTGATAGCTATTCTTCATTTTCAAAATTGTCTAGCCATTCTATTTCTTTTGTCTTTTCATTTAAATTTTAAAATAAGCTTGCCTATATGTACAAACATCTTTGCTAGGATTTGGATAGAAATTGCTTTAAAACTATAGATTATTTTTGGGAGAATTGACAGCTCTACTGTGTTGAGGCTTTTGATCTGTGAATATGGTAACTGTTCATTTTCTTGGGATAATTTCTTTCATCAACATTTTCTAATTGTCAGCATGCATATTATGTATGTGTTTTGCATTTGCTTTTTCTTGTTTTGCTACAGATTGAACCCAGGCCCTTGAGCAAGCTAGGCCAAGACTCTACTGCTGAGATTTACTCCCAGCCCCTGTGTACATGTTTGTTAAGTTTATAACTAATCATTTAAATTTCTTTGAGGTAATTATAGATGGCATAGACAAAATTTTTGCATGCTCATTTTTAGTATATAAAAATGCATTTTTATCCTGTGACCTTGTTCAACCCACCTATTAATTACAGGGTTTTCATAGATCTTTTCCATGTTCTATGAGGTAGTTATTTGCAAATAGGGACAGTTTCATTTATAGTTTTATAATCAGCATGCTTTTTCTTTCTTCTATTTTTAGTTTTCACTTTTTTTTCCCTAATTGCCTGAGCTAAAACTTCCAACACAAATGTTGAATACAAGTGTCAAGAGTGGACACCCTTGTCTTGTTCCTGTTCTTAGCTGGAAAGCATCCAAATTTCCATCGTGAAATACCATGATTGTGATATTAAAGCTCATGTTTGTTAGTTTTTGTAGGTGCTCTTTATCAAGTTGAAGTCATTGTCTTCTGTTCTTTACTTGTTGAGAGTTTGTGTGTGGGTTTTTGTGTGGATGTTCTGCATCAATTGAAGGGATTATAGGATTTTCATCTTTAGCTTGTTGATGAGGTAGATTCATTAATTGATTTTGAAATATCAAACCACTCTTACATGCTTCAAATAAATTCCTCTCCTTTATGGTCTCTAATTTTTTTAGAGTGTTGGATTGAATTTGCTGATATTTTGTTGACGTTTTTTGTTTTATTTGTTTGTTTGTTTGTTTTTGTTTTTAGTATTTTGCAGTGCTGGAACTAAACCCAGGGCCTCACACAAGCCAGGCAAGTGCTTTACTACTGAGCTACACCCCTAGAAAAATATTTGAAGAAGGTTTTTGAGTCTAAGTTTTCTTTCTTTCTTCTCCACCCCGACCCCCTTTCTTTGTTTAGTTTGGGTTTCATGGTGATATCTCATGAATTGAGTTGGAAAGGGTTCCCTCATATTTTCTGAAAGAGATTGTGCAAATCTAATATACATTCTTCAAATATTTGGTGAAATTTTCTAGTGAAGACAAGTAGGCTGTAGATTTTTCTTTCAGGAGGATTTTCATTACAAACTTCATTTGTTTCATTGTTATAGGCTTATTCAAGGTATCTATTTTATGTTGGTGGATTTCGTTATCTGAGTGATTTCTCAGCTGCCATATTTGTGAACTAAATTATCAAATTTGTCAAAGTTGTTCATAGTATTACTTTATTGTCCTTCAAATGGGTATAGGATCTGTAATATTTCCTGTCTTGTTTCTGATATTAGCGATTTATTTGTTCTATTTTATCTTACTTTATTTTACTATAACAAGAACTCTTGGCATGAGATCTTTCAACTCTCCATTTCTTCCTCTCCCCTTCCTACCCCTGGCAAACTTTTCTTCTATGAGTTTGAATATTTTGTTGCATCTGCACTTTTGATTTTTTCAGATGCCTCATATAGGGGAATTACATAGTATTTAAAGTTTTTTGCTGGGCTCACTTAGTGTAACATCCTCAGAGTTCACGCACCATGTCACATGCTCATGGATGCTCCTTTTTATCTTTTTCCATTTCTAGTATTGAGGATTGAACCCTTTAACCCATGGGCACTGTGTGTGTGTGTGTGTGTGTGTGTGTGTGTGTGTGTGTGCATGCACATGTACATGTGCATCCATGCATGCTCACATGTGTACTCACATATACAATTTTTTAAATTCTATTTATCTTTTCAGGCATGTTTAGGGTTTTCACATCTTAGCTATTTTGAATATTGCTGCAATGATCGTGGAAGTGCAAATATCTCTTCAAGATCCTTATTTTAATTCTTTTGAATATATATACAGAAGTGGATTGTTAGATCATATGGTCATTCTATTTTTAAATTTTTGAGGAAAACATGTATATTGTCTTTTTATTTTTGTAAAAATAAAAAGACATCAATTTTGTTTTTTCCCACAGAAGTTTTTAGCTGTATTTTTTCTCTGTCTTCAATTTTATACATTTCTGCTGTCGTTTTATGATGTCCTTCCTACTGCTCACTTTGGGTTGTTTTGACATTCTTTTCTAGGTAGAAGCAGATTATTGAGGCCTTTCTTCTTTCTTAATGTATTCATTTAGGACTCTACATTTTCCTTTTGGCACAGCTTTAGTTGCATGCCACTTATTTTGGTATGTGATATTAATAATTTTAATTAAATTCTGTGTTTTTTATTTCCTTTATGACTTCTTTAATCCATTCATTGTTTAGAAATGTCTTAATTTCTAAATGTTTGTAGGGTTCCCTCTTGTCTTTATTTCCAGTTTAATTTCATTATGATTAGAAAACATATTCTTTATGATTTTGAATTGGTTTATATCTGTTGAAATTTGTTATTGTCTGAGGTTATGGTTTATCTCGGTAAATGTTCCCTGACAGATGATAAGAGCCTGTGTTCTGCTGTTCTTGGGAAGAGCATTCTATAAATGTTAATTATATCCTCTTGGTTGATAGTATTGTTTAATTCCTTTATCTTTGCTAACTTTTTTTTCCTCTTTTTTTAGATAATTCATTTATTTTGATTCATTGTAAGCAAATGGGCTACAACTTGTTTCTCTGGTTGTACATGAAGTAGAGTCATACCATTTGTGTTATCATATATGTGCATAGGGTAATGGTATTTGTCTTACTCTGTTATTTTCCTTTCCCCCACCCCCTACCCCTCTATTTCCTCTATACAATCCATCCTTCCTCCATTTTTGCCTCCCTTTCACCCCCAATTATGTATCATCATTGGTTTATCAGAGAGATCATTCTTCCTTTGGTTTTTATGGGTTTGGCTTATCTCACTTAGCACGATATTCTCCAACTTCATCCAGTTGCCTATAAATACCATAGTTTTAGTCTTCTTTATGGCTGAGTAATAATTCATTGTGTATATATCCTACAGTTTCTTTATCCATTCATCAATTGAAGGGCATCTAGGTTGGTTCCTCAATCTAGCTATTGTGAATTGAGCAACTGTAAGAATTGATATGGCTGCATCACTGTATTATGCTGATTTTAAGTCCTTTGGGTATAGGCCAAGGAGTGGGATAGCTGGGTCAAGTGGTGGTTTTATTCCAAGTTTTCTAAGGAATCTCCACAGTGCTTTCCAGAGTGGCTGCACTAATTCGCAACCCCACCAGCAATGTATGAGTGTGCCTTTTCCCCCACATCCTTGCCAACACTACTGCTATCCCACTCCTTGGCCTATACCCAAAGGACTTAAAATCAGCATAATACAGTGATGCAACCACATCAACGTTCATAGCAGCTCAATTTATAATAGCTAGATTGTGAAACCAACCTAGATGCCCTTCAATTGATAAATGAATTATTTTTTTCTAGAGGGAAATGAAAATAAAGATATATGAAAAAAAATTTGTAAAGATCCAGGGCACCTGCAGCCATATCCTATCAAAAATGCTTCCAAGAATGAGCAGGTTTGGTGACTCACTCTGTGGGACCATTCAGCAGAGTTTCAAGACCAGAATGACAGGGCCTGGGAGGCCAACTCCAGGGAGACTTCAGGTGTAGGTATAGAGCTAGAGTCCAAGGCTGAGTATCCTTTGTTCTGGCAGGTGGTGGTCAACTTTTAATTATTTTGATGATTGAGGGAAATGAATGTAACATAAAAGGAACCCTTTTGAAGTGACAATTCAGTAGTGCTGAACACACTCCAGGGTTGTGCGAACACCATTGACCCTGGAGGGTCTTTTGCATCACCCGAGAGGGAGACCTGCCCATGCAAGTAATTTCTCTAATTTCTCTCCCCTCTAGACCCTGGGAATCAAGAATCTGCTGTGTCTCTGTGGATTGCCCATGGAGGTGATTTCATGGAATTGCACAACCTGTAGTATTGTGTGTCCAGGTTTTTCACTGGGTATAATGTTTTTGGGATTCACCCATGCTATAGTATGTATGGCTAATCAAGCATTCAGGTTCAGGTACTTGTTAGAGAATCCATTTTCAATTATTTTTGGGTATGTGTATGTGCCTTGGAGTGAAATTGCTGGCTGATTGGTGGTTGCCCATTTAACTTTTGGAGGTCCACCTTGTTTTCCTTGGTGACTGCCAAACTGTCCTTCCTGCCCCCAATGTACTAAGCTCCCAGTTTTTCCATGTGCTCACCAAACCTGAGTGTTCTTTGTTTTCCTGGCTATGCCTGTCTCAGGGGATGTGAAGTAGTGCATTTCTGCCCCTGGACTAAAGGATGCTGGGAATCTTCTCCTGTGCTGATTGACCAATGTCTACCTTCTTTGGAGAAGGTCAATCATGACCCATTGTTAATGGGTTTGTACATCTTTGGGCTGTTTCTGGTTCCAGGCTGCTCAGCCCCCATAGTTGTTTGTCTGTGAGTTTTGTGGTGAAGAATTCACATGCCAAGAACTTTCCAGACCATTTTTGGACAAAACAGTCAGGAGATGAAAGGGGGATGCTCAAGTGAGTGTAGGGTATGTTTTTCCTTCTTTTTCTTTAGGTGCTAGGGACTGAACCCAAGGGTGCTTTGCCACTGAACCATATCCCCAGGCGCCCCCCCCCCCGTTTTTTTTTTTTAATTTTGAGATTTTGTCTCACTAAGTTTCAGAGGGCCTCACTTAGTTGCAGAGGCTGGCTTTGAACTTGCAATCCTCCTGCCTCAGTCTCCTGTGTCACTGGAATTATAGGCTACACCACTGTGCCCCATGTGTCTATGGAATTTCTTTTTTCTTTCTTTCTTTTTTTAATTGTAAACAAATGGGATACATGTTGTTTCTTTGTTTTTACATAGAGCCAAGGCATACCATTTGTGTAATCACAAATTTACACTGGGTAATATTGTTTGATTCATTCTGTTATTTTTTTCCTTCCCCCCCACCCCTCTTTTCACTCTATACAGTCCTTCCTTCCTCCATTCTTGCCCCCCTCCTTAACCCTAACCCTAAACCTAACCTAATGCTAACCCCTCCCACCTCCCATTATATGTCATCATCCGCTTATCAGTGAGATCATTCATCCTTTGGTTTTTTGAGATTGGCTTATCTCACTTAGCATGATATGCTACAATTTCATCCATTTGCCTGCAAATGCCATAATTTTATCATTGTTTGTGGCGGAGTAATATTCCATTGTATATGTATATGCCACAGTTTCTTTATCCATTCATCAATTGAAGGACATCTAGGTTGGTTCCACAATCTGGCTATGTTGAATTGATCTATGGAACTTCTAACAGAGAAGCTGGGCTGCAGTCACAAGGAAGTTCAGAAGACTTCCCTCTCTCAGCACACTGGAAAGACCTGTGCTGCACTCATTTGAGAAAACTCTTATTCTAGGATGCAAGCAGTCTCTGTGATGAGCACATTCCCCACCACCAGCCCTTTTATTCACTTACAACAGTATCTCTCATGTGGAAACAATGTGTGTTGGTTTTCCTGTTCTGTAATTACCCCTTTGATAGATAATGACACTCATGTCCTGGAGGGTCAGTGTCATTCAGCTGGTCCCATGGAGGAAGCTGGAAGATGGCTGCCTTTTTCCATTACATTCTTGCTAAAGGTGCTACGAACTGGAACATTTACCAGTCATAGAATGTGAAAACCTCCTCGCTAAGAAAAAGGAAAGCAGAATCATGTTGTCAGGAGCACTGACTTTGAGGGACCTGGCTCTGGATCACACGGGGTGTCCTTGGATTCTCCAAGAACTTCAGTGTCTTCTCCACAATGGGGTTAATCAGAGAACCTGCCTCATCCACTGGTCATGAAGGCAGATTAAACAAATACATGCGAATCCCAGTGAGTTGGCGGTAAGAATTCTGGAGAACTTGAGCTATTAGTGATGTGTGCTTGTGTGTGGTATTTCTCTTCACAGAAAAAGAACAACATTCTGCCTTTCTGAGGACTAACAGGAAAATTGCCATGGAGTGGTTGAAGACAGAGCCAGCTTCCCCTCCCCAACACCACTGTGGAAAATTAGCTATTTTGCTTAAAAGCACCCAGACCCTCAAGGAAAGTAAAATGTAAATCATGGACAGAGAGAACCTGGGAAAATGCCATCTTTTTATTGACACAACTAGAGGGAAATATATGGACTGTATAATGCCATCAGAAATAGGGATATTTGTAATGTCAGAGTAACAATGTGAGCCACAGTACCTGCTTCTCTCATCCTCTCCCCTTAGAATGCTACATAACCAAGCACAAAAATCACAGGAAAATGTGAATAATATTTTTATTCATTAGGTGTTCATAATGATACATTAGCTAAATTATTCCACAGGCTTCAGTATAAGGTTCTCTGATTTTCCTCAAGAAGAAGGTTGGTTCTTTTTTTTTTTTTTTTTTCTGTCTAAGGGGCAGAGCTTTTTCATTTAAAAGCATTTTGTAGAAAGAATGAGGCACTAGAGTATATATCTTGACAAACCACCCAATGACTCTCACATGCCCCTCCCTCCCCATTATTCCAATGGATATGTGAACCCACTGTGCCCACCAAGGAAGCAGCTTGGGAGGAAGTTGTAACTTAGTGGGCAGAGAGTTTTGACTTGGTCGTTGTGCAGTTTGCCCTTTCTTTCTCTCGGCATTTCAATAAGTGCATGCATGTGCATGTGCACACACACATACACTCATGCATACACCATATCTTATCACAATCACCAAATGAAAGAGTATGGGATATATGTGTTCCTGAGAGATGGCATGTTGACCAGGCAATCATTTCTAAGTAAAATATAGGGATTGCACTCCAAAACTCTGGACTAGATTTTTTGTCTCTCTTTTTCAAAATTTAATATGCATATACCCCCCGCCACAAAATCTGCTTTGCATTTTGTTCTAAAGTGGAGCAGATCGTAATTTTTTCCCCTAATTTCAAGATTTTCCTTATCCTGAAACAGGAGCCTAACATATTAACATGTCCTTTGAGGGGAATTGGTTTTTCATGAACATTTCAGTTCAATTGTTTAAGACCAGTAGTGAAAATATTGTTTTTATGGAGAGATGAAGGGGTATGTGGTGGGAATTATGTGTGTGTTTGAATTAAATTAACTTTTGAACCAGAATATTTCAAATTGAAACAAAAAGATAAGATATTTTTTCTCTCTTTCCTTTTTCTTTTAGTATCCTGCCTCCTCATTATGAAAGGCATCAGGGCTGACTGTATAAAATGTAAAAACTTAGCAAAGCATAAATAAAACTATATCATCCATTATCTAAAGGTACAGAGATAGCTGCTGTTAAATGTTGTGATTTATTTCATTCAGGTCGAGATAATGCTGTAGATACAATTTTGAATCATTTTTCATACACTGTCATTTCATGAACATTTTTTCATATTATCAAATATTCATGACTCATAATTCAAAATGATTGTGATATATTTAATTATACCATGATTATACCTGATCATTTTTAGCTGATAAATGTTTTGCTTTAAAAAATCTTTATTGTAAGCATCAGTGTGAGGAACAACTTTGTGCATGAATCATTGTGGTGTTCAAAGATTAAAGAAGTTCAGAGTGACTGAAGCATAAACAATAAGGCACAGGGATAGAGGGTTAGGCAAAGAAACAGATGTGTGCCCTACTATGAATTCTGTACTTTATTAGAATAGTGCCATAATTGATGCTTATGATGAAGATGTTGATGAGCTAATATGCATTGAACCTTTACACTCCACTAGATGTCTTTCCTAAGAGTTCTTATTTGTTAATATGATTAATCTTTGCAACAACCCTGCTCTGTAGGTACAGCTCAGAAACCAGAAGCAGGGAGAGGTGGACCAGCTAGCCACAGTCACAAAGCTGGTAGGATCTCAGGCTCCAGAGTGGACATCGTTCACTGCTGTGGCCCATGCATTACCTTAGGGCAATGTAAGCCATCCAAAAGTTTTGACTGGAGAGGCGTGACACATGGATTTGCATATTTAAAAGACTCACTGTCTGACATGAGAAGGGGCAGAGCCTGCATGGATAGCAGTAGTAAGAACAAAGAGGAGGACAGAGGCAGTGACCACTGGTGGCATTGAGGATAGAGGGAAGAGAATAAAGCTAAATAGTGCTTGGGAGGTTGGCTAGATGGGAAATGGATCTGGAGATAAAGGGAAAAGAAGACTTGAAGGCTGCCTTACAGGCTTGGGCAGCTGGGGGGAGGGTGGAGTCATGGGCTGAGTTGAAGGGACAGTTGGATGACCTTCCCACAGTCACTCAGCTACTAGGAGGAGGTGGGATTTTGAGCACAAAAGCCAGGAGTCTATGGGTTTGGAGTCAGTCTGGAAGACCGTTCAGGCACAGCCAGGGGTGAACCATGTTGGTGACTCCCTCGAAGACACATGGCAGCTCTCAGGGGAGGAGCCGGGGGCATGCAGGAGGTGGGAGGCTAGGAGGCAACCTGACTCACATTGCCTGAATCAGGAAACTTCTTGGCAGAGTCACTGACCACTCAGAGGCTCCCGAGAGTGCCTGGCAGAGTGTTGGGGGTCTGTTCATCTTGAGGACACTTTCCATGTGAATCCAGTATATTCAACTTTCTTTCAGGGTGTACTTCGGGAAAAGGAAGTGATAAAGGGGCAAAAGATATGTGTTGGGCTGTGGCTGTTCTAGGTTTGAATGTAAGCATTTCCATTTGTGTCTGATGACCAGGGCTTCTATGGTGATCTAGAATGATATTATATCTAAAGCCCCCAAATGTCCCCCAAGTACAGGAACTGAGATACACACAATACGTCAATGTGAGCTTCCTTTCTTTTCCCCACCACCCCTGCTTGGCCTTCTCTGTTGAAGACCTGCACTCTGTTTTCACTGTCTCCAGGCTGGTATTTTGTGGTTCCTAACTGGAGGGCTGGGCTCTGGCAGCTGGTGTTCACCTCACATCTCATGTGTATGTCCTTCTGATACACAAAGTGCTCCCTGTACATATTCCCATTCAATACTCCTCCATACAGCTGTGGGTTAAGTGCTAAAAACATTTAACCCATGAAGTAATTGGGTCTCAGAGAAGCAAGATGACCAGTCAAGCTTTGAGAAAATGTGTAGTGAGGACTTGGACCCTCAGCCCTCAAGCCCAGATCTCTTGTTCTGTGTGGAATCCTCTCTTCTGCCATCGCGGGATGGAGGAAAGCCCTGACCCCCACATGGCAAATTGGCCCTGGTTTAAAACTAAAATGCTGCCTTTTCCATTATGACAGCCCTCTCTGTCCTGGGAGTGGATTGTGCCAGCCAGGGTTTCAGTCTTGTTCTTTCTCACACACTGGCAATGTCCCTTGGAGCTCAGAGATGCCAGCTGTGATTCAAGCAAGGAGTGGGACTTCTAAATTCAGCCTCAACCCTCCATGAGTGCTTCAGCACTGGAAGCGGCAGAAGTTGTACCCTGAGCCATTTGAGCAAGCCACTAGCATCTGGTACACAGTAGCTCACACAGAAAACAGAAACCACAAAACAAATCCCTCAAAACCAAAGCCAATCAATGCATCCCCAAAAGATAAATGACTTATTATCAATGTAAGGTGTGTGACTGATACAACCTAAGTTAGGCCTTTGAATGTATGCAGCTCCAGGGCTGATCCTGAGCCTTAATGGTCACCAGCTGTGTGGGTTTAGGCAAATGTCTCTCCTCTGAAGCTCAGTTTACCAATACTCTAGACTGGTGAGCTGTGATTTTTGGTGATTTTGTTCCCTCCTGAAACCCCAGTGCCAAGAATAGTGCCCGGCACACAGTGATCTCTAAAACCATTTCTGAATGCCTTGGTGAGTGGATCCATTTAGCAAAGCTAGTACTGCCTCTGACGTGGGGCACCCTAAGCTTGAGAGAAGACGAGACATAGGAAGAGTTGGGTTCTGTGCTTGACCCACTTCCAGCATGAGATGAGGGTCAGCTGCTATTTTTGTGACACCTCCTAGGAGGTGATCCACCTTGGCAGTGTTCTATAAGGGGTGTTGGTGGTCCCTTTTCCCAGGATAAGGTGCCTGGATGACAGTAGCTTATGTCAAGGGAGAAATTTGCCTGTTCATACAGTGCAGTGCTTGAGGAAGCAGTGATGGCCCTGTTCCCCTGGTGGCCACTGTGCTCCAAGTCCTAGTGAGTGTAGGAAGCATTTTGGAACACCCAAGGGAAGAGGCGAGCCTTGAGACTCAGCTGAAGGCACTGTGCAGGGGCAAGGCTGTGGCAGGGAGTAAAACTGGAGTTTGCAGTCACTCAAGAGCTCCTTGCCCTCTGCAGGAGCATCCTGGGGGCTGGTCTTGGTGTGCAGCCAATCGCCAGGTCTCCATGAGCTCTGAGGAGACACAGTCCTGTCTCCTGGAAACCATCAGCTTCTGTGCAGGGGATCACATGCAGCAGTGGGGGAGTGGGGGAGGTTGGGCTGTGTGCCAGGACAGTAAGCCCAGTGGTGAACAGACCAACCCCCCCACCCCCAGGTCCTGCAACACTACTGTCCCAACACTACACCACACACAAAGGCAGCCTCACAGCCCACCTTGATGGCTCCCCTGAGCTAACACAGCACTGCATCCTGACATACCTTAAGAGATAATCCCTAAATCAGATGGTGGCTTGCACACTGCATGCCTCAACACAATACCTCTTGGAAATGTGACATCCCTGATAAATCATCCTTCAACCACACACAGCTCCTTGACATCTCTGTGGCCCAGCAAAACCCAGACCAGTCCAGGGCCGAGGTGGTGATGCATATCTGGTCCCAAAAATGGAAAGAAAATGCCAGATAGGGCTATTGCTTTTGGAAAACCAAATCTTGCTCCTACCCAAACTCTTTGGTCCCTTATTATTAGGCTTTTCCCAGCTTGGGGATGGAGAAAACAATCATCCAGCCCTTGACCTGCCAACAGGCACTATTTCCTTTGTCTTGATCATCAACCCTGCTCTCTTCTGTTTCCTCGGTTTGGCTGACCATGATCAGGGTTGCAGGTTCCAACTGGGGACTTGGAGAGGGTTCCAAGGAAGAGCCAGGGGAGGATGCCAGGACTGGAGTTCTCGGGGACTTGGAGAGTGTTCCAAGGAAGAGCCAGGAGAGGATGACAGGATGGGGTTCTCGGCATCGATGGAACCAGGCAATCCACTGGCAGCTTGGAGGGCAGCTGGTCCATTCAAGATAAACCTCAAACTCAATGCTTGATTTGGCAGACAGGAGAAGCTAGGAGATAGCTTTCTTCCTCTGCACCAGAAGTGGATGCAGGGATCCTATTATTGATCTTTCTCCATTTTAAACAAGTTCATTGACTTTTAAGATCTTCAAAATCCCATTGAAGTCTTTTACCCCTTCCTAGATGGGAGGCATTTGATGGAGGGGCTGGGAACAGAGGTCAGGGGCCTTCAATTCCTGTCTCCCCTGCTGGAAATGGTGTTGGAAGTAAACGCTCCTCTGATGAAGCCCAGGGTGTGATTACAGGATGGCCGGGGAAAGAGGAAGTGTTCAAAAACCATAGGTAAGGACATGGCCCTTTGAAGGAGCTTGGCATTTATTTTCACCCCCCCCCCCCCCGCTCCCGCCACCTGGCCCTACCACTTTTCTCTGCTGCCTTTCTGGTACTGTAAACACAGGGACAAAAATCAGATGTGGGCAAATCTGTTAGACATTTTACGTCAAAGTGGGGTTGGCCACTGTTTCACTCTGTGGGACATGTGAGACAGAGCTCATCACTCTGTAATGGATCTTTTGTTTCTGTCTGTGGACTGAGAGTTGGGAGGCGGAGGGCAGGGGACTTGGGTGGGGAACTGGATGCAGGATGTGGGAGCGAAGGCATGCCAGGCTGCCTCTGTGGAACCAAGCTCCCACCTTTGGGTCCCAGGGGACCAGGCCTGGCCTCTCCCCCATGTCCTTGAGAAGGGCAGTCAGTAAGTAACCTCCTCTGCCAGCACAATCTGGGCAGTGCTGCAAGTGCCTGGGTAGCAAAAGTGCCTCTTCTTGACAGTTTCATGCCGCAAACTTCTACACAGCTCCTGGGTTTGTTCCATCCATGAAATTCCCAGTGATGTCAATGGGGTTCCATATGTGAAACATGTGCCATCCACAGTCTGCAGAGCATTACCAGAGTGCAGCCTGGGCTCTGAGGATTTCATGTCTACACGTTTTGCTGTCCGGAAATTTCTGCCAGGGATTGAGTTCCTGTTCTTAATTTTGGTCAGATGGCAGGAGTCAGGGCCTGGAAACCCACAACTGGAAGCTCTATAGAGCAGTCAGCTAATGAATTCAGCTCATGTGCATTAGGGACTTGCGACCTGGAGAGTGGGATAGGATGTCAGGGACGAGGGTGAGCAGACCAGCCTGGTATCCTCAGCAGAGTCTGGTGTGTTGTGTATTAAATCCCTGATTTCTCAAGGAATGATTTAATGGCAGCAAGTCAGAAGCTACAGAAGAGGAGGATGCACCTAGAAAATTGGGTGCCATGGAGTCCTCAGGAGGTGTGGGCAGAGGGGTCTGTTCTTTATGTTCAGCAGGATGCCTGTTGAATGTAGGGACTAAAACCTGGGGCCCAAGGACACTTGATTTTTAGGAGTTCCATGAACTCAAATGGGTCTGCTACCCCCAAAGCCATCCAGAGGAGATGTTTCCTTTGTTTCCCTGGAATTTTTTGAGAATGAGAACACCTCACCCTTCCATCAAAGCCTGTTTTGGTGTTTAAACTGTCCTGGTAGAGTGCCCGGTGCTTCCTTAGTGATAACAATGAGTGGTCTGCATGGGAAACATGTTTGATGCCTACTTTAGACCAGGGGATGGATAGGTATGCATGTTCTCAAAAAGGATTTGACTTCATTTTCACTGAAGAGGTTAATGTGAAAACTGCAGCGCAGAGAGGATAAGTATGCTCCCTAAGATGGCATAGCTATTGAGTGATGAAATACTGATTCAAACCCAGAATATTGCACTCTTCATCTCTTTTTTTTATTATTTTTTTATTTTAATTAAAAATCATAAATTTACATAGGGCAATGTTGTTTGATTCATTCTGTTATTTTTTTCCCTTCCCCCTTCCCCTCCCACCCCCCTTTTCCCTCTATACATTCCTTTCTTCCTCCATTCTTACCACCCTCCTTATCCCTAACCCTAAACCTAACCCTCACCCTAACACTAACCACTCCTACCCCTCCCATATGTCCTCATCCGCTTATCAGTGAGATCATTCGTCCTTTAGTTTTTTGAGATTGGCTTATCTCACTTAGCATGATATCCTCCAATTTCATCCATTTGCCTGCAAATGCCATATTTTGTCATTCCTCATGGCGGAGTAATATTCCATTGTATATATATACCACAGTTTCTTCATCCATTCATCAATTGAAGGGCATGTGGGTTGGTTCCACAATCTGGCAATAGTGAATTGAGCAGCTATGAACATTGATGTGGCTGTATCTCTGTAGTATGCTGATTTTAAGTCCTTTGGGTATAGGCCAAGGAGTGGGATAGCTGGGTCAAATGGTGGATCCATTCCAAGCTTTCTGAGGAATCTCCATACAGCTTTCCAGAGTGGCTGCACTAGTTTGCAACCCCACCAGCAATGTATGAGTGTACCTTTTTCCCCACATCCTCGCCAACACCTATTGTTGCTTATGTTCTTGATAATCGCCATTCTAATTGGGGTGAGATGAAATCTTAGGGTAGTTTTGATTTGCATTTCTTTTATTACTAGAGATATTGAACATTTTTTCATATATCTGTTGATTGCTTGTACATCTTCTTCTGTGAAGTGTCTGTTCATTTCCTTAGCCCATTTGTTGATTGGATTATTTGTATTCTTGGTGTAGAGTTTTTTGAGTTCTTTATAGATTTGGGATATTAGCGCTCTATCTGAAGTATGAGTGGCAAAGATATTCTCTCACTCTGTAGGCTCTCTCTTCACATTACTGATAGTTTCCTTTGCTGAGAGAAAGCTTTTTAGTTTGAATCTATCCCAGTTGTTGATTCTTGCTTTTATTTCTTGGACTATGGGAGTCCTGTTAAGAAAGTCTGCTTCTAAGCCAACAAATTGAAGGTTTCAACCTACTTTTTCTTCTATAAGATGCAGGGTCTCTGGTCTGATTCCGAGGTCCTTGATCCATTGTGAGTTGAGTTTAGTGCAGGGTGAGAGATAGGGGTTTAATTTCATTCTGTTGCATATGGTTTTCCAGTTATCCCAGGACCATTTGTTGAAGAGGCTATCTTTTCTCCATTGCATATTTTTGGCACCTTTGTCTAGTATGAGAAAATTGTATTTATTTGGGTTTGTGTCCGTGTCCTCTATTCTGTACCATTGATCTACCTGTCTATTTTGTTACCAATACCAAGCCGTTTTTGTTACTATTGCTTTGTAATAGAGTTGAAGATCTGGTATTGCGATACTCCCTGCTTTGCTCTTTCTACTGAGGATTGCTTTAGCTATTCTGGGTTTCTTATTCTTCCAGATGAATTACATAATTGCTTTTTCTATTTCTGTAAGGTACATCATTGGGATTTTAATTGGAATTGCATTGAATTTGTATAGCACTTTTGGTAGTATGGCCATTTTGACAATATTAATTCTTCCTGTCCATGAACATGGGAGATCTTTCCATCTTCTAAGGTGTTCTTTAATTTCTTTCTTTAGTGTTCTGTAGTTCTCATTGTAGAGGTCTATCACCTCTTTTGTGAGATTGATTCCCAAGTATTTTATTTTTATTTTTTGATGCTATTGTGAATGGGGTAGTTTTCCTAATTTCTCTTTCTGAAGATTCATCACTTAGGTATAAAAATGCATTGGATTTATGAGCATTGATCTTGTAACCTGCTACTTTACAGAATTCACTTATGAGTTCTAAGAGTTTTCTGGTGGAATTTCCAGGTTCCTCTAAATATATAATCATATCATCAGCGAACAGGGATAGTTCGAGTTCCTCTTTTCCAATTCGTATCCCTTTAATTTCTTTGGTTTGTCTAATTGCTCTGGCTAGAGTCTCAAGAACACTGTTAAATAGAAGTGGTGAAAGAGGGCATCCCTGCCTTGTTCCAGTTTTTAGGGGGAATGCTTTCAGTTTTTCACCATTTAGAATGATATTGGCCATGGGCTTAGCATAGATGGTCTTCAAAAGGTTAAGGAATGATCCCACTACCCCAAATTTTTCTAATGTTTTGAGCATTAAAGGGTGCTCTATTTTATCGAATGCTTTTTCTGCATCTATCAAAATAATCATGTGATTCTTAACTTTCAGTCTGTTGATATGGTGAATGACATTTTTTGATTTCTGGATGTTGAACCAACCTTGCATCCCTGGGATAAAACCCACTTGGTCATGGTGCACTATGTTTTTAATATGTTTTTGTACGTGATTTGCTAAAATTTTGTTGAGAATTTTTGCATCGATATTCATTAAGGATATTGGTCTGAAATTTTCTTTCCTCGATGTATCTCTGTCTGGTTTAGGTATCAGGGTGATACTGGCTTCATGGAATGAGGTTGGGAGGGTTCCCTCCTCTTCTATTTTATGGAATACTTTGAGAAGTATTGTAATGAGCTCTTCTTTAAAGGTTTTGTAGAACTTGGCTGAGAACCCATCTGGTCCCGGACTTTTCTTTGTTGGTAGGCTTTTGATGACCTCTTCTATTTCATTGCTTGAAATTGATTTATTTAAGTTGTGTATGTCCTCCTTGTTCAGTTTAGGTAATTCATATGTCTCTAGAAACTTGTTGATGTCTTCAAGGTTTTCTGTTTTGTTGGAGTATAATTTTCAAAATAGCTTCTAAATATGTTTTGTATTTCACTCGTGTCTGTTGTGATGTTTTCTTGTTCATTCTGAATTTTAGTTATTTGAGTTTTCTCCCTCTTTCTCTTTGTTAGAGTGGCTAAGGGTTTATCAATTTTGTTTAATTTTCAAAGCACCAACTATTTATTTTGTTGATTTTTCTGATTGTTTGTTTTGTTTCAATTTTGTTGATTTCGGCTCTGATTTTAACTATTTCCAGTCTTCTACTACTTTTGGTGTTGGTCTGCTCTTCTTTTTCTAGGGATTTGAGCTATAATGTTAAGTCATTTATTTGTTGATTTCTACTTCTTTTGTTGAATGCGCCCCATGAAATAAATCTTCCTATCAGTACTGCTTTCATAGTGTCCCAGAGATTTTGATATGATGTGTCTTTGTTCTCATTTACCTCTAAGAAATTTTTTTCCCTCCTGATGTCTTCTGTTATCCATTCATTTTATAATAGTGTATTATTTAATCTCCAAGTATTGGAGAAGTTTCTGTTTTTTATTCTGTCATTTATTTCTAATTTAAGTACATTATGATCTGATAGATTACAAGGTAGTATCTCTATCTTCTTTTATTTACTAACAGTAGCTTTGTGGCATAAAACATGGTCTATTTTAGAGAAGGATCCATGTGCTGCTAAGAAGAAAGTGTATTCGTTCTTTGTTGGATGGTATATTCTATATAAGTCGGGTAATTCTACATTGTTGATTGTGTTATTGAGATCTATGGTTTCTTTATTCAATTTTTGTCTGGACGATCTGTCCAGCTGTGAGAGAGGTGTGTTAAAATCACCTAGTTTTATTGTGTTGTGGTCTATTTGATTTCTGGAATTGACAAGGATTTGTTTGACGTACATGGATGAGCCAAATTCGGGGCATAGATATTTATGATTGTTATGTCTTGCTGATTTATGCTTCGATTAAGCAGGATGTAATGGCCTTCTTTATCCCTTCTGACTAGTTTTGGCTTGAAGTCCACATTATCTGAAATGAGGATGGATACACCAGCTTTTTTGCTGTGTCCGTGTGCATGGTATGTTTTTTCCCATCCTTTCACCTTTAGTCTATGGGTATCTCTTTCTATGAGATGAGTCTCTAGCAGGCAGCATATTGTTGGATTTTTCTTTCTTTTTTTTATTGTAAACAAATGGGATACAAGTTGTTTCTCTGCTTGTACATGGCATAAAGGCATACCATTTGTGTAATCATAAATTTACATAGAGTAATGTTGTTTGATTCACTGTGTTATTTTTTCCCTTCCCCCCACCCCTCCCACCCCTCTTTACCCTCTATACAGTACTTCCTTCCTCCATACTTGCCCCCCTCCCTAACCATAACTCTAACCCTAACACTAACACTTCCCTCCCCCCATTATGTGTCATCCTCAACTTATTAGCGATATCATTCCTCCTTTGGCTTTTTGAGATTGGCTTATCTCACTTAGCATGATATTCTCCAATTTCATCCATTTGCCTGCAAATGCCATAATTTTATCATTCTTTATGGCTCAGTAATATTCCATTGTATACATATACCACAGTTTCTTCATCCATTCATCAATTGAAGGACATCTAGGTTGGTTCCACAGTCTGCCTATTGTGAATTGAGCAACTATGAACATTGATGTGGCTGTATCTCTGTAGTATGCTGATTTTAAGTCCTTTGGGTATAGGCCAAGGAGTGGGATAGCAGGGTCAAATGGTGGGTCCATTCTAAGTTTTCTAAGGAATCTCCACACTGCTTTCCAGAGTGGCTGCACTAATTTGCAACCCCACAAGCAGTGTATGAGTGTACCTTTCTCCCCACTTCCTCGCCAACACCTGTTGCTGCTTGTATTCTTGATAATCGCCATTCTAATTGGGGTGAGATGGAATCTTAGGGTGGTTTTGATTTGCATTTCTCTTATTACTAGAGATGTTGAACATTTTTCCATATGTTTGTTGATTGCTTGTAGATCTTCTGTGAAGTGTCTATTCATTTCCTTAGCCCATTTGTCGACTGCATTACTTGAATTCTTGGAGTAGAGTTTTTTGAGTCCTTTATAGATTCTGGAGATTAGTGCTCTATCTGAATTATGATTGGCAAAGATATTCTCCCACTCTGTAGGCTCTTTCTTCGCATTGCTGGTAGTTTCCTAAGCTGAGAGAAAGCTTTTTAGTTTGAATCTATCCCAGTTGTTGATTCTAGCTTTTATTTCTTGTGCTATGGGAGTCCTGTTAAGGAAGTCTGATCCTACACCAACAAGGTGAAGATTTGGACCTACTTTTTCTTCTATAATCCGCAGGGTCTCTGGTCTGATTCCGAGGTCCTTAATCCATTTTTAGTTTAGTTTCGTGCATGGTGAGAGATATGGTTTTAGTTTCATTCTGTTGCATATGGATTTCCAATTCTCCAAGCACCATTTGTTGAAGAGGCTATCTTTTCTCCATTGCATATTTTTGGCACCTTTGTCTAGTATGAGAAAATTGTATTTATTTGGGTTTGTGTCCATGTCCTCTATTCTGTACCATTGATCTACCTTTCTATTTTGGTACCAATACCATGCCGTTTTTGTTACTATTGTTTTGTAGTAGAGTTGAAGATCTGGTATTGCAATACCCGCTGTTTCACTCTTCCTGCTAAGGATTGCTTTAGCTATTCTGGGTTTCTTATTCTTCCAGATGAATTTCATAATTACTTGCTCTATTTCTGTAAGGTACGTCATTGGGATTTTAATTGGAATTGCATTGAATTTGTATAGCACTTCAGGTAGTATGGCCATTTTGACAATATTAATTCTTCCTATCCAAGAACGTGGAAGATCTTTCCATCTTCTAAGGTGTTCTTTAATTTCTTTCTTTAGTGTTGTATAGTTCTCATTGTAGAGGTCTTTCACCTCTTTTGTGAGATTGATTCCCAAATATTTTATTTTTTTTGAGGCTATTGTGAATGGGGTAGTTTTCCTAATTTCTCTTTCTGAAGATTCATCACTTATTTATAAAAATGCTTTGGATTTATGAGCATTGATCTTGTAACCTGCTACTTTACTGAATTCACTTATGAGTTCTAAGAATTTTCTGGTGGAATTTCCAGGTTCCTCTAAATATAGTCATGTCATCAGCGAACAGGGATAGTTTGAGTTCTTCTTTTCCAATTCGTATCCCTTTAATTTCTTTGGTTTGTCTAATTGCTCTGGCCAGAGTCTCAAGAACGATGTTGAATAGAAGTGGTGAAAGAGGGCATCCCTGCCTTGTTCCAGTTTTTAGGGGAAATGCTTTCAGTTTTTCACCATTTAGAATGATATTAGCCATGGGCTTAGCATAAATGGCCTTTACAATGTTAAGGAATATTCCCACTATCCCTATTTTTTCTAGTGTTTTGAGCATGAAGGGGTGCTGTATTTTATCAAATGCTTTTTCTGCATCTATTGAAATAATCATGTGATTCTTGACTTTAAGTCTATTAATATGGTGAATTACGTTTATTCATTTTCTGATGTTGAACCAACCTTGCATCCCTGGGATGAAACCCACTTGATCATGGTGCAATATCTTTTTAATATGTTTTTGTATGCGATTTGCCAAAATTTTGTTGAGAATTTTTGTGTCGATGTTCATTAAGGATATTGGTCTGAAATTTTCTTTCCTCGATGTATCTCTGTCTGGTTTAGGTATCAGTGTGATATTGGCTTCACAGAATGAGTTTGGGAGGGTTCACTCCTCTTCTATTTTATGGAATACTTTCAGAAGTATTGGAATGAGCTCTTCTTTAAAGGTTTTGTAGAACTCGGCTGAGAACCCATCTGGTCCCGGACTTTTCTTTGTTGGTAGGCATTTGATGACTTCTTCTATTTCAGTACTTGAAATTGGTCTATTTAAATTGTTTATGTCCTCCTCCTTCAGTTTAGGCAATTCATATGTCTCTAGAAACCTGTTGATGTCTTTGAAATTTTCTATTTTGTTGGAGTACAGATTTTCAAAATAGCTTCTAATTATGTTTTGTATTTCAATCCTGTCTGTGGTGATATTTCCTTGTTCATTCTGAATTTTAGTGATTTGGGTTTTCTCTCATCTTCTCTTTGTTAGTGTGGCTAAAGGTTAATCAATTTTGTTTATTTTTTAGAAGAACCAACTATTTATTTTATCAATTTTTCCGATTGTTTCTTTTGTTTCAATTTCATTGATTTCCGCTCTGAGTTTAACTATTTCCAGTCTTCTACTACTTTTGGTGCTGTTCTGTTCTTCTTTTTCTTGGGCTTTGAGCTGTAGTGTGAGGTCGTTTATTTGTTGAGTTTTACTTCTTTTATTAAATGCGCTCCATGAAATAAATTTCCCTCTAAGTACTGCTTTCATAGTGTCCCAGAGATTTTGATATGATATGTCTTTGTTCTCATTTACCTCTAAGAATTTTTTAATTTCCTTCCTAATATCTTCTGTTATCCATTCATCATATAATAGCATATTGTTTAATCTGCAGATGTTGGAATAGTTTCTGTGTTTTACTCTTTCATTTATTTCTAACTTCAATCCATTATGATCTGATAGAATACATGGTAGTGTCTCTAACTTCTTGTGTTTGCTAACATTAGCTTTGTGGCATAATATATGGTCTATTTTAGAGAAGGATCCATGTGTTGCTGAGAAGAAAGTGTATTCGCTCTTGGTTGGATGGTATATTCTATAAATGTCCGTTAAGTCTAAATTATTGATTGTGTTATTGAGATCTATGGTTTCTTTGTTCAATTTTTGTCTGGAAGATCTTTCCAGTGGTGAGAGAAGCGTGTTAAAATCACCTAGTATTATTGTGTTATGGTCTATTTGGTTTCTGAAATTGAGAAGGATTTGTTTGACATACATGGATGAGCCACAGTTTGGGGCATAGATGTTTATGATTGTTATATCTTGCTGATTTATGCTTCCCTTAAGCAGTATGAAATGACCTTCTTTATCCCTTCTGACTAACTTTGGCTTGAAGTCCACCGTATCGGAAATGAGGATGGATACTCCAGCTTTTTTGCTGAGTCCATGTGCATGGTATGTTTTTCCCCAACCTTTCACCTTTAGTCTATGGGTATCTTTTTCTATGAGGTGAGTCTCTTGCAGGCAACATATTGTTGGATCTCTCTTTTTAATCCAATCTGCCAGTCTATGTCTTTTGATTGATGAATTCAGGCCATTAACATTCAGGGTTATTATAGATTTGGTTTCCCGGTCATTTGGTTCATTTTTTAAATTTTATTTATTTATTTGTTTGACACTACTTGGTTCCTCCTTTATTTGACAATTCCTTTAGGATAATTCCTCCCTTTGCTGATTTGCTTCTTTGTTTTTCATCTCTTCCTCATGGAATATTTTGCTGAGAATGTACTGTAATGCTGGCTTTCTTATTGTAAATTCTATTAGCTTTTGTTTACCATGGAAGGATTTTATTTCATCGTCAAATTTGAAGGTAAGTTTTGCTGGGTATAAGATTCTTGGTTGGCATCCATTTTCTTTCAGGGCTTGGTAAATGTTGTTTCAGGCCCTTCTAGCTTTTATTGCCTGGATTGAAAAATCTGCTGATATCCATATTTGTTTCCCCCTGAATGTAATTTGGTTCTTTTCTCTCACAGCCTTTAAAATTCTGTCTTTATTTTGTATGTTAGGTATTTTCATTATAATGTGCCTTGGTGTGTGTCTGTTATAATTTTGTGTATTTGGAGTCCTATAAGCCTCTTGAACTTGATTTTCCATTTCATTCTTCAGATTTGGGAAATTTTCTGATATTATTTCATTGAATAAATTGTTCATTCCTTGGCTTCCTCAATCCCAATAATTCTTAAATTTGGCCTTTTCATGATATCCCATAGTTCTTGTAGATTCTGTTCATGATTTCTTACCATCTTCTCTGTTTGTTCAACTTTGTTTTCAAGGTTAAATATTTTGTCTTCAATGTCTGAGGTTCTGTCTTCCAGGTGTTCTATCCTATTGGATATGCTTTCTATGGAGTTCTTAATTTGGTTTATTGTTTCCTTCATGTCAAGGATTTCTGTTTTTTTTTTTTTAATATCTCTAACTCTTTTTTGAAATGATCTTTTGCTTCCTGTGTTTGCTCTTTTAATTGTCGATTGTTGCGAACATTCAATGCTTGCATTTGCTCTTTCATCTCATCATTCAGTGCATGCATTTGCTCTTTCATCTCATCGTTTGCTTCCCTGATCTTTTTAATTATGTACATTCTGAACTCCTTTTCTGTCATTTCTTCTGCCATGCTGTCATTGGGTTTTATTGATGTAACATCTAGATGTTTGCGGCATTTTCTTTCCTTGTTTTCTCATATTGTTCAGGTATCAGTGGACCGCTGAGATATTGCAGATTTCCTCTATTGACTTACAATGTCCCTGAAGATTTCTCTATATATCCCCCCCTTAGCCTTCAGTAGGCTGACATCTTGGAGGAAGTTGATAATGCGGTGCTCCACAAGGAAGCTGCCTCTCTAGGAGTGGTGGCCTTCAGGTGGGGTATAATCCCTACTAGTGGGCAGAGGTGCCTCCACTTGTTGACCAATGGTCATCCAAAGGGGACCTAGGCTGCGGGCTGAGGCAAGGCCTGTTTGGGCCTGAGTCTCTGGTTTTACCGTCCTTGTGGGGAAATCTCACCCGGCAGGGAAGACTCACCTGGTGGGGAGGTGTCGCTGGCCAGTTCCCTCCTAGAGGTTCCCCTCAATTTACAACTACCACCTGGGTTGGGCTGCCATCCTCTGCAAAGTTCCCAGGGGCCCGGCCCTACCTCCTGGGCCTGGGAGCCTCACCCTTCTCAGATGAATCTCCTTATACTGCCCCTCCTCAGAGAATCTGCCCGCAGGCCTGGAATCTTCGCTCCACCCTAAGCCTGTCTCTGTGCGGCTCTTCCACCAAGAAGCCTCCTAGATCCTGGGACCCTGCTCTGCACCTAATCGCCTGGCTATGCGGCCCCTCCTCTTAGCAGCCACCTGGGGCCCCGTACAATCGCTCTGAGTCCCAGAGACCCGCTACACGCCTCTTCCTCCAGACTGCCGCCCAGTATTCCGGTGCGGTCACTAGGAGTCCAAGAAACTCACTGTGTGCCTCCTTCTCCCACCAACCACCTGTAGCCCTGGGCAATCAATCACTCCGAGTCGAAGTGACCCTCCCAGTTCCTCCTCCTTCTCCAGATAACCCCCCGGGTGTTCAGGAGCGGTCGCTCTGAGTGGCTCTGAATCCACGTGACCCGCTGCACGGGTCCTCTGGGCAACTGCCCGGAGCTCTGGTGCCGCCACTCAAGACCAAGCGACCCACCACGATTCTCCTCCAGGCAGCCGCCCTGTGTTCAGGAGCGGTCGCTTTAAGTCCGAACAACTCACCACTTGCCTTCTCCTCTGAGCAGGTGCTTGGAGCGCTATAGCAGTCACTGCGAGTCCAAACGCCCCACCGCGCTCCTCCTCCTCCTCCTCCTACTCCTCCGGGCAGGCCCCAGTGTTCAGAAGTGGTCTGAGTCCAAACAGCTCGCCACGCAGCCCCTCCTCTGGCAACCGCCTGTAGCTCCGGTGTAGTCACTCTGAATCCAAGTGGCCACACTCCTCTTCCTCGTCGTCCTCAGGGCAGGCGCCGGTGTTCAGAAGCAGTCGTTCTGAGTCCAAACTGCTCGCCGCACGGCTTCTCCTCTGGCATCTGCCTGTAGCTCTGGTGCAGTCACTCCGAATCAAAGTGGCCACGCTCCTCCTCCTCCTCCTCAGGGCAGGCCCCGGTGTCCTGAGTCCACACAGCTCTCCTCGCCACTCCTCCCCTGGGCAGCCGCCAGAGCCCCAGTGGTTGCTCCGAGTCCCAGCGCTGTGCTGAGTGGCCTCCTTTATGACGCTCCCAGTTGTCTGCGTTCACTGCTCCAGCGGGGGGAAGGACGTCTCGCCGGCAGCTCTACTTCACAAAGTTTCCTGCGTTCTGGGACCACCGTCCCATCCGGGATGCCTTCCCAACGGGTGAGTGTCACCCGGCTGCTTTGAGTTGGTCCCAAGTGTCTCAATATCTCCTCTTTTGAATCCTGAGTCCTGGAGCAACATGAAATGCAGCCACCCTCTAGGCCGCCATCTTGAATCCTCCGGATTTTTCTTTTTAATCCAATCTGGCAGTCTATGTCTTTTGATTGATGAGTTCAGGCCATTAACATTCACAGTTATTATTGTGATATGATTTGTATTTCTAGTCATTGGACTCATTTTTGTTTTTTGACATGATTTGGTTTCTCCTTTATTTGGCTATTCCTTTAGGCTAGTTCCTCCCATTGCTGATTTACATCGTTGTTTTTCATGCAATATTTTGCTGAGAATGTTCTGTAATACTGGCTTTCTTTTTGTAAATTCTTTTAGCTTTTGTTTATCATGGAAGGATCTCATCTCATCGTCAAATCTGAAAGTAAGTTTTGCTGGGTATAAAATTCTTGGTTGGCATTCATTTTCTTTCAGGGCTTGGCAAATGTTGTTCCAGGCCCTTCTAGCTTTAATGTCTGGATTTAAAAATCTGCTGATATTCTTATTGGTTTCCCCCTGAATGTAATCTGATTCTTTTCTCTCGCAGCCTTTAAAATTCTGTCTTTATTTTGAATGTTAGGTATTTTCATAATAATGTGACTTGGTGTAGGTCTGTTGTAATTTTGCAAATTTGGAGTCCTATAAGCCTCTTGTACTTGGTTTTCCATTTCATTCTTCAGATTTGGAAAATTTTCTGATATTATTTCATTGAATAGATTGTTCATTCCTTTGATTTGTTTTTCTAAGCCTTCCTCAATCCCAATAATTCTTAAATTTGGCCTCTTCATGATATGTCATAATTCTTGTAGATTCTGTTCATGATTTCTTACCATCTTCTCTGTTTGGTCAACCTTGTTTTCAAGATTAAATATTTTGTCTTCAATATTTGAGGTTCTGTCTTCCAAGTGTTCTATCCTATTGGTTTTGCTTTCTATGGCGTTTTTAACCTGGTTTATTGTTTCCTTCATTTCAAGGATTTCTGTTTTTTTTTTTTTTCAATATCTCTAACTCTTTATTGAAATGCTCTTTTGCTTCCCTTATTTGCTCTTTTAACTGTTGTTTGGTGCGTTCATTTAATGCCTGCATTTGTTCTTTCATCTCCTCGTTTGCTTCCCTGATTGTTTTAATTATGTACATTCTGAACTCCCATTCGGACATTTCTTCTGCTGTGCTGTCATTGCGTTTTATTGATATAGTATCTAGGTTTATTTCGGACATTTTCTTCCCATGTTTCTCATATTGGTCAGATGTCAGTGGGACTCTGTGATATTGTAGATTTCCTCTATTGGCTTATAGTGTCCCTGTAGATTTCCAGTGTATCACCTACCAGCCTTCAATAGCCAGAAGTCTTGGATTAATTTGATAATGCAGTGCTTCCAAAGAATGCTGCCCCTAGCCCGCTACTGGTTCCAGGGAGAGAGACCTGGAGAGGTCTGTTGCTGCCCAGCCCTGGTCCCAGAGGCTGGTTGTAGGTCGGAGGTCTCCACTGGCTTGGGGACTTGTGGCTGGCTCTGTGTAGACAAGCTCTCACTGGGCGGTTTGCCCTGAGAAGCTAGCCTAGAGAGGCGCTTCCCGCCGGATGGGGCTGGGCTGCTTGGGGGAGTCCATGGCGCCCTGTGCTGGTCACTGAAACAACCTGCAGGCAGGCCAGAGCTGGCAGCGGGGCGGGACGGAGCTGGCCAGGGCGGGCCGGAGCTGGCCGCTCTGCTTTTGTGCAGAAGGGCTCTCACTGGGGGGCCTGTTCCGCGAAGCTGGAGGATCTGTCCCTGTGGGAGGAGCCCACCGCCAGACTGCACAGAGCTGCCTGGGGGAGACTCTATCTGCCCTGTCCTAATCTAATGAGCAACTCTAATCTGGGCCTGCCGCCCAGCTGAGCTTCGCTGGGTGGGGGAGACTCACCCCGTGGTTCTATTTTAGTCTGAGTCTCTCAGTGCCTCCCCTTTTTGAATCCTGGGTTCTGGGGCGACTGGAGATGCAGTCACCCTCTAGTCCGCCATCTTGGATCGCCCCGTGGGAAAAGCCTGCAGCTGGAGGGAGACAAGGCTGCCTGGAGAGGTCTCTGGCTGCCCAGCCCTGGTCCCAGAAGCCGCTTGCGTGTCAAAGGTCTCCGCTGGCTTGGGGACCCATGGCTGGCTCTGCGTCGGGAGGCTTTCACTGGGCAGTCTGCCCCGGGAAGCTAGCCTAGAGAGGCGCTTCCCACCGGAGGGTGCTGGGCTGCTTCCACTCTTCAACTCTTACTTCTCCCAAAATCTTTCTTTTCAGGACTTTTAGGCCTATTGGTAGCTGCCTCCTATATTAGATTGTAAATCTACCAAGGGCAGGGATTATACCCCTTGCCTCTTTGTTGTTAGCATTTTCAAATATTCACATAGACTTCACCATATATACTTATGATCTGTGCCATTGCTTGGGATACTTCACTATGTACAATTTTAATATTTTTTCTATTATTCATTAAAATTCCTCTTAGGGTGGGTGATATCTGCTCAGTCTGTGTGTATCAAGCCTGATTGCTCCTTTTCATTTCTTTTCTGAACTCACATGATGCCATTGGCCATTGGTGATGCTCCAGTACCTTCTTTGGGATGCTCCAGTTCTTGTTTGCCAAAAACTGGATGCTGGGATTCAGAAACCTCTGCTGTAGAACTTCTTGGAGGGACCAACATCTAACAGAGCAGGACTGAGGGGACAATCACTCACACACTGCACAGGCTCCCCGTGAGTCTGGCTTGGTGAGGACACTTGGAGGGAGACAGTAGATTTGTGTGTGCTGCCAAGTCTTTGAGGCTCTTCAATTCGGGAGGTGAAGTCTAATTCCCTTTTCTTTTTTATTTTCTAAATTTTTTAATTTTTTTTACATTTTGATAAATCATACATAAATGGAGTATAAACTTTCATTTCTCTGATTATACATATTGCAGAATCACATCCATCTGTAGTCATACATGTACATGAGGTAATAATGTCTGCTTCACTCTACTATCCTTCCTACCCCCATGCCCCTTCCCCTCCCTGTACTTCCCTCTACCTAACCTAAAGTAACTCTGTTCTTCCCTCTCTCCCTCACACCCTTATTGTGAATTAGCTTCTGCATATCAGAGAAAACATTTGGCCTTTGGTCTTTTTGTTTGTTTGTCTTATTTCAGTTAGCATGATATTCACTAACTCCCTCCATTACCAGCAAATGCCAGAATTTCATTCTTCTTTATGGCTGAATTATATTCCATTGTGTATATATACCATAGTTTCTTTATGCATTCATCTGTTGAAAGGCATCTAGGTTGGTTCCATAGCTTAGCTACTGTGAATTGAGTTGCTGTAAACATTGATGTGTCAATTCTGTGTGAAGCTTCAGCCACTTGCTTGGTCAATAGAATGTAGAAGTGCTACTCAAGAAGTCCAGTTTTAGGTCATAGGAACCTCTTAGCTCCCTGCTTGGCCTCTTGCAATACTTGTTCTTGGGACCAGCAGCCATGCTGTCAGCAAGTGCAGGAAAGTTCATGAGGGAGTCCATGTGGAGAAAGGGAAGTCACTGGGCAGCCAGGTTGAGCAGATCATGTCCCGTGCAGGTGTGACTATGACATAATGCATCCCGCTGTTATGTATAATTATAATGCACCAATAAAAAAAATAGAAGTCCAGGTGCATAAGAACTGAGGTCCTGGCTTCTGCAAAGTATTGCCGGGTGAATGGGTCACATCAGGGTGACACTTGGGCCTTCTCTCATCTCTGCACAGAATAGGGATGAGCCATTTCAGTGGATCCCTTCCAAATCACAGATGTGTGAGTGAAAATGAATGACTGCAAACTGTTGTTATCTGAAACCGGTTCTTTGGGTGTAGTTTGTTATGCACTAGCAGATAACCAGGGTTCTCTCCTCCTGCAAGCCTGTTTGCCCTGACAGATGCAGGATGGGGCAGAAAAGATATTGAAAGCCAAGGCTAGGAAGAGGAGCCTGCAAAATCCCTTTCCTGGATATTACTTTCTTTTTTTTTTAATTGTAAACAAATGGGATACATGTTGTTTCTCTGTTTGTACGTGGCGTAAAGGCATACCATTTGTGGAATCATAAATTTACATAGGGTAATGTTGTTTGATTCATCCTGTTATTTTTTCCCTTCCACCCACCCCTCCCACCCCTCTTTTCCCTCTATACAGTCCTTCCTTCCTCCATTCTTGCCCCCCTCCCTAACCCTAACTCTAACCCTAACACTAACCCTTCCCTCCCCCCATTATGTGTCCTCATCCACTTATTAGCGATATCATTCGTCCTTTGTTTTTTTGAGATTGGCTTATGCCACTTAGCATGATAATCTCCAATTTGCTCCATTTGCCTGCAAATGCCATAAATTTACCATTTTTTTAATTTATGTATTTGTTTATTTATTGTAGTTTAAAGTATTTAATTTTAGAAATGTCACCTTTGGAATTAAAAGTATATTCATTTAAGAAATGGTTTTGTTTTACAGTATAGGTAGTTTTTTTTTTATTTTTTACTAAAGTATTGTTTTTATTGTAAACAAATGGGATACATGTTGTTTCTCTGTTTGTACATGGCGTAAAGGCATACCATTTGAGTAATCATAAATTTACATAGGGTAATGTTGTTTGATTCATTCTGTTATTTTTCCCTTCCCCCCACCCCTCCCACCCCTCCTTTCCCTCTATACAGTCCTTCCTTCCCCTATACTTGCCCCCCTCCCTAACCCTAACTCTAACCCTAACATTAAAACTTCCCTCCCCACATTATGTGTCATCATCCACTTATCAGCAATATCATTTGTCCTTTGGCTTTTTGAGATTGGCTTATCTCACTTAGCATGATATTCTCCAGTTTCATCCATTTGTCTGCAAATGCCATAATTTTATCATTCTTTATGGCTGAGTAATATTCCATTGTATATATATACCACAGTTTCCTTATCCATTCATCAATTGAAGGACATCTAGGTTGGTTCCACAGTCTGGTTATTGTGAATTGAGCAGCTATGAACATTGATGTGGCTGTATCTCTGTAGTATGCTGATTTTAAGTCCTTTGGGCATAGGCCAAGGAGTGGGACAGCTGGGTCAAATGGTGGGTCCATTCCAAGTTTTCTAAGGAATCTCCACACTGCTTTCCAGAGTGGCTGCACCAACTTGCCACCCCACCAGCAATGTATGAGTGTACCTTCTCCCCTCATCATCACCAACACCTGTTGTTGCTTGTATTCTTGATAATCGCCATTCTAATTGGGGTGAGATGGAATCTTAGGGTGGTTTTGATTTGCATTTCTCTTATTACTAGAGATGGTGAACATTTTTCCATATGTTTGTTGATTGCTTGTACATCTTCTTCTGTGAAGTGTCTATTCATTTCCTTAGCAGATTTATCAACTGGATTATTTGTATTCTTGGAGTAGATTTTTTTGAGTTCTTTATAGATTCAGGAGATTAGTGCTCTATCTGAAGTATGATTGGCAAAGATATTCTCCCACTCTGTAGGCTCTTTCTTCGCATTGCTGATAGTTTCCTTTGCTGAGAGAAAGCTTTTTAGTTTGAATCTAACCCAGTTATTGATTATTGCTTTTATTTCCTGTGCTATTGGATTCCTGTTAAGGAAGTCTGGTCCTAAGCTGACATGTTGAAGATCTGGACCTACTTTTTCTTCTATAATCTGCAGGGTCTCTGGTCTGATTCCGAGGTCCTTAATCCATTTTGAGGTTAGTTTCGTGCATGGTGAGAGATATGGGTTTAGTTTCATTCTGTTGCATATGGATTTCCAATTCTCCCAGCACCATTTGTTGAAGAGGCTATCTTTTCTCCATTGCATATTTTTGGCCCCTTTGTCTAGTATGAGAAAATTGTATTTATTTGGGTTTGTGTCCGTGTCCTCTATTCTGTATCATTGATTTACCTTTCTATTTTGGTACCAATACCATGCCGTTTTTGTTACTATTGTTTTGTAGTAGAGTTGAAGATCTGGTATTGCAATACCCGCTGTTTCACTCTTCCTGCTAAGGATTGCTTTAGCTATTCTGGGTTTCTTATTCTTCCAGATGAATTTCATAATTACTTGCTCCATTTCTGTAAGGTACATCATTGGGATTTTAATTGAAATTGCATTGAATTCGTATAGCACTTTAGGTAGTATGGCCATTTTGACAATATTAATTCTTCCTATCCAAGAACATGCAAGATCTTTCCATCTTCTAAGGTGTTCTTTAATTTCTTTCTTTAGTGTTGTATAGTTCTCATTGTAGAGGTCTTTCACCTCTTTTGTGAGATTGATTCCCAAGTATTTTATTTTTTTTTGAGGCTATTGTGAATGGGGTAGTTTTCCTAATTTCTCTTTCTGAAGATTCATCACTTATGTATAAAAATGCATAGGATTTATGGGCATTGATCTTGTAACCTGCTACTTTACAGAATTCACTTATGAGTTCTAAGAGTTTTCTGGTGGAATTTCCAGGTTCCTCTAAATATATAATCATGTCATCAGTGAACAGGGATAGTTTGAGTTCTTCTTTTCCAATTCGTATCCCTTTAATTTCTTTGGTTTGTCTAATTGCTCTGGCTAGAGTCTCAAGAACGATGTTGAATAGAAGTGGTAAAAGAGGGCATCCCTGCCTTTTTCCAGTTTTTAGTGGGAATGCTTTCAGTTTTTCACCATTTAGAATGATATTAGCCATGGGCTTAGCATAAATGGCCTTTACAATGTTAAGGAATGTTCCCACTATCCCTATTTTTTCTAGAGTTTTGAGCATGAAGGGGTGCTGTATTTTATCAAATGCTTTTTCTGCATCTATTGAAATAATCATGTGATTCTTGACTTTTAGTCTATTAATATGGTGAATTACATTTATTGATTTCCTGATGTTGAACCAACAATGCATCCCTGGGATAAAACCCACTTGGTCATGGTGCACTATCTTTTTAATATGTTTTTGTATGTGATTTGCTAAAATTTTGTTGAGAATTTTTGCATCGATGTTCATTAAGTATATTGGTCTGAAATTTTCTTTCCTTGATGAGTCTCTGTCTGGTTTATGTATCAGTGTGATATTGGCTTCACAGAATGAGTTTGGGAGGGTTCCCTCCTCTTCTATTTTATGGAATACTTTCAGAAGTATTGGAATGAGCTCTTCTTTAAAGGTTTTGTAGAACTCGGCTGAGAACCCATCTGGTCCCGGACTTTTCTTTGTTGGTAGGTTTTTGATGACTTCTTCTGAAATTGTTCTATTTAAATTGTGTTTGTCCTCCTCGTTCAGTTTAGGCAATTCATATGTCTCTAGAAACCTGTTGATGTCTTCGAAATTTTCTATTTTGTTGGAGTATAGATTTTCAAAATAGCTTCTAATTATGTTTTGTATTTCAATACTGTCTGTAGTGATATTTCCTTGTTCATTCCGAATATTAGTGATTTGGTTTTTCTCTCATCTTCTCTTTGTTAGTGTGGCTAAAGGTTTATCGATTTTGTTTATTTTTTCAAAGAACCAACTATTTATTTTTTCAATTTTTTCTACTGTTTCTTTTGTTTCAATTTCATTGATTTCCGCTCTGAGTTTAAGTACTTCCTGTCTTCTACTACTTTTGGTGCTGTTCTGTTCTTCTTTTTCTTGGGCTTTGAGCTGTAGTGTTAGGTCATTTACTTGTTGAGTTTTACTTCTTTTATTAAATGCACTCCATGAAATAAATTTCCCTCTAAGTTCTGCTTTCATAGTGTCCCAGAGATTTTGATATGATGTTTCTTTGTTCTCATTTACCTCTAAGAATTTTTTAATTTCCTTCCTAATATCTTCTGTTATCCATTCATCATATAATAGCATATTGTTTAATCTCCAGATGTTGGAATAGTTTCTGTGTTTTACTCTTTCATTTATTTCTAACTTCAATCCATTATGATCTGATAGAATACAAGGTAGTGTCTCTATCTTCTTGTGTTTGCTAACACTAGCTTTGTGGCATAATATATGGTCTATTTTAGAGAAGGATCTATGTGCTGCTGAGAAGAAAATGTATTCGCTCTTGGTTGGATGGTATATTCTATAAATGTCCGTTAAGTCTAAATTATTGATTGTGTTATTGAGATCTATGGTTTCTTTGTTCAATTTTTGTCTGGAAGATCTGTCCAGTGGTGAGAGAGTCATGTTAAAATCACCTAGTATTATTGTCTTGTGGTCTATTTGGTTTCTGAAATTGAGAAGGATTTGTTTGACATACATGGATGAGCCACTGTTTGGGGCATAGATGTTTATGATTGTTATATCTTGCTGATTTATGCTTCCCTTAAGCAGTATGAAATGTCCTTCTTTATCCCTTCTGAGTAACTTTGGCTTGAAGTCCTCATTATCGGAAATGAGGATGGATACTCCAGCTTTTTTGCTGAGTCCATGTGCATGGTATGTTTTTCCCCATCCTTTCACCTTTAGTCTATGTGTATCTTTTTCTATGAGATCTCTTGTACGCAACATATTGTTGGATCTTTCTTTTTACACCAATCTGCCAGTCTATGCCTTTTGATTGATGAATTCAGGCCATTAACATTCAGGGTTATTATTGAGATATGATTTGGTTTCCCGTTCATATGGTTCATTTTTTAAATTTTATTTATTTATTTATTTGATACTGCTTGGTTCCTCCTTTATTTGACAATTCCTTTAGGATAATTCCTCCCTTTGCTGATTTGCTTCTTTGTTTTTCATCTCTTCCTCATGGAATATTTTGTTGAGAATGTTCTGTAATGCTGGCTTTCTTTTTGTAAATTCTTTTAGCTTTTGTTTACCATGAAAGGATTTTATTTCATCATCAAATTTGAAGGTAAGTTTTGCTGGGTATAAGATTCTTGGTTGGCATCCATTTTCTTTCAGGGCTTGGTAAATGTTGATTCAGGCCCTTCTAGCTTTTAGTGTCTGGATTAAAAAATCTGCTGATATCCATATTGGTTTCCCCCTGAATGTAATTTGGTTCTTTTCTCTCACAGCCTTTAAAATTCTGTCTTTATTTTGTATGTTAGGTATTTTCATTATAATGTGCCTTGGTGTGTGTCTGTTGTAATTTTGTGTATTTGGAGTCCTATAAGCCTCTTGAACTTGATTTTCCATTTCATTCTTCAGATTTGGGAAATTTTCTGATATTATTTCATTGAATAGATTGTTCATTCCTTTGGTTTGTTTCTCTAGGCCTTCCTCAATCCCAATAATTCTTAAATTTGGCCTTTCATGATATCCCATAACTCTTGTAGATTCTGTTCATGATTTCATACCATCTTCTCTGTTTGTTCAACTTTGTTTTCAAGGTTAAATATTTTGTCTTCAATGTCTGAGGTTCTGTCTTCCAGGTGTTCTATCCTACTTTATATGCTTTCTGTGGAGTTCTTAATTTGGTTTATTGTTTCTTCATTTCAAGGATTTCTGTTTGTTTTTTTTTTTCAATATCTGTAACTCTTTATTGGAATGGTCTTTTGCTTCCTGTATTTGGTCTTTTAACTATCAATTGGTGCAATCATTCAATGCCTGCATTTGCTCTTTCATCTCATCATTCAGTGCGTGCATTTGTTCTTTCATCTCATCATTTACTTCCCTGATCATTTTAATTATGTACATTCTGAACTCCTTTTCTGTCATTTTTTCTGCCATGCTGTCACTGGGTTTTATTGATGTAACATCTAGATTTGTTTGCGGCATTTTCTTTCCTTGTTTTCTCATATTGTTCAGGTATCAGTGGACCGCTGAGATATTGCAGATTTCCTCTATTGACTTACAATGTCCCTGAAGATTTCTATATATATCCCCTCTTAGCCTTCAGTAGAATGACGTCTTGGAGGAAGTTGATAATGCGGTGCTCCACAAGGAAGCTGCCTCTCTAGGAGTGGTGGCCTTCAGGTGGGGTATATTCCCTGCTAGTGGGCAGAGGTGCCCCCTCTTGTTGACCAACGGTCATCCAAAGGGGACCTAGGCTGCGGGATGAGGCAAGGCCTGTTTGGGCCTGTGTCTCTGGTTTTACCGTCCTTTTGGGGAAACCTCACCCGGCAGGGAAGACTCACCTGGTGGGGAGGTCTCACTGGCAGTTCCCCTCCTAGAGGTTCCCCTCAATTACAGCTACCGCCTGGGTGGGCTGCCTTCCTTTGCAAAGTTCCTAGGGGCCTGGCCCTACCTCCTGTGCCTGGGAGCCTCACCCTTCGCAGATGAATCTCCTTAGGCTGCCCCTCCTCAGAGAATCTGCCCGCAGTCCTGGAACCTTTGCTTCGCCCCTAAGTGTGTCTCTGTGGGGCTCTTCCACCAAGAAGCCTCCTAGATCCTGGAACCCTGCTCTGCACCTAATCGCCTGGCTATGTGGCCCCTCCTCTGAGCAGCCACCTGGGGCCCCGTACAATCGCTCTGAGTCCCAGAGACCCGCCGCACTCCTCTTCCTTCAGACAGCCGCCTGGTGTTCCGGTGCGGTCACTAGGAGTCCAAGCAACTCACTGCGTGCCTCCTCCTCCCACCAACCGCCCGTAGCCGTGGGCAATCAATCACTCCGAGTCGAAGTGACCCTCCCTGTTCCTCCTTCTCCTCCAGGTTACCACCTGTGTGTTCAGTAGCGGTCGCTCTGAGTGGTTCTGAATCCACGTGACCCGCTGCACGCATCCTCTGGGCAACCCCCTGGAGCTCTGGAGCGGCCACTGAAGACCAAGCGCCCCACTGCGCTCCTCCTCCAGGCAGCTCCCCTGTGTTCAGGAGCGGTCGCTTTAAGTCCAAACAACTCACCAATTGCCTCCTCCTCTGAGCAGCCGCCTGGAGCTCTAATGCAGTCACTGCGAGTCCAAATGACCCGATGTGCTCCTCCTCCTCCTACTACTACTACTCTGGGCAGGCCCGGTGTTCAGAAGTGGTCTGAGTCCAAACAGCTCGCCACGCAGCTCCTCCTCTGGCAACCCCCTGTAGGTCTGCTATGGCCACTCTGAATCCAAGTGGCCGCGCTCCTCTTCCTCCTCCTACTCCTCAAGGTAGGCCCTGGTGTTCAGAAGTGGTCGCTCTATGTCCAAACAACTAGCCGTGCCGCTCCTCCTCCAGCAACCGCCTGTAGCTCTGGTGCAGTCACTCTGAATCCAAGCAGCCACACTCCTGCCTCAGGGCAGGCCCTCGTGTCCACACAGCTCTCCTCGCTGCTCCTACCCTGGGCAGCCACCAGAGCCCTAGTGGTTGCTCCGAGTCCCAGCGCTGTGCTGAGTGGCCTCCTCTCCAGCGCTCCCATTTGTCCGAGTTCATTGCTCCAGCGGCGGGAGGGGTGTCTTGCCGGCAGCTCTACTTCACAAAGTTCCCTGCGTTCTGGGACTACTGCCCCATCCGGGACACCTCCCCAATGGAAGAGACTCACCCTGCTGCTTTCAGTTGGTCCCAACTCTCTCAATATCTCCTCTTTTGAATCCTGAGTCCTGGAGCAACATGAAATGCAGCCACCCTCTAGGCTGCCATCTTGAAATCCTTCATCATTCTTTATGGCTGAGTAATATTTCATTATATATATATATATATATATATATATATATATATATATATATACCACAGTTTCTTTATCCATTCATCAATTGAAGGACATCTAGGTTGGTTCCACAATCTGGATATTGTGAATTGAGAAGCTATGAACATTGATGTGGCTGTATCCCTGTAGTATGCTGATTTTAAGTCCTTTGGGTATAGGCCAAGGATTGGGATAGCTTTGTCAAATGGTGGTTCCATTCTAAGTTTTCTAAGAAATCTCCACACTGCTTTCCAGAGTGGCTGCACTAATTTGCAACCCCACCAGCAATGTATGAGTGTACCTTTTTCCCCACATCCTTGCCAACACCTGTTGTTGCTTGTATTCTTGATAATCACCATTCAAATTGGGGTGAGATGGAATCTTAGTGTAGTTTTGATTTGCATTTCTCTTATTACTAGAGATGTTGAACATTTTTCCATATGTTTGTTGATTGCTTGTAGATCTTCTTCTGTGAAGTGTCTATTCATTTCATTAGCCCATTTGTTGATGGATATTACTTTCAAGCATGGCTTTACCTTTAGAATCTTCTTAGGGAATTGAGGTGGAAGATGATTGGATAGAGGCCCAGCTTCCCTTCCTTCCTCTAATTTAGCTCCTTTATGTCCTGGGATTCTAATAATACCTAATGGTGAGCTGTTTGCAAAGTGCTTCTAGGAGACACATCATGTTAAACCTTCCCCAAAGATGAGCTCATTTATTCCTCATGACAACCCTTCATATAGTACATTATTATCCACATTTCATAGGTTAGAAAATTAAGAAATTGAGGCACAGAGGGGTTTTATTTTTTTAAATTTTAATTACTTATTATTTTTAAAAAGTGAGGTTAAACCTAGGGCACTGTACAACTGAGTTACATCCCCAGCATTTAAAACACTTTTTTCTTTTAATTTTGAAAGAAGGTCTTGCTAAGTTTCTGAAGCTGGCCTCTAATTTGTGATCCACCTGTTCAGCCTCCTTAGTAGTTGGGATCCACTGGAGTGAGCCACACACCCAGTTGCAGAGAGTTTAAATAAACTTCCCAAAACCACATAGCTAATAGAATAAAAATCCAGTCCAGTTTATTTGACCTCAGCATTGATTCTCTAAGATTAATTCTCTGCACTGTTTTTTACCTAAGTTTAAATTTGAACAAAAATATTTTCCATTAAATGAAATGCCCAAATTTATTGTGCTTTATTGCTACAGTGTACTTTTATGGCCTAGGACAGTGCTAGACTCAGGATTTAGACATGGATTGAAAATAGTGACAGTTAGACATTGTGCTCCATACTTTGCTAAAATGCATGATCTCATTAGGTTTTCCACAACAATCATGCAAGGTCACCATGATGATGATCCCTGCTTTACAGAGGAGGAGCTCAAGACATAGAGAAATCTAGGCACATGCTTGAGGTCACATGGCATCTTACCAGAGAGTCAGAGCACTTAGTGGCACTAACTTGCTGTTCTCTGGTTTTGTTCACAATCTAGTTGGGGGACAAGATTAAACTATAGTTGCAATACGGTGATGCAAATATTCTAAACCAGGGATGTTAGGAGGTGAGGAAAATATCCAAATTCACCCAGGGAATTAGGGAAACTGCTTTTGAGAAAAGAAATGGGACAGCACAAGAACTGCTTAAACATCCCCCCTTTGCCAATTGTATAAAGGAAAGCAGCCATCCTGGCAGAGGATGGGTGGACAGAGACACAGCAGGCCTTATATGTTGACCACCAGGTAGAGGATGTATGGGACACCAGCAGTTGGTCTGCTTGGTGTGGGAATTGCTGGTCAGGGAAACTCAGGAGATGTCCAGGACAGGTTCAGAAGGGGGTTTTCCACCCAACCAAGGCCTCTGTGTTCCTCTCAGATGGCACCCATTCTTTGACATCAACTCAGAATTGAGGGGCATCCATATAAGCCTGTCACTTCTCTGGCCATTTTGACTCCAGCTCCTTCCCACTGTTTAGAAGCAGCCTTTGCAAAAGGCAATGGTCTCTGAAATTTATACAGGCCTGTCTGGCTCCCCAAGAACACATTTTTTATTTCCTGTAAGTGCCTGTCTCCCTCTTCCTCAAACAAGCTCAGGGATACAACCTTCTCTGCTTCCTTTGGGAATTGCCCACTCCACGCAGTAATGACTCACTCTGTAAAGTCTCCCTCTGGGCTCCTTTTCCCTGATCCCTTGCAGCTGACCCATGAAAGGGCCACCATGTTGGATCTCCTGAGAAACTGATGGCCCTGTGCATGCCTCCTTTCCCTTCTTCCTTTTCTTATTCTGAAGCAAGTGGCCTTTAGTTTGCATCTTCTCACCTCTTTCTACACATCCGACCATGAAGACTGAGATGTATCTGCTTATAATACAATTATAAAATTGACCTCATGTCCAGGTCTTGTGACACCAAAATGGATCGGGTTGATGAATTCATTTACAGGTACAACTTCATTTAACATCAATTCACATTTATCACAGTCAGGTTCAGAAAATGGATATGCCAAAAGGCCTCACACATACAGCAAACTGCAAATATAAAATAGCATTACTTATTGTATCCGTAGTAAAAAAAAATGGTGATAACAATGACAGTCAACCATGAAAAAGAATGGTTAGCCTGATTGGCTTGGTTTGAATTTCACCTTCTCTCTTTAGTAGCTTTGTGACCCTTGGCAAGATGGGAAACCTCTCTTTTCCTTAGTTTCCTTATTGGTAAACAGGTGATAGTGTTTTTACAAAAGCAAAACGGTTGTCACAAAAGCTAAAAGCAGGAAATACAGAAATAGTGGCACATGGTAAACACTATATGCAGGAGTTTGTTGTTATTCTTTAGGAACTTGTTTTTACATTTACATATGAATATCTTGACTTCCTTTTTTAATAAAATCTCCTCTCCAGTTGCAGAAGGTGATGTTCTATAATTTACTTTTAATAATAAAAACTAGCACTTGCAAGAATATATAGTAAGTAGAACCCTTTTCAGGAAAGACTGTATAGATGTAAAAAAGAAAGATTTTATTCAGGTCATGAGTTTGGATGACTTTGGTCACCAGAGTCCTGAACTTTTTTTCTTTTTTCTTTTTCTTTTTGTTGTACCATGTAACTATCACCTACTATTTCCCTAAGGAATGGAAAAAGTTCAAAAAAAAAATACGAGGGCAGTCAGAATGTATGAGAGACTAACACCTGGTATAGTAACTATTTTTTATAGACAGTTTGCTCTGAACTCTGAAGTTCAATGGGAAAGATGTATTGCTCTCAGCTTGAATTTCACACCTATTCAATCCTGTGGCCAGGTAGTGACGAACTAGCTCCTCTGGGCATAGAAGAATGAAGCAGAATGCAGGCAAGCTGGGAAAGGGTCCCCAAGTGCAATTTCATCTACAAGATTCATTTGGATTTGCCAGAAAATATTTATATATTTTCCCTCTAAATTAGAAAAATGGTGTGATCATACCGAAAATATTTTGCAAAAAGGAAAAAAAGAAACTGTCACCTCTCATCTGAACACCCAGAGGCAAAACCATTTTCAATCATACATGTTGCTGATTGGTCCTCACCCTGATCACAGAGTTGCAGGCATGATTCACTCCTGAGTATCTTTGGGTTATTTTTTTTTTATTTTTTTTTTTTATTGTAAACAAATGGGATACATGTTGTTTCTCTGTTTGTACATGGCGTAAAGGCATACCATTTGTGTAATCATAAATTTACATAGAGCAATGTTGTTTGATTCATTCTGTTATTTTTTTCCCTTCCCCCCACCCCTCCCACCCCTCTTTACCCTCTATACAGTAGTTCCTTCCTCTATACTTGCCCCCCTCCCTAACCCTAACTCTAACCCTTCCCTCCCCCCCATTATGTGTCAACCTCCACTTATTAGCGATATCATTCGTCCTTTGGCTTTTTGAGATTGGCTTATCTCACTTAGCATGATATTCTCCAATTTCATCCATTTGCCTGCAAATGTCATAATTTTATCATTCTTTATGGCTGAGTAATATTCCATAGTATATATATACCACAGTTTCTTTATCCACTCATCAATTGAAGGGCATCTAGGTTGGTTCCACAGTCTGGCTATTGTGAATTGAGCAGCTATGAACATTGATGTGGCTGTATTTCTGTAGTATGCAGATTTTAAGTCCTTTGGGTATAGGCCAAGGAGTGGGATAGCTGGGTCAAATGGTGGTTCCATTCCAAGTTTTCTAAGGAATCTCCACACTGCTTTCCATAGCGGCTGCACTAATTTGCAGCCCCACCAGCAGTGTATGAGTGTACCTTTCTCCCCACATCCTCGCCAACACCTGTTGTTGCTCGTATTCTTGATAATCGCCATTCTAATTGGGGTGAGATGGAACCTTAGGGTGGTTTTGATTTGCATTTCTCTTATTACTAGAGATGTTGAACATTTTTCCATATGTTTGTTGATTGCTTGTAGATCTTCTTCTGTGAAGTGTCTATTCATTTCCTTAGCCCATTTGTTGACTGGACTGTTTGAATTCTTGGAGTAGAGTTTTTTGAGTTCTTTATAGATTCTGGAGATTAGTGCTCTATCTGAAGTATGATTGGCAAAGATATTCTCCCACTCTGTAGGCTCTTTCTTCGCATTGCTGATAGTTTCCTTTGCTGAGAGAAAGCTTTTTAGTTTGAATCTATCCCAGTGGTTGATTCTAGCTTTTATTTCTTGTGCTATGGGAGTCCTGTTAAGGAAGTCTGGTCCTAGACCAACAAGATGAAGATTTGGACCTACTTTTTCTTCTATAAGCTGCAGGGTCTCTGGTCTGATTCCAAGCTCCTTAATCCATTTTGAGTTTAGTTTCGTGCATGGTGAGAGATATGGGTTTAGTTTCATTCTGTTGCATATGGATTTCCAATTCTCCCAGCACCATTTGTTGAAGAGGCTATCTTTTCTCCATTGCATATTTTTGGCCCCTTTGTCTAGTATGAGAAAATTGTATTTATTTGGGTTTGTGTCCGTGTCCTCTATTCTGTACCATTGATCTACCTTTCTATTTTGGTACCAATACCATGCCGTTTTTGTTACTATTGCTTTGTAGTAGAGTTGAAGATCTGGTATTGCAATACCCCCTGTTTCACTCTTCCTGCTAAGGATTGCTTTAGCTATTCTGGGTTTCTTATTCTTCCAGATGAATTTCATAATTGCCTGCTCTATTTCTGTAAGGTACGTCATTGGGATTTTAGTTGGAATTGCATTGAATTTGTATAGCACTTTAGGTAGTATGGCCATTTTGACAATATTAATTCTTCCTATCCAAGAACATGGGAGATCTTTCCATCTTCTAAGGTGTTCTTTAATTTCTTTCTTTAGTGTTGTATAGTTCTCATTGTAGAGGTCTTTCACCTCTTTTGTGAGATTGATTCCCAAGTATTTTATTTTTTTCGAGGCTATTGTGAATGGGGTAGTTTTCCTAATTTCTCTTTCTGAAGATTCATCACTTATGTATAAAAATGCGTTGGATTTATGGGCATTGATCTTGTAACCTGCTACTTTACTGAAATCACTTATGAGTTCTAAGAGTTTTCTGGTGGAATTTCCAGGTTCCTCTAAATATATAATCATGTCATCAGCGAACAGGGATAGTTTGAGTTCTTCTTTTCCAATTCGTATCCCTTTAATTTCTTTGGTTTGTCAAATTGCTCTGGCCAGAGTCTCAAGAACGATGTTGAATAGAAGTGGTGAAAGAGGGCATCCCTGCCTTGTTCCAGTTTTTAGGGGGAATGCTTTCAGCTTTTCACCATTTAGAATGATATTAGCCATGGGCTTAGCATAAATGGCCTTTACAATATTAAGGAATGTTCCCACTATCCCTATTTTTTCTAGTGTTTTGAGCATGAAGGGGTGCTGTATTTTATCAAATGCTTTTTCTGCGTCTATTGAAATAATCATGTGATTCTTGACTTTAAGTCTATTAATATGGTGAATTACGTTTATTGATTTCCTGATGTTGAACCAACCTTGCATCCCTGGGATGAAACCCACTTGATCATGGTGCACTATCTTTTTAATATGTTTTTGTATGCGATTTGCTAAAATTTTGTTGAGAATTTTTGCGTCGATGTTCATTAAGGATATTGGTCTGAAATTTTCTTTCCTTGATGAGTCTCTGTCTGGTTTAGGTATCAGTGTGATATTGGCTTCATAGAATGAGTTTGGGAGGGTTCCCTCCTCTTCTATTTTATGGAATACTTTGAGAAGTATTGGAATGAGCTCTTCCTTAAAGGTTTTGTAGAACTCGGCTGAGAACCCATCTGGTCCCGGACTTTTCTTTGTTGGTAGGCTTTTGATGACTTCTTCTATTTCAGTACTTGAAATTGGTCTATTTAAATTGTTTATGTCCTCCTCATTCAGTTTAGGCAATTCATATGTCTCTAGAAACCTGTTGATGTCTTCGAAATTTTCTATTTTGTTGGAGTATAGATTTTCAAAATAGCTTCTAATTATGTTTTGTATTTCCATCCTGTCTGTAGTGATATTTCCTTGTTCATTCCGAATTTTAGTGATTTGGGTTTTCTCTCGTCTTCTCTTTGTTAGTGTGGCTAAAGGTTTATCAATTTTGTTTATTTTTTCGAAGAACCAACTATTTATTTTGTCAATTTTTTGTATTGTTTCTTTTGTTTCAATTTCATTGATTTCAGCTCTGAGTTTAACAATTTCCTGTCTTCTACTACTTTTGGTGCTGTTCTGTTCTTCTTTTTCTAAGGCTTTGAGCTGTAGTGTTAGGTTGTTTATTTGTTGAGTTTTACTTCTTTTATTAAATGCGCTCCATGAAATAAATTTCCCTCTAAGTACTGCTTTCATAGTGTCCCAGAGGTTTTGATATGATGTTTCTTTGTTCTCATTTACCTCTAAGAATTTTTTAATTTCCTTCTTAATATCTTCTGTTATCCATTCATCATATAATAGCATATTGTTTAACCTCCAGATGTTGGAATAGTTTCTGTGTTTTACTCTTTCATTTATTTCTAACTTCAATCCATTATGATCTGATAGAATACATGCTAGTGTCTCTATCTTCTTGTATTTGCTAACATTAGCTTTGTGGCATAATATATGGTCTATTTTAGAGAAGGATCCATGTGCTGCTGAGAAGAAAGTGTATTCACTCTTGGTTGGATGGAATATTCTATAAATGTCCGTTAAGTCTAAATTATTGATTGTGTTGTTGAGATCTATGGTTTCTTTGCTCAATTTTTGTCTGGAAGATCTGTCCAGTGGTGAGAGCGGCGTGTTAAAATCACCTAGTATTATTGTGTTGTGGTCTATTTGGTTTCTGAAATTGAGAAGGATTTGTTTGACATACATAGATGAGCCACTGTTTGGGGCATAGATGTTTATGATTGTTATATCTTGCTGATTTATGCTTCCCTTAAGCAGTATGAAATAACCTTCTTTATCCCTTCTGACTAACTTTGGCTTGAAGTCCACATTATCGGAAATGAGGATGGATACTCCAGCTTTTTTGCTGAGTCCATGTGCATGGTATGTTTTTCCCCATCCTTTCACCTTTAATCTATGGGTATCTTTTTCTATGAGGTGAGTCTCTTGCAGGCAACATATTGTTGGATCTTTCTTTTTAATCCAGTCTGCCAGTCTATGTCTTTTGATTGATGAATTCAGGCCATTAACGTTCAGGGTTATTATAGAGAAATGATTTGGTTTCCCGGTCATTTGGTTCATTTTTAAAATTTTGTTTATTTATTTGTTTGACACAACTTGTTTCCTCCTTTATTTGACAATTCCTTTAGGATAATTCCTCCCTTTGCTGATTTGCTTCTTTGTTTTTCATCTCTTCCTCATGGAATATTTTGTTGAGAATGTTCTGTAATGCTGGCTTTCTTTTTGTAAATTCTTTTAGCTTTTGTTTATCATGGAAGGATTTTATTTCATCGTCAAATTTGAAGGTAAGTTTTGCTGGGTATAAGATTCTTGGTTGGCATCCATTTTCTTTCAGGGCTTGAAAAATGTTGTTCCAGGACCTTCTAGCTTTTAGGGTCTGGATTGAAAAATCTGCTGATATGCGTATTGGTTTCCCCCTGAATGTAATTTGGTTCTTTTCTCTCACAGCCTTTAAAATTCTGTCTTTATTTTGTATGTTAGGTATTTTCATTATAATGTGCCTTGGTGTGGGTCTGTTGTAATTTTGTGTATTTGGAGTCCTGTAAGCCTCTTGAACTTGATTTTCCATTTCATTCTTCAGATTTGGGAAATTTTCTGATATTATTTCATTGAATAGGTTGTTCATTCCTTTGGCTTGTTTCTCTAGGCCTTCCTCAATCCCAATAATTCTTAAATTTGGCCTTTTCATGATATCCCATAGTTCTTGTAGATTCTGTTCATGATTTCTTACCATCTTCTCTGTTTGTTCAGCTTTGTTTTCAAGGTTAAATATTTTGTCTTCAATGTCTGAGGTTCTGTCTTCCAGGTGTTCTATCCTATTGGATATGCTTTCTATGGAGTTCTTAATTTGGTTTATTGTTTCCTTCATGTCAAGGATTTCTGTTTGGTTTTTTTTCAATATCTCTAACTCTTTATTGAAATGATCTTTTGCTTCCTGTATTTGCTCTTTTAACTGTCGATTGGTGCGATCAATCAATGCTTGCATTTGCTCTTTCATCTCATCATTCAATGCTTGCATTTGCTCTTTCATCTCCTCGTTTGCTTCTCTGATCATTTTAATTATGTACATTCTGAACTCCTTTTCTGTCATTTCTTCTGCCATGCTGTCATTGGGTTTTATTGATGTAACATCTAGATTTGTTTGCAGCATTTTCTTTCCTTGTTTTCTCATGTTGTTCAGATATCAGTGGACCGCTGAGATATTGCAGATTTCCTCTGTTGATTTACAATGACCCTGAAGATTTCTATATATATCCCCTCTTAGCCTTCAGTAGGCTGAAGTCTTGGAGGAGGTTGATAATGCGGTGCTCCACAAGGAAGCTGCCTCTCTAGGAGTGGTGGCCTTCAGGTGGGGTATATTCCCTGCTAGTGGGCAGAGGTGCCTCCACTTGTTGACCAATGGTCATCCAAAGGGGACCTAGGCTGTGGGCTGAGGCAAGGCCTGTTTGGGCCTGAGCCTCTGGTTTTACCGTCCTTGTGGGGAACCTCACCCAGCAGGGAAGACTCACCCGGTGGGGAGGTCTCGCTGGTCAGTTTCCTCCTAGAGGTTCCCCTCAATTTACATCTACTGCCTGGGCTGGGCTGCCTTCCTCTGCAAAGTTTCCAGGGGCCCGGCCCTACCTCCTGGGCCTGGGAGCCTCACCGTTCGCAGATGAATCTCCTTAGGCTGCCCCTCCTCAGAGAATTTGCCCATAGGCCTGGAACCTTCGCTCCGCCCTAAGCCTGTCTCTGTGCGGCTCTTCCACCCAGAAGCCTCCTAGATCCTGGGACCCTGTTCTGCACCTAATCGCCTGGCTGCGTGGCCCCTCCTCTGAGCAGCCACCTGTGGCCCCGAACAATCGCTCTGAGCACCAGAGACCCGCCACAGGCCTCTTCCTCCAGACAGCTGCCCAGTATGCCGGTGCGGTCACTAGGAGTCCAAGAAACTCACTTCGTGCCTCCTCCTCCCACCAACCACCCGTAGCCCGGGGCAATCAATCACTCCGAGTCGAAGTGACCCTGCCCGTTCCTCCTCCTTCTCCAGATAACCCCCCGGGTGTTCAGGAGCAGTCCCTCTGAGTGGCTCTGAATCCACGTGACCCGCTGCACGGGTCCTCTGGGCCACCGCCCGGAGCTCTGGTGTGGTCCCTCAAGACCAAGCGTCCCACCACGCTTCTCCTCCAGGCAGCCCCCCTGTGTTCAGGAGCTGTCACTTTAAGACCAAATAACTCACCACTCGCCTTCTCCTCTGAGCAGCCGCCTGGAGCGCTAATGCAGTCACTGCGAGTCCAAAGGACCCGCCGCGCTCCTTCTCCTCCTTCTCCTACTCCTCCGGGCAGGCCCCGGGGTTCAGAAGTGGTCAGGGTCCAAACAGCTCGCCACGCAGCCCCTTCTCTGGCAACCGCCTGTAGTTCCCGTATAGTCGCCCGAATCCAAGCGGCTGCTCCTCTTCCTCCTCGTCCTCAGGGCAGGCCCCGGGGTTCAGAAGCGTCGTTCTGATTCCAAACAGCTCGCCGCGCGGCTTCTCCTCTGGCAACCGCCTGCAGCTCTGGCGCAGTCTCTCCGAATCCAAGTGGCCACGCTCCTCTCCTCCTCCTCAAGGCAGGCCCTGGTGTCCTGAGTCCACACAGTTCTCCCCGCCTCTCCTCCCCCGGGCAGCCGCCGGAGCCCCAGTGGCTGCTCCGAGTCCCAGCGCTGTGCCGACCGGCCTCCTCTATGGCGCTCCAGCCCTTTGGGTTATTTTTTAAAAATATTTTTTAAGTTGTCAATGGATCTTTTATTTCATTTGTTTATTTATATGCAGTGCTTAGGCTCAAATCCAGGGCCTCACATGTGCCAGGCAAGTGCTCTACTACTGAGCCACATCTCCAGTCTTCTTTGGGTTCTTAAGTAGGCATTTTATCCTCTTTTCCATTCCACTTTCCCTGGGTGAGACAGCATATGAACATAAAACCCCTCTGCCCACTCAGAGACTATTGTGCCCAAGATTGGAAGCAGATTGACTCATGGGCCTCCAAGTTCTTCCCATGAGGCATGGTTCACCTCTCAGGTCCAGTAGAGGGGCCCAGCCTCTTTCCCGAGGTCACCATGGGAACCTGGTAACTGCCATAGCATCCACACTCTAGAATCACCTGGGCTCCCCTTCATCCTCCTGCATGGCCCTGGGACCAGTCGTGCTGGTTACTGTTTGGGCTTTTCTTTTCTTTTCTTTTTTTTACCAGGGGTTGAACTTGGGCACTTGACCAGTGTGCCACCTCCCCAGCCCTATCCTTTTTTTTTTTTTTTTTTTTTTTTTGTTACTGGGGATGGAACTCAGGGCCTTGTGCTTGTGAGGCAAGCACTCTACCAGCTGAGCTATCTCCCCAGCCCTCCTATTCTTTATTTTACTTAGAGACAGGGTCTCACTGAGTTGCTTAGCGCCTTGTTTTTGCTGATGTTGGCTTTGAACTCGAGATCCTCCTTTCTTGGCCTCCTGTTGGGCCTTTCCCACTGCCTGGGATGCTGTTCCAAACTGGAACTCAGCCCCTTTTCTCTTCCAAAGACACCTCTCAGTGATCCTCCTTGGCCACCTGACCCACCCCCATACCTCAATCTCTGCCCTGTCACCTGAGATTTTCTCCCTGGCACTTGTGGCTGTGACCTGGCCCTGTGCCCCCACACCGGCTTCCTCTTGTGCACCCACTCCAGGCACAGCTCCTGGCTCAGGGAGGTTTTCCATCATGTGTTCAGTGGGTGGGTGGGACTGTGGCTCCCAGGCCTGCTGCTCCATGGATACCCCCTGAGGGTGTACTTTGGCCTTCACTCTGGGACACTAAGCTCGCCTTCCTCAGGTGTTATTTGCATTTATGCAGCGCCTACAGGGAGGAGCAGGCAGTGGCCAGGGATTGGTGCAATGTCTCACACTGAGGTTGGAATCTTGCTTTCTGTCCCTCACACTCCAGCTCTGTTACTGGCAGGCCCAGCAGGCCCCATGGTGTAGTGTGGTTTCCCCTCAGCAAGGCTCACCAGCCCTGAGTTGTCTTTCCAGGCTTGCCCTGGGCACTCATGGGCCCCAGAGAGTGTGAGTGTATTGTGGGTTTCTGTGTGTGTCTGTGTGTAGGAGTGAGTGTGCATGTGTGTATGTGAGTATGTGTAAGTGCATGTGTGAGTGTGTATCTGATGGTGTATGTGGTGCACATTTGTGTGTGTGTGTGAGCATGTATGTGTGAGGCACAAGGAGTGAATCCACTCTGAGTCACTGGGGCTGCTGTGACTGCCCCCAGGGAGGTCAGATGGGCTAGAAGTGGGAGCCTGTTTTCAAGTCTGGCACCTGCATGCAGAGTTCACTGCTTAGGGTGAACAGGAGGAGGTACCAGGTCCACCGTGAACCCACTGACCATCCAGCAGGAGCTGAGAGTTGAGGACTAGCTGGACCACACAGGCACCATGAGTCCACCCCCAGAACGCATTCCTCTTCATCCGTCCCTCTGTTGCCTGCCCTCGTAACCATTTCCTGAGGTAGCAGGTCCTAGCACAGCTAGGTCCCTGTGCCATCGAGGGAGAGGACTGGAGCAGAATGCAGACTCTCTCCATCTCCAGGAATCTTCTCCCAGAGGCAGCCTGTGGGAGCTTCCCTTGGCACGGCCATTCCCAGAGGTCTGTTCTTGGCAGCTGACTGGAGGCTTGATCAAAGCTCATCTGACATCCCCAGAGCTCTGTCCCTCCTGTGCATGCTCAGCTCCCCATCCTGAGACCTGAGCCAGCAGCATTGTCTCCTGCTCCTCAAGTGAGACTCAAAGAGACTCCAAGGCATTGAATCCCAGCAGGAATTTTTGTCCCTGCCTGCCCCAGTCTGCTTCAGGCTGTCCACAGTGCCTCCTGAGGTGTCTGTTACTCTCCATTTCACATTTGAGGGAAACCAAGGCACACAGAACTGCTGATGGTACCCAGCCCAGCTGCACACATGAGGCCCCATCTGTCTGACTCCAAAGTCTCTGGTTCCCCATGGCCTCTATGAGACCAACATAGTGCCAGGAAACTAGCTGCTGCCCCTAAGCATCCAATTTCTCCTGCCTGGAGGATAATGGGACAGAGCTACCAACCCATTATGCAACTGGCATGGCATCATGTTTGTTTCTTCATCCGTAGAATGGGTTAATAATAGCAGGGAATACTGTGAGCTGGATTACCTACAGTTGGATGAGTTCATTCCCTGCATGAAAAGGTGAGAGCGAATGCCAAGGTCATTAACATGCAGGCATCTCCAGGGCCTAATTTAGGATTCCCCTTGTTTCCCACTTGGTGGCCTCAGCAGAGACTGCTGCCTCAGGAAATGGTTACAAGGGCAGGCAACAGAGGGACAGATGAAGAGGAATGCATTCTAGGGGTGGATTCATGGTGCCTACTACAAATGGCTCTTTTTTCCTGAGTTTCTTATGATCAGAGGAAGGCAATCATCCCAAATTTGACTTCTGCCTTAAAACTGTTCTGTGGCATTGAGTCAGCCACCTCACCTCCTGGTTTCCTTGCACATAAAGGTATGATACTGATGCCTTCTTGGGAGCTGGTGGGGCAGTGGGTGTTGAGAAAATTAATTGCATGGTGGTTAGCCGCCCTGAGATCTCCAGATGAAAGGGGCCACCGGGTGAGCTACTATTACCTTCTCTACCTGGGGCTTCCTGCACTGCTTCTGCCTTCCTCAAGGCTGCCTCCTTTCAGCCCCACTGGGGTTCCTGGTGCCTCAGAAGTGAGTTTTGCTTGGAGAGGGAGCCTGCCTTTCCTTGCATGGGCTCTTCCCCGGGTCATTTGGCAGTGGGATTTCAGGTGAGAGGGATCACTCCTAGAACCTGGCTGAGCTGCCTAATTTCCTTCCAGGAGTGCTGATTTTGCCAAGGGTCAGTCAGGTCTGCAGTATCCACCTACCAAGAACCCAACTCCTTCCTCCCATCCTGAAATGACAAAACAAGGAATCCTTCCAGATTGGCTATTTTGGGGGTCTCACCTCTCAGCAAGACCTGGGTTTAGAATTAAAGACCAGGTACCTACCACCTTGTGACCAAAGAGACCCTGGATCATTCACATCCATGACCAGGCCATAGCCTCCCCCATTTGCTGGAGGTGGCACCCTGGATCAAAGACTGGGGTGCATATATTCTTCCCTTCATGCATTTCTTTCTTTCTTTCTTCCTTTGGTACTGGGGATTGAACCCAGAGATGCTTAACCACTGAACCACATCCTTAGCCCTTTTCATTTTTTATTTTGAGACAGGGTCTTGCTGAGTGGCTTAGGGTCTCACTAAGTTGCTGTGCTTGGCCTCCAACTTGCAATCCTCCTGCTTCAGCCTCCTGAGTCACTGGAATTACAGGTATGCACCACTATGCATGGCTAGTTTGTGCATTTCTGAATAAGAAAAAGGATCACCAGCATTGAAGCTAGAAGATGGCTTGGGTTGGTGAGAGTGTGCCTGTGGACAAACGCTCAATCTCTGGGATGTTTGGAGCTGTTGGCAGCATTGCATGGGATGGCACGTGCTCCAGGTCCCAGAAGCTCAGCTCCCTGCCCTCTGCTATTCCCTTTCTCTCCTTCCAAGACTGCTCCTGGGATCTCCTGCACCAACATGAGTCTTGCTTGGTTTCTCATTGTCACATCACAGCAGACAAATTCCTGGGTCTGGAGATAGGGGTGAGGTCTGACCTCATCCTCACTCCCGCAGCCCATCACTGTCCCAGGGCAGACATTCCCTGGGCCCTCTCTGTTCTGCCAGTTTTCATCTTTCTCTCCAGATGGTAGCAAAGGCCTCCCCGTGATTCTCACCTTACCCACTTCGGCCAGTCCTCCCCATGGAAGGCAGAGAGCTTTACAACATGATGGAACTACCTGGGTCCCTGCTGAGCTGCCCCAATGATGTTCCAAAGCCAGCATGTCACAGGAAACCCCTTGCTCCCTCCCCATCTCCACTACAATCAAGAAAGGGGAGTGCTGTCTTTCCTGAACCAGGCCAGGCCTCTGACCTTTCTTTCCTTTTCCTTGTACATACACTTTGACACTGCATTTCATAATTACATTTGTGTAAATGATACTATCCATGACTCCCAGGAGCCAAAGCATCAGAATTCAAATCTTTATCCTTATTGACTACCCCTAGGATTGACTTTGAGCAGATAGCACCTGGCTCAACCCCAGCAGTATTTTTTGAAGCCAATGGTGTGGCAACTTTAAGAGCATTTGCTGAACAAAGACTTGTTGTCAAAGCTACCCTGAAGAAACATGTCCTCATGGCAGTCTGTCCTTGGGTAGACTTTTTTCCCTCTCTTTTTGTTGCCATCATTGAATATTGTATGCCCCTCCAACCCAATGCTTTCTGGGTAGTATTTTCATTTGTATGCATCCAAGTCTTACAGACTATGAGCTGCTCAGAAGGTGCTTCTGTCACCAGCACCTGTCGGGTGGGTCCAGGCTGGGTGCAACACATAGAGTCATAGCTCATCCTAGGCTGGCCCTGGGGTTAACACCAAAAACATGTTGTGCATCAAGAAATCCTTCTCTCCATTATTTTTCTCTGTGACTCTTTGGTTTAAAATGGGGATTGTACAACTTCAGTCACAGAATCTCAGGCTTTTTAGGAGTTCTTAAAACTCTTCCATTTTATTCTCCTACCTGATTACTTTTTTAATGAGGCATCTGAGTTGATAGATTATGAATATGAAATCCTTTAGGGGTTTGGAAAGAGCTAGACATTTGTCGCCTTTGGATTTTGCATTTTGTTAACAGGAAATATTTAGTTTCTTTGTTAGTCATTAATTCCAGTGCAGAAAAAGAAGACACCTTACTTAGGACAGGCCAGTTTGGAGTTGGAGGAACACTTATTTATGGACATGTGTATGAACTCTCTGATAGGACATGTGGGAAAATGCCATGTTAAATCTTCCTGTGATACAGATGTGAATTGCTTATGAGCAGTTGCAGGGAGAGAAGTACTCCATACCAAGTACCTACTATGTGAGACTTTTCCTACGTATACCAGTACTTCCAAGAGGGCAGTATTAAAATCATCATTTCACATAGAAAAAACTACTTGAAAAAAGAATTGCTTCATTTGTTCATTCAACCCGCCCATGCAAGACATTATTCTAAGCAATGGATATGCAAGAATGATGAACATTGACTTGGTAGCTGCTCTGAAGCAGAAATACTCCCCTGATTCTTCAAAAGCTGGAATAGATTATATTCTGAACCAAAATCCAAGTTTACGGATTCTAAGTCAGTGCTCATTCCTCTGCATGTAATTGTGTCAAGGCTACTCATTCTGTTATGACATCTCAGGACACTAGCAGGTGCTGGAAAATTCACCTTCTGCATAGTTTGCAAGCTGTAAAGAAATGGCATCATGTTTTTCATTTTATTTGCACCTCATTCTATAGGACAGGCTCCTAATCTTTATACTGATATTCTCAGTTAGCTATCTTTGTGTATAAAATATCACACAATGAAAGATACAATCCTTTGATCCCTTCGAGCTGATATAAAACTTTTCTATGCATGAACTCAGGTAACATCCTATGAACCACACTTTTACCACTGCTCTGTAGATGAGGAAAATAACCATTTTATGTGACTCTCAATTTCTGCTAGGTGTTGAGATATTATCATCTGATGATAATATAAAAACTAACAATTAAGAGGCAGATGCTGACATTTCCCATGTGCTTTACAAACATTTCTTGTAACTCTCAGCCAGCAGATAATGGAGAGATGATTGGAACCGTGGTTCAGCTGATTTCAAGGTTTAACCTCTTTTCATATAATCTCTTTTTCTAGTAGCCGTATTCATCTACCAGCAGGATCGAACATTCTGCCATTTCAAGCACTGGAATTCGAAATATGTTGGAGAAAATGGGTAGAGGCTATTATATCCCCTTTGGATTTTTTTTTTAGATAAGAGGGTACAAGGCTTATAGAGGGAAGGTCTTGTCTGGAGTCACAGAGCTTGAAAGTGTTCAGGAGAGAACCATAGTTCAGCTTCCTGATTCTGAGTCAGAATCATTCCATTCTTCTGAACATTCATATCCAAAGCTTGAGAGGACAAAAAACAAATCTCAATACTAACACAAATTCCTCTTAAAATTTTTTGAAACATCTCAAGGCTTTTTTCTATTTCCAGAATTTCAATATCCACTATTCTAGGGACGTGTTTCCCTGAGAACAAGAAACCTAATGTGTGATATGTCCATTAGCCCCACATGATGCCCCCATTCTCATCTGGCAAGCTAAAGAGATTCAGCTTTTCCACCTTAATGCATGGACTAGTTCCTGAATCCTTTGTCTTGCAAGAATAAATATAATAAAATAATGTCTTTACATTTGAGTAGTGAAAAACTTGGCATGTAGTGGAGCTTAATCCTTGCACATTAGATGAGCATTTGCAAAATTTTGGTGAATCACATTAAGTAAAGAACACACCAGTCCCAGAGATGTATTGCTGTCCTTAACATGAAAATAACAGCACCATCAATAAAGCTGAAACACAATATCCTCCTTTCTTCTACTTTAACTGAAATATAAATTTTAAAAATTGAATTCCAATTTATTTATTTTACCTTACTTTTTTGAAGCATAAAAGATACTTTGAACATTCCTTAAAAACATTTTAATAGCTTATTTTTCAATCAACATCTGATAAAAATGAAAGACTATACAAAGAGAGCCCAAAACCCAATGAAAGTCAGTGAAGAAGAGAACCCACTCTGGGCAGTGGTGCACTGGGGTCAGCTCTCCTTGGTAGATTTTCTGACACAGGAGAATGGCCTTCGGTTTCCATGCCCTTGCAGAGCATGGGGAATTTGAAACAAAGCCCAGGTGTTCTGCACTGTGGAATAGTCTGGAAGGAGTGCAGAGAGGGAGTGCAGTAGGAGGAGACTGGTGGGAGACCAGTCCCATGTTCCACAGGACCCAGAAGGACTGCATTCTCTGTGCAAGGGTGGACTACTAGTCTGTCCTCTGCACTCTCAAGCATTGGTACCCAATCAACATTTTCTCTCTGAGATTTTGTCCACACACATGGATTTCCAGCCTAGATTTGCCTAAGACCTTCAACTGGAGTTTCATAAGGAAGTCCTTCTTAATAGTTCCTTCTAGTAACCTGATAAAAGCAAACACAAACACCCCATGATTATGTCTTCAACCTGAGCCTCAGAGGTTTCCCACTGATTAATTGCTAAGAAATATGAGTTTATGGACAAAATCAAAGCAGTAAGGTAGGGAAGCACTGGCGAGAGCTAGGAGAAACTACGCACAACAGAATTGCCGCTCAGTGTTTATGTGTCGAGATTATTAAAGCATACAACCAGTGTATGTACTATGATTAAGGGAAAAAATGAGGTGATTTAAATAACATTGCATTCAGCTATTGTGTTAAAGGTACACAGGAAACATTGGAAAAGTAAGCCCATATTTGCACATAAGTCATGTTCTAAAAAATCTCACAGATTAGCATCATGGGGACTCACCACTATGTGGTTAGGTTAGTGGTAAGTTATACTAAAGTAATGAAAAATCTGAAATAAATTTTAAATCTGTAAGTCATGAGTCAAAGAATAAATGGTAAACAGGAATAAAAATATTTAAAATAGAAGAGTAATCTAAGATGGAGAACTGAAATATTTATTGTAGAAAAGAAAAACAGTGAAATTTAATTGCAAGTTCAGCTGACTCGATAGATCTATAAAATAACAAAGCAAAATGCCAAGAAAACACAGAAAATGAACTAGTAAAGATAAGAGCAGAAGATGCGAGTGTGGAGATAAAATTATAATACCAAAGGCTCATGGGATTATAAGCCTCTTGCAAACTTGATCAGAAATAAAAGGGAAGACACCAACAGACTAAATCAGACTTGTAGAAGAGGAGATAACTACAGGCACATGGGTTAAATAGATGGGAGACTATTAGTGAATAAAAATTTTTTAGAAAAAATAAAACAAAAATTATTCTTGAAAAAATAGTAAAATAATATTTTTCTTTAACCAAAAATTATATTGCATCAATAACTAAAACTGTTCCCCCAAGAAAGTTCAAGATGGTTTCATTGATTTAGAAATAGATCCTTCCTTGTCATACAATCTCTTGTTCTGAGTAAGAAATTTATGCAGCTATTGCTGAAGCTAGCACAGACCTATGCCATGACCAAGTAGAGTAGGAGAAAAGAATATCACAGGTCATTCTCACTAATACTCACTAATAAACCATTGCCTCAATATATTTTAAAAATATGAATTATGACCAAATTCAATTTATGTCAGAAATTCAACTTTTGCTTAACATTAGAAAAGTTATTAATATAAATACTTACATTAACAGAAAAGATAGGGAAAATACACACTTATTTCCACAAATGCAGAAAAATATTAAGTAAATTGAAATTTTACTCAATTTTTAAGGTGAAAAATATTAGACTGGTGACAACCAATCATTGAACTGACATTCAATGTTTAACTATATCTGAAATTAACCTGGGCTTTGTGGAGAAGCACTGAGTTTCCTTTCCAGACTAAGAACCAGAATGCCTGCTTTTATCACTTTAATTTAACATCATTCTGGAGATCCTCTCCAAAGAAGTCAGGCAAGGAGAAATGGACAAGAAATGGAGAGGAAGGGATCAAATTAAGTTACTTACAGATGACAATATTATCTACCTAACATATACAACAGTGAGCACACAGGTCAGTAGGCTTGACAAAGCAACATTTAGTGGGCTTGCTGTACATGTTAATTTATATATATATATGTATTAACAAAATTTATGAATATATATATATATATATATATATATATATATATATATATACACACACACACACACACCACAACAAAAACATGAAAAAAATATTTTGGTATCTTAGCATTCAAGATACCAGTAAAATATATAAAGTGTGTGGAAATTAATCTCTTACAATATCCCTAAGTCCAGTTCCTTAGGAAGGAAATTACAAAATCTTACTGAATTATGTTGAATAAATTCTTTTTCTCTGGAGACATGTAACATGTTCATGAACTGGAAGACTTAATATCAAAAAGAAGGCATTTCTCTTTAAGTTTATCCATAGGTTTGAAGTAATTTCTATCAAAATCTGAGAGAGAGAAAGAGATCAAGACAGAGAGAGGGACAAACACACACACACGCACTGAGAGAGAGAGAGAGTCTGTATTGATAAGATGATCCAATGTTCACATGAAAGAACATAGTTTCAGAAGCAAATTAATTGATGTACAAGCTGGGGCATGTAAATTTCTAGGCATCAAAATTATTATAGAGTTATACTAATTAGGACTCGAGGAATGAACATGGGGTAGATATCCTAATTATGGCATGGAAGAGCAGGCCTGGAGGAAGACCAACCTGAGTGAGAGAACTTGGCTTATGGAGAGCTGGCATTGCAGATCAGTGGGGAAAGAAGAGAATTTTTAAAATGTGATGCTGAGAAATTTTTTCTGTCCACACAAACAAAAGTGATGAGCCTTCTGCTTTATACCAAACAAATCAATCAACTCCAGTCTGCTTAAAGACCTCAAAAAGGGTAAATTTTATGATGATTGGAATTGAATAAGATAGGTGATCTTAATGATATCAGGTTAAGAAAAGTTTCCTTAAACAACGAATAAAGTAAAAGAATCAATGAGTTTGATATGTTCCACTGCTTTGAAATTGTAGTCACCAAGAAATTAAAAGATAATGAAAATTTAAGTCACAAACTGGGAAAAGTGTACAGAATAAGTAATTTGTACAAGTCAACATAAAAAGCTAAAAGACCTGACAGAAAAGTGGGAAAAATACTTGAAATGCACTGTGTGTAGAAGAGAAAAACAGTGTCAAATAAACATCTGAAAAGATGCTGAGCCACATCCATAGTTGACAATATGTAAAGTCACCAGTAATTTTGGTAAAAATTAAAACTGCCCAGTACGGGGTGGTGGTGAGGTTCTGCAGTGAGGGTGTCACTCACAACCACGTGTGGGAGTATACAGTGGTCTGGTGACTTGAAGACCATGACGCTGCCTGACAGAGTTGAAGGCATGCTTACCCTGGACTCCAGAAATCTCCATTCTAGGAACCTATCCTACCTACCATACAGGCATCAGGACACACAAACTCGATTGTTCTTAGAATTTCTGGTGTAAGATTCAGAAATCAACTCAAATGTCTCATTGACTGGACAGAGCAGGGGTCAATACATAAGGAAATATTGAATGGCCATGAAATTGAAGGAAGTGTGGGTCTCCAAATTTGCATGGATTATTGTGAAATGTGAATCAGGGCATGTAGAAAACAGATTTTCAAACAACAGTAGCTCATGGAGAGAAAGGTCATGCTATGCTCCAGGGAATATTTTAGAGGGAGTATTTTAAATGTGTTGTATGAATTAGCTCCTTCAATCTTCACAAGAGCACTATGAAACACACATATTATTATTCCCATTGTGGAGTTGAGGAAAGAAGCACAGCAGGGGGTTGGCCATCTTGCTTGAGATCCTACAGCCACAACTACATAACCAGTTGTCAGACCTGACCATCTGGGGACAGAATGTATCCTGTAGTATAAGTGTTTTGGGTGAAATTAAAAGCAAGCAAATTAAATGTTTTTGATGATTCAAATATATGTAGTAACTAACCCTTGAATACAGAGTTATTTAAATAAAGTTAGTGAATGACTAACACAAAATTTAGGATACTGTTTTCTGGGATGTGAGGAGCTCTGGTCAGGGAAGCATCACATAACATCATTATATGAGAGACGATTTTAAAAACAAAATGGTTATTTTTATCTGAATGTTCTATTGTTTTTGATGTCTTATGCATTTCAATTATTCATTTATATCTAATCAATATTTAAAGCAATTGGAAAAAATTAAAGGAAGAAAATGAAGCCTGACTGAGAGAAAGATATTTCATGTTTCTTCTTCATACACTTGCATGGTGGTGGGCAAGGCCCTTAGCAGGGTCCATAGACACTGAACTGGATGTAAAATTTTCATTAGTCAAAGAATTTTTGTTCAAACAAACAATAATGCCAATACTGGACTCTGACTGCAGTCTCACCAAAAGCAAGCCCTGCAGTCCCCAGAACCCATCCCAACACAGGTGCTAAAAATTGCCACCCAGACTTGGGCTTTTATCCTCCTGATTTTGCACCCTAACTCCTTCTTTTCTCCACTAATAGAGAGAGATGAGAAATTAAATTCCACCACCCATCCCAGGTAGTCAAGAAATTATCTTTCCAATTACTTAGAATCAGTTTTTCAGCACAAAGGTCAAATTATCAGTCAATTTAATATTTATTTCCACATTCATTTCTGATAGAACTCTCCAGCAGCTGTAATTACCTAGACATCTCCACTGTCTTCTGCATTTGCTGCTTTATAAGATCCCATCATTCCCTGTCTTCATTGCCATGATGTCCCTTCCAATGCCACACACCATTCCTCAAGTATTGCTCCCAAACAGAACAGTCATCCACTCTTGTCCCCTTAGCCTTTGGCACACATGTGGGACAGGAAGGCTTCAGAGCATCCTGCTTGCCCACTCTTAGTTGTTTATATTTACTATTACTCTCATTCTGTCTAAATGAACTTCACAGCAAGGTTCAAGGCATGTGAGTCTCTAAATTGTTTTCTGAATATCTAACAGTGAAGGGCCTTTCAGGAAAAGATAACTGATGATATTGGACATAATAGACTCCATCTATTCCAGGCACCCATTGCTGTCTAAACAGCACTCCAAGAGGCTTGAAACAAGGATCTCCTTAGCTCTTCTGGTCCTAAGCTGGGAGGACTCCTCCTGGGTTCTCGGGTGCTCTTCCATCCAGAGGCTTACTATCAGGGGTGCTGAAGATGGCTTCTTGACACTCACATGCAGTGCTTGGTGCCCTCACCTCTCTGTCTCTCCAGGGACAATTCCCCAGGGCCTCTCTGCATGATTTGGCCTCCTCATAGCATTGTGGTCACAGCACTAGATCTGGGTGGAGGCAGACTTCCAGACAGAAGCAGAGCTACCTGAACAGTTGAAGGACAGTCTCAGATCTGGCATGAGGTCTCTTCTCTGTTGGTCACAACTGTTGCAGGCTCATTCAAATTAAAAGAGGGGAGAAGTAGATTCCTCTAAATGGGGGGTGTCAAGGTCACATGGAAGAACACCACCGTGGGGTGGGAGAACTTGCTGTGGCCATCTTGGGGGCACACTATTGGCTCCACCTGTGCAATGTCCACTATGTGACACTACCGTGCTTAATACAGTGGGCACATTAAGTCACTTTGCATTAGCCACAATCCTTTAACAAAGTTATTATTACTGTTTTTATTTAACAAAGAAAATGAGGCCTGAAGAGCCTAATAGATGTCTAATGTGTCACAGTCAGGGAGTGGCAGAGCTGATATTCCATCAGGTTATGCTGGAGTCTGAACTCTTAATCGTTGAAGTACTTGGTGTCACTACCATGAGATCTAAGTAAATGTTTGACTTTAAAGTCTGCTTTCATGGATTAACTGCAGCAGAATTCTTTCTAAGCACTTAAAATCACCAAAAAATTACTTCTAATAATTTTTGAAATAAAACAGAGCAGAATGCAAGGCAAGTTTGAATTCTGAAGCAAGAGATGCTCAGACACGCTTCTCCGTGAACTGATTGATCTCCTTTGATGTAAACATCATCATCTGCTCTCATAAACCATTCACACTTGTCAAAGTAGTGGTCATGCATGTACTTGAGCATCATAAAAGACTTATTCTGGGGTGGATAGGAGTCATCCACGTCCTGTAGTGGCACTATTGGAATTGAAGAACTCCACTTTCCCAGGAATTGTTTTGGACTATGTTCTGTAGGCAGCCACGGCGCTGGTCTGCAGGTATTTCTGGGCAGTCATGACTCCCACGAAGAGAAAGTTCCTGTCGCGCGGACCACCACTCAGGGCCGAGCCGTGTGGCCACAGCTGCGCCCCTTGCGCATTGCCCGCGCCCCGCCCGCCTGGGGCGATGCCGCCGCAGGCGCCGCCGCCTGCCCATACTGGCAGCCTTCAAGGCTGGTGTGGCGCCGTGGACCGGCTCGTTTCAGCTCTGAAGCGCAGGGCAGGACAAGCCGCGAGGCCAGCAGAAAGCCCAGCACGTGCTGGAGCAGCACGCTGAGCCAGGCGCGCAGGCCGCACGCGGCCATGGCCTCGCCACTCTGCCCGCAGGGCGGGTGCCATGCCTAGGCTACCAGCGCCCTAAGCCCGCTGACCCGGCCAGCGGAGGCTGGTCCGCCCTAGCGCCCCGAGGCCTGGCCCCGGGCAGCACCGCAGCCACCGATGGCCCGCCGCGCCCATTGCGGTCTTCCAGCGGCCCGCAGGCCCTGCGCAGGCGCTTTGTTCGGTACGCCCGCCCCCACCGCCACCGCCTGCGCCTTTAAGAGGGGACCAAGCCAGGCGCACGCAGGCGGCGGCTCCGGAACTAGGGGGACTACATAATCTATTTCTAATAAGCATTAAAAATATAGCTGTGAACAAGACAGACATGGTCCTTCATTCCTGGAGCTTAAAGTTTGTTTGTTTTTCTTTTTTTGTTTTGCTATCCTTCCTTGCAGTCTTTCTTCTTTTTTTATATATATTTATTTTTAACGGTTTTTTTTTCATGACAATATAGTTTATTTTGAAATATTATACATGTACAGAATAAGTATAAATTGTTCCAAGTAGGATCCCATTATTGTGGTTGTACATGATATGGAGTTACATTGGTCACATATTCCTATGTGTGGATAGGAAAGATGTCCAATTCAACCTGTCTTTCCTATTCTTATCGCTTTTCCCTTCCTTTCATTCTCCTTTGTCTAGTTCAATGTACTTCTAACCTTCCCCTCCCTTGTTGTGGGTTAGCATCCACATATAGGAGAGAACGTTCTGCCTTTGGTTTTTTGGGATTGACTTATTTCACTTAGCATGATATTCTCCAGTTCCATCCACTTACCAGCAAATGCTATAATTTCATTCTTCTGTATGACTAATATTCCATCATGTTTATAAACCACATTTTCTTTATTCAGTCATTTGTTGAAGGGCACCTTAGTTGGTTCCATAGCTTGGCTATTGTGAATTGAGCTGCTATAAACAGTGATGTGGCTGTGTCACTGTAATATGCTGATTTTAAGTCCTTTGAGTATAAACCATGGAGTGGGATAATGGGGTCAAATGGTGGCTCCATTTTCCAAGTTTTCTAAGGAGCCACCAATTTGCAGTCCCACCAGCAATGTATAAGTGAACCTATTTCCTCACATCCATGCCAACATATGAAACTTAAATTTTAACAGTGAAAGACATTAAAATAACTCTAGAATAATGTTGCAGTATATGTTGAAGATGTTTTCTAAAAACTCTTATTTGATAAAACTATAATGACTACTTTAAAATCCATATCTTATCAAATATTTCCCCCAAATTCCCCCCAAAAAAGCAAGAAAGTACAAAAACCTCATATTGAGCATAATTGGAAGATAGAGACACAGTACATTTCCTTTCATAAAGATTTAAAATTTTTAATAATTTTTAAATCATTTTTATTTCAGTGCCTCTTGTTTAAAGTTTTAATATGACAGAACTTCGGCTGTTTTAATTGAGATATGAAATGAAGATCAGATTTGGAGGCTAACAAACAGAATTATCAATAAATAATAATTGCATATCTTCACAAGGTACAATGTGAAGTTTTGTTACATTTATCCATTGTGGAATGGTTAAACTAGGTTAATTAATATATCTATCACCTCAAATTTTTATCACTTATTTATGGTGAGAACATTTAAAATCCTCTTTTAGCTATTTTGAAATATGTAATATAGTATTATTTGCTATAGTCACCCACGTATACAAGAGATCACAATAACTTCTTTCTAACTGAAACTTAGTACCCTTTGACCAACATCCCCTCTCTGCCCACCAACTCCTCCCCTCCTTCTTCTGGTAACCACCATTCTACCCTACTTTTTGGGTTCAACTTTTTGACATTGTATATATATAAATGAGATCGGTGTTTGTCTCTTTGCTTATTTCACTCAGCATAATATCCTCTAGGTTCACCCATGTTTTAGCAAGTACAAAACATCCTTCTTTCTAAAACTGAATAGTGTTCCATTTTTTATATATACAGCTGTGAACAAGACAGACATGGCCCTTCATTCATGGAGCTTAAAGTTTGTTTGCTGTTTTTCTTTTTTTCTTTTGTGATATCTATATCTATATCTATCTATCTATCTATATATATCATATTTTAAAAATCAATGTGTTTCTTGATGGGTATTTTGGTTACTTCCATTACTTGGCTATTGTGGATACTGTTGCAATGAACATGGAAGTACAGACATCTCTCACATATTGATATCAATCCTTTGGATATACACCCAGAAATAAGATGGGTGGATCATATGGTAGTTCTAAGTGTTTAGAGAAAACTTCATATTGTTTTCCAAAGTGGATCTACTAAATGAGAATACCATCAACAGAACACAAGGTGTTGTAGTTTAGATATTAGGGAACCCCCAATAGTACACTGTAAAACAATGCAAGGGGGTTTAGAGGTGAAATGATTGAATTATGAGAAACAAACCAATCGGTGAATTAATCCTAAGATAGGGATTAACTGAGCACTAACTGTAGGCAGGTAGTGTGTGGCTGGAGGAAGGAGGTCCCTGGGGTGTTCTTTTGGATATATAATTCTCCTTGTCTCATGGAGCTCTCTCTCTGCTTCCTGGTACCAACTTCCCAGCTGCTCTCCTCCACCACACTCTTCTCTCATGATGTTCACCTTGACCCTTGAGGAATGAAGTTGAGTTCTCTTTGGATTGAGACTTCTGAAACCATGAGCCACGAAACAAACTTTTCCTCCCTAAAATTATTATTCTCAAGTTTTTTTTTGTCACAGTAGTGAAAAACCTGGCTAAAACACAAGGGTTCCCTTCTCTCCATGTCTTCACCAACATTTGTTATCTTTTATCTTTTTGATAATAGCCAATCTAAGAGGTATGAGGTGATAATATCACTGTGGCTCTAATTTGAATTTTTCTTCTGATTAGAGCTTTTTAAAATGTATTTATTCACCATTTATGTGTCTCTTTTTTTGAGAAATGTCCATTCAAATCTTTTATCTGCTTTTTTTTTTTTAATAGAGTATTTTTTTCCCTTGTTCTGAGTAGTTTGACTTCCTTAGATGTTTAGATGTTTTGGATATTACTCTACCTTATATGATGTACTATTTGCAAATATTTTCTCTAAATCGATTGTCTCTTCATTCTGATGATTGTTTCCTTTACTGTGCAGAAACTTATTAATATGATGTGATCCATTTGTCTGTGTTTGCCTTCATTGCCTGTGCTTTTGGGATCTTATCCAAGAAATCACTGCCCAGGCTAATGTTGTAAAGCCTTTCACTTAAGTTTCCCTCTAGTTGTATTACAGCTTTAATTATGACAATTAAGCCTTAAGAATTGGAGTTGATTTTTTTTAAGAAAAAAATTTAATGGGCTTAATTCTAATATGCAGAGAAGAATATGAGCTTATCCTGCACAGTGGTACAATGAGTTAATTACCATCTCATCCTACGACAGATCTACTTCTCACAGAAACAGGAGTCATTATTTCACACAAAATAATGACCACATAAAAAGTAATGACCACAAGCTGTAGCAGTCAGTAACACAGCTTCATCTGGCCTAACTGAATGGCAATTAACAAGTGTCACCATACATATGTAAACAGGGACCAAGCGATTCATTAAATATTTACTATTAGAAAGTGCAAATGACATTTAGTCTACTTCTCAGGAAGCACCTGTTTTCTTCTACCTGTGTGATGACAAAAAAATTTACACACATAAAATTCTGCCATCACTGGAACAGTCACAGTCCCTGGAGAGGGGCATTTGAAGAGGGGCAGTGGCATTTTCTCTAGAAATCCTGTCCAACAACAGAAAACAGGAGCAGAGGGAGAGACTCCCAGTCACATCATTTCAGCTCTCTTCTTGGGTTGTCATGGCCACAGGCCCAGAAGCTAAAGCCACAGAAAGCACTGGCAGTCAGAGATGCTGAATCCTTCCAAGCCCTGGTCTTTGCCACTGGTAGACAGGTGAAAGTGAATGCTGGTGTGCATGATGGGGTGACCTCAACATAGCTGGCTCCTCCAAGGCAGCAGTGATCATAAACCACCCTTCTGTTGAGAGGTAAGAGACTTGGGATACACATCTGGTGACAAACTCCAGGTCAGTAATCTCAGAGCCACCCTACTGTGCAAGTTGTCCAGTCTGTCAAGATCTTCTTAATAAACTCTGGGATGATCTTTTGGTCTGTCAGGTGGTCTAAGGAGGAACAGCAATCTAATTCCAAGATGTAACTTTCATTGTGAAGATAAGTCTTCTGAGATCTGTCAGTCTTCTTGATCAGAATGGCCCTAAAGATGTGCTCAAGGGGCATCTTCTCCTGCTTGTGAGTGGGCTGCACAAAGGGGTGTAGGGTGGCCAGGGAGAACCCCTGCTGGTACAGCTCCAGGAGCTGAGCAGGCAGGTCCCTCAAGGAGGCCAGCCTCACCACTGAGGACCATGGGAGCTCCGACAACGCAGTAGGAGAGACCAGGTTCTCAGTACTGGAGGAACTGCAGGAGGTTCAAGCAGACCTGAAGGGAAACACAATCTCCCTGGAGTTGATTCTTGTATAAGGGATGAAATAAGGGTCCATTCCCATTCTTTTGAATGGATGTCCAGTTCTCCCAGCATCATTTATTGAAGAGATTATCTTTTCTCCTTTGTATGTTCTTGGCAACTTTGTTAAGAGTCAATATCCAGAAATGTATAGATTTATCTGTGGGGTTTTTATTCTATCCCTTTGGTCCATGAATCTATTTAATACCAATACCATGCTATTTTGATTACAATAGTTTTGTAATATATTTTGAAATCCAGTAGTGTGATACCTCCAGCTTCAGTTTTTTCTAAGTTTTAAAAATTTTCCACATTCTTATTGGTGTATTATAGTTGTACATAATGGTGGGATTTGTTGTTAGATATTCATACTTGCACACAATACAATAATATAACTTGGACAATATCATTCCCCAATATTTTCCCTTTCCCTCCCCTCTTCCCTTCATCTGGTCCTTTCCTCTATTCTAGTGATCTCCCTTCAATTTATTTGAGAACCCTTCAACATTTCTTTTCCTTTTTCCTCTCAGGTTTTCACATGTAAGAGAAAATATATGACCCTTGGCCTTCTGAATTTGACTTATTTTATTTAACCTAATATTCTAAAGTTCCATTCATTTTCCTGATATGACATAATTTCATTTTTATTTATGACTGAAATCACACACTTCATTATGTGTATATACCACATTTTCTTTATCCATTTATTTGTTGAGGGGCACCTAGGCTGGTTCCATAGCTTGGGCTATTGTGAATGATGCTGCTCTAAATGGGTATGCATGTGTCACGATAATATGATAACTTTAATTCTTTAGGATAAATACTGAGGAGTAGACTTTGCTCTTTTTGATCAAGTGGTTTTGGTTTTGTCTATTAGTGTTTTTTTGTGGTGCTATGTACATTTGGAATAGTTTCTCCTATTTCTATAAAAAATGACTTTGTTAGTTGGTAGTGGTTACATCAAATATATGGATAACTTTGGGTAGCATGGACATTTTAACAATATTATTCCTTCCAATCCATGAACAGAGAAGTTACCTTTCCATTTATTTGTGTAATTTTCATTTCTTTTATCAATGTTTTGTATTTTCAATGCACATATTTGCTTTTAGATTTTAAACTGAGTTTTATTGTAAGATATCATAGTTATAACTTGCACAAATGTTTTCTCAGAAAGAGAAATCATATTATAGATACAGATATGTAAAATGTAAACTTTGAATTTGAGGTCTTAGTTGAAAAAATTTTCAATGCTGTCAATTTTTTTTTATCTCCTCATTTGGATTTACCTCTCAATATGTTTCATGCTATTATAGTATTTTTTCTTGCTTTTTAAAAAAACATAGTTTATTGTTAATATATAGGAATGGCTAATTTTTATAATTTTTGTAAGTTGATTTTGTATCCTGCAACTTTATTGAAATCCTTTCTAAGTTCTGAGAGTGTTTGGGTTGAGTCTTAGTGTTTTCTATACAAAAGATCATTTTGTCAGCAAGCAAAGACAATTTCTCTTCTTTCTTTTCTATTTGTATAGTATTATGTCTAGTAATATTTGGGCTTCTTTGTCTTATTTCAGATTTTAAAAGCTGTCAGCCTTTCACCACTGAATATAATGTTAGCTGTGGACTTGTCATGTATCTTTATTGTACTGGATATATTCCTTCTGTACCAAATTTGCTGACTTCCAGAAATGGAGGTTGAATTTTGTCAAATACTTTTCTGAATCTATTGAGATGGCTTTTGCTCTTCATTCATGAGTTATATTTATTGACTTTTGTACATTGAATCATACTATATCCCAGGGATGAATACCACTTGATTATGATGAATGATTGTTTTAGGGCACTGTTGAATATGATTTATTAATACTTTGTTAATGATTTTTGCATCAGTTTTCATCAGGTATATTGGTTTACCTTTTCTTAGTATCTTTAGTTTTGGTATGAAGGAAATATTGTCTTAATAAAGAGTTTGGAAGGATTCCCTCTGCTTATATTTTTTTGAAGAGTTTGAGAAGAATTAGTATTGGTTCTCCCTTAAATGTTTGATAGAATTCAGCAGTGTAGCTTTTGGTACTGGACTTCACTTTAATAGGAAACCTATAATTACTAACTTAATCTCCTTATTCATTACTGGTTTTCAAATTTCCTACTTCTTCATGGTTTAGTCTTGATACATTATTTGTTTCTAATAATTTATCTATTTCTCCAGTTTGTCCAATTTGTTGGCATATGGTTGTTCATAGTTGTATATTATCATGCTTTGTATTTCTGTGCTAGTAATTATAATATCCCATTTTTCATTTCTTATTTGAGTTTACTCTTGTTTTTTATTTACTTTAACTGTCTTTTCTTTTTACTTTCAAAACAACAAGACTTAATTTTTTGATCTCGTTATGTATTATCTGGACTCTATTGAAGGTAATTATTCCCTGATTTTTGATGTTTCCTCCCCTATGCTAATTTTGGGTTTAGCTGGTTCTTTTTCTAGTTTGTCAAGGTGTAATGTTAGGTTGTGTATTAGGATATCTTTTTGATATAGACATTTATTGCTTAAATCTTTCCTTTTAGAATTGCTTTCACTGCATCCCATAAGTTCCATATATTTTGTTTCCATTTTGCTTATTTCAAGACATGTTTTTGTTTCCCTTTTTATTTCCTCATTGATGTAATAGTAATTCAAATGTGTATTTTTTAATTTCCACATATTGGTTAATTTTCCACTATTCCTCCTACTATTGATTTCTAGTTTTATACCATTGTTGTCACAAAATACACTCGCCATGATTTAATCTTCTTAAATTTGTTGATTTGTGTGTGTGTGTGTGTGTGTGTGTGTGTCTTAATGTGTGATCTATTCCAAAGGATGTTCTGTGTGCATTTGAGAAGAATGTGTATTTTGTTGTGGGACGGGATGTTCTATACAAATGGGATGTTTATTAGGTTCATTTCATCTAAGGTCTAACAACTTCAAGTCTATTGTTTCTTTTTGTTTATTTGTTTATTCATTTCAAGATTTTTTATTGGTTCTTTTTAGTTATACATGACAGTTGAATATATTTTGATAAAGTTATACATGCATAGATTATATCTTATTCTAATTAGGAACCCATTCTTGTGGAAGTATATGATAGTGGGATTCACTTAGGTATTTTCATATATGTACATAGGAAAATTATGTCAGATTAATTTCACTCTTGGATAAGAGATAGCCTCTTCAACAAATGGCACTGGGGAAACTGGAAATCTATGTGTAATAGAATAAAAGTTAACCCCTATCTCTCATCCTGTATAAAAATCAACTCAAAGTGGATCAAAGACCTAGGAATTAGACCAGAAACACTGCACATACTGGAAGAAAATGTAGGCCCAACACTCCAACATACTGGCTCAAGAACTGACTTTCTTAAAAAGACTCCTTAAAGCACATGAAACAAAATAATAATTCAATAAATGGGATAGCATTAAACAAAAGAGCTTCTTCACAGCAAAGGAAACAATGAAGAGCATGAAAAGAGAGCCTATGAATTAGAGAAAATCTTTGCCACCTGCACCTCAGGTAGGGCATTAATTTCCAGTATATATAAAGAACTCAAGAAACAATCCCCCAAAAAGCAAACAACCCAATTTTACTTTATTGATTTTCTTTCTGGATGATTTCTCTATTGTTGAAAATAGTTATGAAAATCCCCTCTACTTATTGTGTTTTAGTATATTTCTCCCTTTACATATTTTAATATTTTCTTTACATATGTAGGTGCTCCTCTACTGGGTGCATATGTTTGTAATTGTTCCATTTTTTGCCAAATTGACCCTTGCATTTCAATATTATGACCCTAGTTAAATCTTTTTACAATTTTTGACCTCAAGTCTGTCTTTTATGAGATAACTAAAGATATTTCAGTACTCTTTCAGTCTCCACGTGTATGGAATATCTTTTTCCATTCCTTTTAGCCTGTGTTTAATCCTGTCACAAGTGAAATGTGTCTCATACACAACATATTGCTGGGTCTTGATTTTTTCCCATTCAGCCACTCTAAGCATTTTGATTAGACAATTTTATTCATTTATATTTGAAATAGCAATTTATAAATAAAAGTTACAAATGCCATTTTGTTGTTTTCTATTCTCTTATAGATCCTTTATTTATTTCTACTTCTCTTGCTTTCTTCCTCTGTGTTCTAATGGGTTTCTGAAGTGATATGCTTTTAGATCTTTTCTTTTTATTGTTTGTATGTCTATTATAGGCTTTTGCTTTGTGATTACTCTGAGACTAATGTAAAATATCTTATGCTTGTAACAAGCTATTTTAATCTGATAGCTAGTTAACTTTGCATACACAAACTCTACATCTAATTCTACTATGCTTCACGTTTTTTATGTTAAAATGTATCCTTTATGTGTGTGTGTGTGTGTGTGTGTGTGTGTGTGTGTGTGTGTATGTATACATACATATACTGGGTATCTTGAACCCAGGGAAGCTCTTCCACAAAGCTAGATCCCCATTTATTTTTATTTTGAAATAGGGTCTCACTAAGTTGCCCAGATTGACCTTGAACTTGGACTCATCCTGCCTCCTGAGTTGCTGGGGTTACAGATGTGCACCTGGCTTATCTTTTTGCAACTTGCATCTGTTAAAAATCATTGCAGCTTTAGTTGTTTATAATAGTTTGACCTTTGAAACTTTATACTGAAACAATAATTGACTTGCCCCTGACATTATAGTGTTTGAATTGGATTTGACAATGTACTCTCTTTTACCAGTAGGTTTTAGACCTTCATTTTACTAACTGACATCCTCTTTCTTCAGCTTGAATAACTCCTTTTAGAATTTCTTATAAGGCAGGTCTATTGATAATAAACTCTCAGCTTTTGTTTGTCTGAGAAATTCTTCAACATCATTTCATTCTTGAGAGACAGGTTTGCTCAGTACAGGGCACTTGGTTAGCACAGTTCGTTTCAGGGTTTTGAACTTATCATTATACTCCCTTCTGGCCTACAAGGTTTCCACTGAAGAATATGTTGACACTATCATAGACCTTCCCTTCCCTTGTACAGAAAAATTTGCCTTTCCCTGGTTCATTTCAAGGTTCCCCTTTGCCTTTAAGTTTTGACAATTTCATTTTGGTATATCTTATGTTGAGTCTCTCTGAATTTATCTTGTTTTGTGTTCTTCACACTTCCTGAATTTGGATTTCTATTTCCCCATGATTGAGAAGTTTTCTGCCATTATTTCTTTGAATATGTTTTCCATCCTTTCTCTTTCTCTCTCTCATTCTCTCCCTCCCTCTCTCTTTCTCCTTGTGGCACACCATTAATGCTTTACTTATTCCACTTAATGTTATCCCATAAGTTTCTTAGGTTATTTTCATGTTTTTGTTAGTTTTTCTTTTGCTCCTCAAATAGATGACTTCCAGTGACCTCTCTTTAAGTTCACTGAACCTTTACTCTGCTTGAGTGAATCTTCTGTTAAACTCTTATATAGATTTTGATTTTTTTTCTGTTCAGTTATAATATTCTTCTGCTTTATGGTATCCATTTGGCCCCTTTTTATTCTTTTTGATAGCCATTATTTTGAATTCCCTGTTGTGTAAATCACATATCTCTTTCATTCACTTGGATTGTTTTCTGCAGATTTATCTTGTTCTTTTCTTTGGAATAGATTTTCTTGGTTCTCATTTTCCTTGACTCTCTCTGTTGGTTTCTGCACATTAGATAAGACAACTACCTCTCCTAATATCAGACTGGCTCATGTAGAAAATATATCTTACCATTTGAACTCAAATTGACTTGTACATTTTTAAGGTACCTATCAATTTTTTGTCCAAACCACTATCTTCTGGTTTTAGTGGCATTCTGAAAATTAAGACATACCACATCTTAGTAGTCCCTCAAGATATTAAGGTAGAAGCCAGACCTTCTAGATATAGCTGGAAAGGTTGGGTATTAGATACATTCCACATCCTCTGTTTTCTCTGATCTAGGACAAATCAAGAATGCATTGACTCTCAGAGATAGGTCATTAAGGAAACAGTCCTTTGAGAGTCACAGAAGTTGTGGCACTGGTTATTTGGACTAGCTCCTTCAAGAAAAAGTTAGTAGACCTGAATTTATCACTTCAGTGAGCCAGATAGAAGCCTTGCAACCATCAGCTCAGGCTGGCATAGGACTCCTGTTTGTCTCTCTGGCTAGCTCCCCACTTCAAGTTCATTAGAAGGCAGGCCACCAAGTTGCCACTGGAGTAATGTGCAGGAAACCCTTTCCAGATTAAAAACAAACAAACAAACAAAAAAAAAAACCATGAGTTACATGTTCCAGTCCCTTCTCATGTGCTCCCAGCAGGTGTATCCCATTTAAAATCACTTCTTCATTTCTGTATTCTAGGGAAAGTCATACCTAGTACCTTCCACTCCCAGAGCTAGGAGGTTTTTAGAATGTAGTCACTCAGGTGAATGCTGTAAAAGTTGGGGCACTCAATATGAGGACAGAATCCTTCCAGAAGACAATGGACTTGAAGTTATTACCAGGCAAGCCAGGAGAGAAGTCTTGGGAGGTATGGGTCTGCTTCTCAGTCTGCCAATGGGTTAGTATGTCTCTGTTCCTTTAATTTTATGATGCAAGTTAGTTAGAAGTGAGTCCACCATGCAGCCACTGGAAGAGTGGGTCAGAAACTGCCCCCAATGAGTGGCATGAGTCATTTCTTCAGTCCCTTCTCTGAATCGCATTTAGGGGATGGGGCACCTGGAAATAGTTGTACACATATTAAACCACTGCTTTTTTCCTGTGGTCTAGAGAGACTTGAATGTGTCAAGAACCCTCCACTTCTATAATTAGTGAATTAAAAGCCAAATCAAGGGGAACCTTACAGTCAGTGTGCTGCATGGGCTCAAACCCTCCCTATTCTCCATGAGGAGACGCAGGTGTTAGGGATTATTTCCCCATTGCATGCCAAATGCCTGGGGCAGCATCTGTGCTGTAGTGGGACTCAGCTCCTCTTACTGGTTCATAGTGCATGTTTTCATGTGAATGAAATGAATTTCAAGTAATAGGAGTCTCTAAAACAATTTCTGACTTTCATGGGGAATTAATCCATAAATACATGTGTATTTGTGCATTCACAGATGGAGGGAGAGTCAGGAACCTCTTCTACCATCTTGCTGCTCTTAGCACCTACAAATTCAATAACTCAAAATATCCCATCACAGGTTTTCCTTATATGAAGGGAGAGCAAAGAAGTGTGGGGGAAAAAAGACTGCATAAGAGGAGGAAGAAGGGAATGGAGAACCAAAGGATGAGCTTAGTTCCCTAAAGAGAAAGACTACCTACATATGAAAAGGATGGTAAAGGACTATCATAAGTGCTAAAGAGGCAGAACTGAAGGTGGAAATATTTCTATAACACTATCACTCCATGGAAGAGTACAAAAGAAATAGTCTGCTTTTCTGAGCGGTAAGATGTAAAAGGAGTAGAGAGAGCTAGGAACCTGAAAGATAAGAATCACAATATAGGAAGACACATAACCCCTCCTAATCACTGCAAAAGAATCTACAGTTTCTGACACTCATTCTCATATAAGTAGTAGGCTTGTAAATTCTGAACTAGAAAATAACCAAAAGAATGAAAATAAAATTTACAAAAACAGAAAAACAGGTGATCAACAAACATATGAAAAAGTGCTCATCATCCGTAGTAATTAGAGAAATGAAAATTGAAACCACCCTAAGATTTCATCTAACTCCAATTAGAATGGCTACTATCAGGATGACAAGCAATAATAAGTGTTGGTGTGAATGTGGGGAAAAAGGCACACTCAGTCATTGCTGGTAAAGTTGTAAATTGGTACAGCCATTCTAGAAAACACTATGGAGATTCCTCAGAAAACTTGGAATGGACCCACCATTTGACCCAGCTATCCCACTCCTCAGTTTATGCCCAAAGGACTTAAAATCAGTGTTCTACAATAATGCAGCCATGTTAATGTTTATAGCAGGTCAATTCACAATAGCTAGATTGTGAAATCAACCTAGATGCCCTTCAATAGATGAATGGATAAATTTTAGTGTATATATATACAATGGAATATTACTTGACCATAAATTAGAATAAAATTATAGCATTTGCAGTTAAATGAATGGACTTGGATAATATCATGCTAAGTGAGATAAGCCAATCCCCCAAAAACAAAACCAAATGCTTTTTTTCTAAAAAGTGGATGATGATATATAACAAGGAAGGTGATGGGAGGAAGAGAAGAATGAAGGAACTTTGGGTGGTGTAGAGGAAAATGGGGTGGGAGGGGGTAGAGGACGGAAAGATAGTAGAATCAAACAGACAGTATTACCCTATGTATATGTATGATTACATGAATGGTGTGAATCTACATTGTGTACAACCATAGAAATGAAAAATCGTATTCTATTTGTGTGCAATGAATCAAAATGCAGTCTGTAAAAATTTAATATAGTAAAACAGCAAAACAATATTTTTCAGTTGTCAAAAGGGAAGAAAGTTAAGGACTCTCTAACATGTATAATTGGAATCTATGAAGAAACACAACAAAAGAATAGAACTTCAATCTAAACTAAAACAAAGAAAACTTTGTGGAAGCAATAAAAAAAAAGAAGTCTCAAGGCTACATACTATCAGAACCCACTAAGTAATGAAAAAATCAACCTGAAATGAGAAAGTCTGAAAATGATCCTGCCAAATTATTACAGACATTCTTGGGCTTTCTAGGCACAACTGAAAAAGCAATTTACAAGGTCAAACATTTAGATTTCCCTCAGATTCCAAGGAAAACATGCAAAGAGGACAACAATCAATACAGTAGTATTTTGAAAATATTCAGATGAAAAATGGTGAACCAAGGATTTAATATCCAGCCAAATTATCCTATAAGTATCAAAGCTATAAGACCAAAAGAGCATTTAAAATTCAAGAACTCAGGAACTATTTACACTCATGGGTCCTTCATGAATCCATGAGTGTATGAGCTTCACCTAATCAAGAGATGACTGTGGAAACTCCAACCAAAGGATTGATGGTAGGTGGATGCTTACTAGGTTTAGAGTGGAGACTACAATAAAGATGTTAAAGCTCATGACAGCAGCAACACAAAACATGACAAACACATCCACAGGCGCATGCCCAGTGAGAGAATTCAGTGTGAGGAGGCATAGCTGGCCAGATGCTCAACAACTCCTCATCATTTAAAACTATTTTTGTGATATAAATGCTTGAAATGATGGATATTAATTAGTGTGATTGAGTCAACCATTTCACAGTGTATTAAAAATCACAGCACTTTGTGCCTTGTAAATATACACAAAATTTGTCACTGTGTAATAAAATAATAAAATTAAAATTTTAAATAGCAAAAAAAAAAAAAAAATCCTCAGTGCTGTGGTCACTGAACACAAATTTGTGCTCACGTTTTTACATGAGTGTTTATTTATTTGCCCTTTGTCTACATTTCCCCTGCTGACAAGCATCATATTTGTAGGGATCATTATTAATTGAATGATACACTCATTGCTTCTTTCTACATTTGCATACTGCTCTGCTCAGGGAGGAACAAAACAAAACAAAACAAAAAAAGCAAAACAAAAAAACCAAAGAACAACTTTGGGTGACCTACTGGAGTCATTTTCTGTAAGTTCTGTCTTTCTCTAAAAAGAATATATTTGAAGAACAACTAAATGAATTTAAAAATAGCTTTATTGATATATACTTTACACCCATACAGTTCACTCACTTAAAGAGTACAGTTCAACGAGAGTGTGTTCAGAGTCCCTTGGTTCAATGGTAAAGCCTTTCCACTACCCAGAAAAATACCCCAACCTGTTGAGTTCATGCACTGCTTCCTCCTTCCCACTCCCCTTCACCCATCTCTTCCTGGGGTGACTACTAGTCTTCTTTCTGTCTCTGTAGGTTTGCCTGTTCTGGACATCACAATACGTGATCTTTTGTGACTGACTTTTCTCACTTAAATTAAGTATTTTACAAACTCTCTGAAAACAACAAAAAAAATTTTTTAGTACCAGGAATTGAACCCAGGAGGGCCTAACCACTGAGTCACATACCCAGCCTTATTTTGTATTTTATTTAGAGACAGAGTCTCACTGAGTGGTTTATGGCCTCACTTAAGATGACTTTGAACCTGAGATTCTTCTGCCTCAGCCTCCCAAATGGCTGGTATTACAGGCATGCACCACTGTGCCTAGCAACTCCCTGAATTTTACTTTCATTTTTTTCCCTTGAAATAGAAAAAGAAACCTACACTAAAGAAGATATTAGAATATCATGGTAACATAAATGACCTCCAAAGCTTATGCTGCATCAAGCCTTTGTTTATAAACTAAGAAGCACACATGTTCCCTCTGTTTCCTTCCAGTTGCCCTGAATCAAGTTTTATTGGGTGTTTGGTGGGGCTTCCAGGAGAACTGGCTTGTCCTGGGACAAGTTGTGAAATGAATGGTGTTTACTTTCCATGCCTCTTCTTTTCATTTTTCTATCCTCCTTTTCCCTTTAGATACCCATTATTCTAATGATACATCCTTTTTCATCCTGAATTATTATGTTCTGAAAATGTATACTTGTTAACCTTGCTAAATAATATTCTCATTTCCATAGACACCTTCAATTTTCCTATTTAAAGGAAAGACAAATGGCAAATGTTTCAGGAAGGCAGAGGAATGGGTAACTATTTTGGCTTAAGGTAAATTCTTGGACATTTGTTGAGAATTTACCATATGCCAGGTGTGCAAATGCTGTATCAGAGAGGTTAAGTAACTTGCCTGAAGACGAAAAGCAGAATTTGAACACAGTTCTTCCTGATTACAGTAACGTAATGCTTAATTATTGTGGCATACTCAATACTCATTAGTAAACCTATAGAAGCTGCAAGCAATGATGATTTCATCTCATCCCTTTTAAAACAGATACAGAATGTATCATTTTATATTTATCTTGTCTTTTGGCTCTCTTTCTAGAGACAATGTTATCAGTTGTATTCCCTATTGATCATTTAAAAATATAAAAGTCAATTTTTTTTGTAAATTTCCTTCTCTGCCACTTACTAGAAAATTCTAGATGTAAAATTCACTTGCATGCATGTGTAATACATGGATGGCATGGAGACATGGTTACTATCACCAGGAAGGGTTCAGTTGTTTTAAATTGATTCAATGAAAATTTCAGGCTAACCTAAATAAGAATTTATTCAACTTCACAAGTATTTCTTAACTATCTAATTAAGAAATGACTTTGAATGAAAGGATATTAAGAGCAACACAATAACACATAAAATGCCCAAAAATTTCCTGCTAAGGATAAAAATACAGAAACATATGGAATACTATAGAACTATAATGGTGGTGTGCAAATCACTGAACAGCATAGTACTGTAATGGTGGTGGGTAAGTCATCTTTTAATTCTGATATTAAAGTTAAAAGGTGAATGGCCAGGGGTGTAGCTCAGTTGTAGTGCACTTGCCCAGCATGCATGAAGCCCTGGCTTTTATCCCAGCACCACAAAAAAGTAAAAAGTACAATAGCCATAAAGTTAAAAGGTGAAAATATTAAAAATAACTCTAATATGCTATTTGTATCTATTGACACAAATTATCATATCGATAAAGAATGGGAATGGAGAAGTAAAAATGTAGAACTGTAAATGATTAACTTATAATCAACCTAAAATAAATTCAACAAGGAAGTCTGAGCACCATGGGAACCCTTGGTGTCTCCTTAATTAGGTGCTGGAAAAGACAGGACTTTTAGTGTATGCTCAGTGATCTAGGGACTGTTTAAGGAAGGAGAGTTTTACTTTTAATCAAAGGCTGTTGGGAAACAATTCTGTAATTGGGTATATTAATTTCTATGTAAAAGGCACATGGAATAAAATGAGGCTAGAACTGAAATTGGTAAGGCATCAGTAGCCATTCACATCAGCCTGGATGTAGGGCTATTTGGTCATTTTTCTGGCATGGATAATATTTGTGTTTTTGTCTGTGCTCGCACAAGGTATTGTAGTGGTCTTGTTTGTGTCTTGGTCCATTATGGTCAGAGTGGGTTTGTCTGATGTTGGTGTTCCAGGAAAGTTTTTATGTTCAACAGGACATGCAGTGACAGCTGTGACCACAAGGTCAGTTCCTCAACACTGGGCCTGGTTATCAGGGGCTGTTTTTCTCTTTCTCACCATGCACTCTATTTTGCAGTATAAGGTGTTGTGGAAACCTGGGTTTTACTCTAGTCCTGCAGTTTAATAGCTGTTTAACTTGAGAAGACACATATGCCCTCTAAGTTTCATTTTCCTTACATATAAGCCTTCATTTCCTTAATATTTTTTTGTAAATGGGAATAATCAAAACTCACTTGAAGGTTTATTGGAAGGATGAAAGAAAATGCACTGCACCTTTCAGATAATTAGTCCAATTTGATGAATGGTAGATAAATTTTCCACTTTTATACTGTTAAAATGTCATGTGATTAAATTTCAAATTTCTAAAGGATGTTTGTCATAGCAGTTAGGGCATCAGGTGACCATGTGACACATATGGTTCTCAATGTGATCTTAATCATAAGAGGGTATCACAGGTTCATTCTGTGCACTGTGTCTCACAGGGAAGTTTGTGGTCTACTCTGTAGGAAGGGTGCCCCAAATATGCTCACCTTTCACATTTCTCTTTTTAATTCACTCTTCCCATTTCTACTACAACAAAGATACATATCTTTGGGTTGTTATCCTTATTCTCAAAGTGGATGCACATTGGAATCACCTTGAAAATTTTTTAAACTGATAATCTGTATTCCCCCTCCAGGGATTCCAATTCATTAATTTGTGTTGAGGGTATTTAGTCATTGGCATTAAAAAAAATTCTCAACTAATTGTAATGGGCAGTAGATTTTGAGAACCATTTGTATAGACAGCGTTTCTCCAACTTTAATTAAAGATTATGAATCATTTAGGGAAACTTGTTAAATGTAGTTTCTGATTTCAGAAGTCAAGGGCAGAATCTGGGCATCTGCATTTCTAGCCAACTCTTAGGTGATGTCATTACTACTGGTCCAAGGACTATACTTTGAGTAGTAAGGCTGGACACATCTCTTCTCACTTAGCATTGTGGAATAGTCTATGGGCATTTCAGTGGTGTTTCAGGTGGGATCATTCAATGTAAAATAAATAGAGAGAAGGGGAGATGAATGTAGTCATGCAGACTTAGGTTCCTACTGTCAAAAGAACACATTCAAGAGGTGTAATTTGCTGTGTGTGTGGTAAGGTTTGTTACTAAGGGTGACTGGACTGTATGTCTGTATCCATGAAGACCAAGTTCTTCCATTCCTGGTTGTGATGGAGTTTCCTAAAACAAGGAACCTCAGTCAGTCTCAATAACAGTAAATCTAGGTGGGGGAGGGTCAAGATAAAATTTCAGATTATGTCATGTTTCATGGTTCTACACTATGCAGTGTAACCTTGTTGTAAAGAGACAAAGCCTGACTTTCTATTCCCTGCTGATCCCATCAAAGGGGTTTATCTATAAAGAGTATGCATTCAGTGCTTGGATGGAGAGGCAAAAGGCTATGGGTTGCCTCCTAATTCCTTTGCAGAGTATTTTTGAAAGTAGTATTGGGCAAAGTCTTTGTAAACTTCAGGTTCTGTTTGTAAGAAAAGAATTGTTTTATTTTTTTGTAGCATGGAAAGAAATATAGAACTATGGATGACTATATCCATTTCAGTCTTTACCAGTTTCTTTTCTCACAGAAAAGCTTTATCCATTGATTACGGATAGAGTTTGCTAAGGCTGTAACCCTGAGCTTTAGATGAAGATATTTGTTGTGTCAAGATCATCTTTAGTCCCCTCTGCTTGAAGAATTTATTAAATATTGCTTAAGCATACCTAGGAGAAGCAAAGGCCTTGGTTGACTAGGTGAAAGAGAAGAACCTAAGCACTGTAGATAACTATGGAAGAGTTAAGAAAAAGAACATTAGGGGGTGATTAAAGATGGATAAAGAAAGGCTATCACTGTAGTGGTTCATTTATGGCTGATGTCTATACGGGGACCAGATAAATTCAGAGCTGATATGGTGAAGGGAGTTGGGTTAGGGTAGTAGATTCTGGAAATAAAATTAAGTGTCTTAGTACCTCCTGCTGTCATTCCATTTCAGTTCCTTTCCAGAGTAGTGGGACAGAGACGTTGAAGGGTACTAAACTGTGCTAAAGAGAAGGTATGACTTTCTTGGTTTGGAGAAGGCAGAAACTTATGAAAGTGAGATTAGAACTTGACTGTTTGACCCAAGGACTCTTCTCACTAGATTGTGCTATAATATTTCAAAAGAGTGTGAGTAATGGGCAATACGTGTGGCAGACTTATGTTGTACAAGGAATAACATTTGAGAAACTTAGGCTCAAGCTGGGCATGGCTTTGTCTACTGCTAATTCCCCCTGAGATTGTGCAGATCAGTACACACATGCACACCCCCTGCATGGTCACTAGAAGGATATATTTTTCATTGAAAAGGCTTAGTGAATCTTAGTCTGATCTTACTTAAGAGTCAATTAGATGGATGAACTATTCTCCTGAAGGGTGCTGAGAATGGAACCAGTCTTCTCTTAGCAATAGCACAAGACTGGAGAAGGCTAGAACCAGACAAAGAAGGAAACAGTTGAAGATGTGTGATGCAAAAAATGTTATCAGGTTTAACAGGGAGCATCATCCCATGTATTTACAGTCAGGCTGGCCAAAAATTCATTTTTGTCATTTTCCGAGATTTCAAAGTGCAGAATCAATCTACCAGAAACTCATAATACTACATCATCTAATCAGCCAGTAACTGCTTTTTGTACATGGTATACACTCACTGGTCCTATTGCATAGACTATATGGACAATTTCAATTACTATGAAAATGAGGATTGAAGCTTCAATCCTTTAAAATGGCTTTAAATATTTTTAGGACCTAAAAAAAGTAAAATTGGGTTAAAATTGAACCACAAGACCTGAATAAAATGACTATTAATCCCAATAGGTTTTATGCATTTGTGGAACATGATTTTCAAAAGAAATTTTATAAGGGAGACTAATATTTTTTAAAATAAAATGATCAAAGCAGCCTTGGTGAAGGCAGGGATGGGACCCTAACTTTTCACCTTTCCTCCTTACCTTCTTCTTTACCTTTTCCAGTGCAAACTTTCCATTTGAATCTCATATGATCCTGTGGAAAGACTGACAAAAAACTCAGGAAATGTCTGTTCTAGCTCAGTCCTATCATATAACAATTTGGTAAACTGAGAAAAATCCTTATTTACAATTACAGGACCAGTTAACAATTAAAGCAAAACAGAGCTAAGATCTTTGATTCTCTGCTCTAGGTTCATATGTCCTGCCATGTGATCTCCTTTGGGATAACAGCTTTATTTCCAAAGGAAAGAGTTCTATTTTTCATATTTTTTATTGGTGCATTATAACTGTACATAATGGTAGGATTTGTTGTTACATATTCATACATGCACACATAATTTGACCAAGATCATTTTCCATTATTTCCTCTTCTCTTCCTCCCCTGGTCCCTTTTTCTAGTCTACTGAACTCCCTTTGATTTTCATGAAATCCCCTACACCATCTTTTGTCCCCCACTTTTTTCTCTCTCACTTCCACACATGAGAAAACATGACCATTGATGTTCTGAGTTTGGTTTATTTTGCTTACTATAATATCCTCAAGTTCCATCCATGTTCTTGCAAATGACATAATTTCATATTTCTTTTTGCCTTAATGAAACTCCATTGTGTGTGTGTGAGTGTGTGTGTGTAAAACACATTTATTTATCCATTCATTCATTAATGCATACTTAGGCTGGTTCTGTAGTTTGGCTATTATGAATTGTGCTGCTATCTATCTAGTATGCATTTATCACTATAGTATGATGACTTTAATTCTTTAGGCTAAATACTGAGAAGTGGTACAGGTGGGTCATGTGGTGGTTCCTTGCCTCATCTTTTGATGAACCTCCATACTGATTTCCACAGAAGTTATACTAATTTGCAAACCCACCATCAGTGTTAAAGTGTTCCAAAGGAAAGAATTATTACAGACCAAACCCTCACATTTGCTTCGTTTATGGGTCACTATTGATTTTGCCTTTTCAGATGTTCTGCCAACTCTATGACTGTAGGGTGTGTGCCAGGCTAGCTCAGGCACAGGTAAGAACTGATGGAACCATAACCCAGGCTCCGGGTGTTGGATAAAAGGAGGCTTGTGGTGAGCAACCTGCAAACTCGTTTATTGCAGGAAAAAAACATACATTTTATAGACTTTTAACCCAATCACAATGTGCCACGGGGGATCAGACCACCATGCACCTATATAGGTTTCCTTGGTATCACTAGGTAAATTTGGGGGCAGTTGTTTACATTCCTAGGTGGTCAGAGTGCAATGCTCCTCTCTACAACTTTACACACTTGAGACATTAACTGCTGCAGGCCAAGAACTAGGATTTCTCCCAACATATGACTACTCTCTTTATTTTTTTTTTATAGTTCCATTTGTATCAAGTTCAAAAACAGGTCAATTATTTTACTGCTATAAATAGTAAATAAACTATACCTTTGGTAGGCGAGAGTAATGAGTAGTGGGGTTACAAAGAGAGTTTGAGGGAACTAATAATTTGGTTATTGATTACAGATCTGTTCACTTTGTGAATATTACTGTACCCTTATAATTTGTGTATATTTATAACTATATGCTCTACCTTAATAAAAAGTATCACTAAAAGCATATTTAATGACCTATTTATGCATGTGTAAAGGGAGAAGAACTGAATATTAGGACATTTCACTTGCCTGAACTGGGTAAAATTGTCATGTAAGAAACCAAAAAATTTTAAAAAATTAAGAAAAAACAAGGAATATTTTATAAAAAGGAAAAGAGACACAGAAGGGGGGTGTCGATAGAAGAATGATCATGATTTCTGTTTAATTGGGCTCCTGAAATCCAGAAGGAAATATTTAATTATCAGTTGGAAATACAGATTTGGAGATCAATAAATAGAGATCATGAGATACACATTTCTGAATCAAACAGGTATACAGATCTACTGGATCATCTTATTCCTATGACTATCTGGAAAATGTTGTGCCTTATATCAGCATTGAATATGCCTTTCATACCCTTCATATGGGTCCTGATAGAAAAAATGTTTGTGATCTACTGAACTGAAGGCTTTTACCGTGACCCATTGGTATTTAGATGGAAAACAAAGTACCCAAAGAAACTTGGATTTAGATAGTTCATTTTCTAAGAAATATAGAAGTAATGTGAATATATGCACACTGTAAATTGTAGTATTTTATTAACCTCACCTTTAAATCCTTTTCCATATCCAGGAAGACCCAAATTCCTGATATTTTAGCATTGATATTCTCACAGTCTTTTATATGTCAGTACCATTGTCAGTACCCTGGTTCTTAACACAGTATATCTCCTAACTGATCTTTTAGTGTTTAATATTTTGAATCTAATCCATCTTGAAAATTAGTGCTTATCATCATAAATCAAATTGAATTGCAAGCATGAATAAATGAGAGAATACAATGCAAAGAATGATCTTTTATTAGAGAGTCTAAATCATTACAACTTAAGTTCCTAAAGTAAGCCATAGATTTTTATAAAGCTTTTATTTTCTCCATGAATAAATGTAACAAACTGTTATTGAAAATGTTAACTCAAGTGCTTACAAAGAATAAATGATATAGAATGAAAGATCCAATGATGATGTCTTTTTCAAACATTACAAATAATTTGTGACTATTTTTAAGTCATGTTTGATAGGTGTTTGATAGGTGGGTGTGTTCCATTATAAAGTGATTTATTCTCTTCCCAGTTGGTTCTGTAGGCGGGGTACTATACAGAGAAAGAATTGTTTCACTTCTCTGTTATGAAGTGATGAAGTAATTCAGCAGGATGTGAACTTTGAACTTCACAAATGAAGTTTCTCTCCCTCTCTCTCTCTCTCTTACCTCTTACACACTCTCTCTCTCTCTCTCTTTCTGTGTGTGTGTGTGTGTGTGTGTGTGTGTGTGTGTGTGTGTGTGTGTGTAGGGGAGCCCTCAGTTTCTCTTCATTTCTCATCAAGTCACCAATCTTGGTCTTCACATCTCTGGTCCCAAGCCTTCTGTTCCCCTCATCTTAGTCTGACAAGTAATGCTATTCCACAGTTCTTGATGCTGGGCTTTCTCTGGAGCAATAAAATGCTTGCTATTCCCTTTATTTCCAGGTGATGTGTGAGTCTACGAGAAGGGCACTTTTGCATATTGCCTTAGGGAAGGGGTAAAAAAAGAACAGGTGAAGAAACCTCATAGTCTGATAATAGTGACCCTGCCTTGACATACATCCACTGGGTCTAACTCATGAGGATAAATGCACTGGGTGAGTATGCCCCACACTGCAAGTTTGAAACTGTGGGGGGTGTGGCATGAAACTGGGTTTAGCTACAATGGTGAGCACAAGTGCCTGCTGGTGGTCCTGTGTCTCTTCCAACCACACCAAAAGTCTTGATGTATGATTGGATTTTAATGGATATGAGAATATAGTAATTATTAATTTGAAGAAATTCTCACTATAACTATAGAGTTATGAGGTGTTTCTCAAGAAATAGATCTTATCTATAGAGCACATCTGTCTTTTTAATTTCTCCATCCTACCAAGTCTAAAACATATATAATAATAAAAAAGTGAATATTGATTGTACTTGACTTGAGAGGTTGGAGAGGAAATTAATATCTTATTTGAATTAAAAGGGTTTACTTGAATTTGTCATAAGAAACATAAAGTAATGTGAAACTGAAACAAGTTATTCAACCCCAGAGAAACATTTTTAATAGCTGATATTATTTCCCAAAATATTCTCCCAGAAACAAACATATTTAAAAATTAAGGGCTTGGAGTTTTTTATATTTTAAATACTTCAATTTGAGAATCTATTAGCTATCTACCACAAAATATTTTAAAAACTCACATTATTGTGCCTCTATTTCTATTCTCCTTTATCCTTTAGATTCTTGTGAATTATATTAATTTTATAATCAAGGTTTAGAATATTAATGTTTATTCTTTAATTATAATTTCTCATTCAATTTATTTTATTTTTATTTTTTATTTTTATTGCTATATATCAACTTCCTAGGTTGTGCTGGTAATAATAAAAACCCATATGGAAATTTGTAAGGGTAGAATAAGTTATTCCATGTAAATCACTCATGGCAGTACCTAGCCTTGTTAGCTATTTTCATTTTCTGTGGTACGGATGACCAATGTCAAATGCAAGATGTAGCCACATGCTATTATGGAATCATTATCAGAAAAGTCTTATTCTTACATATTTTTCTTGGACTTGAAAACTCATCTTCTCCAAGTTAGCACTTACCTTTCTCTTTCTTCACAAATTATGTTTTACTCATATGTTTCTTTAGAAAATTAGCTAAGGTTTTAGGCCACTCCTTAGTTTAATTGAGCCAGTGTTGAGGACCTCATCTGGTGAACATATGGTAGTACTCTATATGCTATCATATGCCATCAATTCCATGTTTGATAATTCTCTTTATCATATCACAAACCACAGCCTGGGCCCTCTTTTTAATAGAGATGAGAAGTTGTGATTAATCAATTCTATAAACTATTATCAAGCTTCTACAATAATTCCTTTTTTTATCAGCAATTTCACTTTCTACAATCTCAGGTGCCTACAGGCAATTGCAGTCCAAAAATATTAAGTAGAAAATTCCAGAAATGAACTATTCATAACATATAAGTTGTGGATTGTTCTGAGTAAATGTGAAGAAATTGTTTACTATCCTGTGCCATCATGCATGGGTCTGGAATTATCTTATGGTCCAACATATCTATATTTTATAGGTTACTCACCCATTTGTGACTTAGCTGCCTCAGTTATTGGATTAACTCCTTTGGTATATTGCAGTGCTTGCATTCAAGTGACTCTTATGTAGTAGTCTAATGCTACATCTCAATGCTGACAGCATTTCCCTCACTTCAGTTCATCACATAGACATTGTATCATCTCATTTCATTAAAACAAAAAGAAGAGGTAGTATGGGACAATTAGCTATTATGAGAGACACATACAGAGAGCTAGCTCACATTCACATAACTTTTATTGCAGTATATTGTTGCAATTATCCTGCTTTATTATTAGCTATTGTCCACCTCTTTGTGTCTAACTTATAAATTCAACTTCATCATAGGCATATGTGTTTAGAGAAAACATAGTATACAGGGTTTGGCTTTATTTGAAGTTTCAGAATCTATCCCCATGAGTAAGGGGGTACTACTGTACTATGTGAAAAATAAAGCTTTTAAAACTCTGTGAACTATTATAATGAAGAATAAATCCAGCAAAATGTCTGGAGAATGGGAAATAACTCACTGCCTGTTCTATGGTTAAACTTAGTGAAGTCTCATATATTTATCAAGTGAGCTGAGCACAATGTGGGCTAAGAATAAGGTTACTGGGTGGAGCTCCAAATAGCAAATCTCAGCTCCTGTAAAGGAGATGTGGCAGTACTTCTTTAAGAGAATTAATGCACAGAACTGAGATTTGCTTCAGATCTCACTGTCATGAGCCAAATGGGAACAGCCCAGATGCTCCTCAATACAGGGATACTAGATGATGATGACCTGATTGTAGAGATAAAAATAGAAGACCATTTGTTAAATTTGAAGCTGAAATTTAATTTCAAGAGTTTATAGAAGACCGTATATTAAATTCATACAAAGGCCCTGGAGTCTGGATCAGGAATAACCTGTAGCTTGGAACTGAGTCAGCTTCAGGTAGGAGGGGAAGGCATGCCAGAGGGTTGGGGCCTCAAAGGGTCATTATGAGTCTCTTTGCTTATTTCCAGTTCCTTGTCTATTAGTTCCTATATTCACTGTCTGGCAGGTTGGCTGTACTTTTGGAATAAGTTCTTTTGAACCTTATCTGAGTTCTGTTTGCTCAGGTTTCCAAATTGCTCTGGGTGACATCTGCTTGTCACCAATTAAACCAAAAGGACAGCAGGGTAGATTGCCTTGCACAGGGAAGACAGGTAATTGCAGCTTTAATTTTGTTTTGTGTTCCATCCAGTGGAACCAGCGCGGAGAAAGGAGACACCACTAATCTTTAGTTGACGAGATTTATTGCATCCAACCTGATTCTCTGTCTCCTTTCTTCTCTCTCTATCTTCCTTCTTCTTCCCTCTCCCTCTCTCCTCCCCCAGTCTCCCAGCTTATCAGCCAATTATAGCAAAACTTTCTCTCATATAGGAGAGCATGCAGAGGAATGCCAGCATTACACTATATAAATCACGAGCTGTCCACGCACGGCATGATATTAGATAGCCAATCCTTGAGCTTGGCATTAACACATCATAAGTCTCCAAGGAACTAGTAAGCAAGCAGCCTGTTTGGGTACTTCCTTATTTTGGTAGCCAGTTCCCTTTGGCTCACTGCCAGGTGCCATCTTGTCCAAGAGAGCCCACAAAAGTTTTGTTTTTGGAAGGATCTAAGTGTTTAGCATCTTTATCTCACAAAAGAACCTTAATAAATGTGGGAGTGTTGGCAGACAAGATGGCCCAGTGGCCAGTCTGCCCATCAGATGTGTTATCCCTGTGCTATTGAAATAGTGCTTCCCGTGGAAGCATCACACATCAGGAATTCTCTTCTGCTCCAAGAACCCCAGCAGCTTCCAAGTTAGGAGCACAATTAGAGACATAGAGACATCTAGTAGCCAAGAGACACATTTCACCCTGGAAATTCAGATCTCAGCAGGGAGTACTCAAGCCATGTGAATGTAAATCATTCTCCAAAAAAGACTTTCTTCTTATGAAACCAAATTTTCCAGAGCTGGAATCTGTTGGCTGGTTGGTGAATCTTTGGCTTGGAAGGATTGACCTTTTTAAAAACTCTGAACATGTAGAATGTAAGCTGGGTTGTGTAGAATCTGGCTTTAACTGTCTCCCCTCTCAAAATCAAACTTCTTTGTTGTATACATACTGAAACTAGAGTCAGATGTGGGAAAAACAGGGCCTAAGTAAAAGTGCTAAGGTCTCGTTTACATAGAGACCAGATTTTGTGGGTAGAACTGTAGTTCCTGGTGACACTAGGGATAATAAGAGGCAGGAGAAAAACCAACCAAGGTTTCAGGTGGGGAGCTTAGAGAAAGTTCCATCTGTTAAAATTATCAAAGGAGATGGGAAGGGTTTGATCAGAAGGAATAAAGCCCAGTGACCAGAACTGATTGCAATTAGGGACCCAGACCCAAATAAAAGCATTCTTCCCTCCTTTAGGTCCCAGGGAAATGCATTTTCAGGTATATTGTTGGACACTAAATAATATGCTATTGAATGAAACATGGATAATAAAAAACATCAGGGAGGAGATTAAAAAATTCTTAGAGGTCAATGAGAATGATGATACAACATATCAAAATCTCTGGGACACTATGAAAGCAGTAATAAGAGGAAAATTCATTGCATGGAGTGCATTCCAGAAAAGAAAGAAAAGTCAACAATTAAATGACCTAACATTACAGCTCAAAGCTCTAGAAAAAGAAGAACAGAATAACAGCAAAAGTAGTAGAAGACAGGAAATAATTAAAATCAGAGCCGAAATCAATGAAATTGAAACAAAAGAAACTATTCAAAAAATTGACATAACAAAAAGTTGGTTCTTTGAGAAAGTAAACAAAATAGATAAACCCTTAGCCACACTAACAAAGAGAAGGAGAGAGAAGACTCAAATTACTAAAATACATGATGCGAAAGGAAATATCACGACAGACACAACTGAGATACAGAACATAATGAGAAGCTACTGTGAAAATCTGTATTCCAACAAAATAGAAAGTACTGAAGACATTGACAAATTTCTAGAGACATATGCTCCTCCCAAACTGAACCAGGAGGACATACACGATTTAAACAGATCAATATCAAGCAATGAAATAAAAGAAGCCATTAAAAATCTACCATCCAAGAAAAACCCAGGACCAGACGGAGTCTCAGCCAAGTTCTACAAGACCTTCAAAGAAGAACTGATTCCAATACTTCTCAAAGTATTCCAGGAAATAGAAAAGGAGGGTACCCTACGGGACTCATTCTATGAAGCTAATATCACCCTCATACCCAAACCAGGAAAAGACACATCAAGGAAAGAAAATTTTAGACCAATATCCTTGATGAATATAGATGCAAAGATCCTTAACAAAATATTGGCAAACTGTATCCAAAAACATATTAAGAAAATTGTGCACCACGATCAAGTGGGGTTCATTCCTGGAATGCAAGGATGGTTCAACATCCGTAAATCAATAAACATAATCCATCATGTCAATAGACTTAAGTATAAGAATCACATGGTTATTTCAATTGACGCAGAAAAAGCATTTGACAATATACAACACCCCGTCATGCTGAAAACACTAGAAAAAATAGGGATAGTAGGAACATACCTGAACATTGTAAAGGCCAACATCATTCTTAATGAAGAAAATCTGAAACCATTCCCTTTAAAAATGGGAACAAGACAGGGATGTCCACTTTCACCACTTCTATTCAACATTGTCCTCGAAACTCTAGCCAGAGCAATTAGGCAGACTAAAGAAATTAAAGGGATACGAATAGGAAAAGAGGAACTTAAGCTGTCACTTTTTGCGGATGACATGATTTTATATTTAGCAGATCCAAAACCTCCTCCAGAAAACTTCTAGACCTCATCAATGAATTCAGCAAAATAGCAGGCTATAAAATCAACACACATAAATCTACAGCATTTTTATATACAAGCAATGAAACAGCTGAACGGGAAATGAGGAAAACAACTCCATTTGCAGTAGCCTCAAAAAAATCAAATACTTGGGTATCAATCTAACCAAAGAGGTAAAAGATCTCTACAATGAAAACTACAAAACACTGAAGAAAGAAATTAAGGAAGACCTTAGAAGATGGAAAGATCTCCCATGTTCTTGGATAGGCAGAATTAATATTGTCAAAATGGCCATACTACCAAAAGTGCTATACAGATTCAATGCAATTCCAATTAAAAGCCCAATGACGTACCTCACAGAATTAGAGCAAGCAATCATGAAATTCATCTGGAAGAATAAGAAACACAGAATAGCTAAAGCAATCCTTAGTAGGAAAAATGAAACAGGGGGTATCACAATACCAGAACTTCAACTATACTACAAAGCAATAGTAACAAAAACGGCATGGTATTGGCACCAAAATAGACAGGTAGATCAATGGTACAGAATAGAGGACATGGACACAAACCCAAATAAATACAATTTTCTCATACTAGACAAAGGTGCCAAAAATATGCAATGGAGAAAAGATAGCCTCTTCAACAAATGGTGCTGGGAAAACTGGAAATCCATATGCAACAGAATGAAACTAAACCCCTATCTCTCACCCTGCACAAAACTCAACTCACAATGGATCAAGGACCTTGAAATCAGACCAGAGACCCTGCATCTTATAGAAGAAAAATTAGGTCCAAATCTTCACCTTGTTGGCTTAGGATCAGACTTCCTCAACAGGACTCCCATAGCACAAGAAATAAAAGCAAGAATCAATAACTGGGATAGTTTCAAACTAAAAAGCTTTCTCTCAGCAAAGGAAACTATCAGCAATGCGAAGAGAGAGCCTACAGTGTGGGAGAATATCTGTGCCACTCATAATTCAGATAGAGCACTAATTTCCAGAATATGTAAAAACTCAAAAAACTGTACACGAAGACTACAAATAACCCAATCAACAAATGGGCTAAGGAAATGAACAGACACTTCACAGAAGAAGATGTACAAGCAATCAACAGATATATGAAAAAATGTTCAACATCTTTAGTAATAAGAGAAATGCAAATCAAAACTACACTAAGATTCCATCCCACCCCAATTAGAATGGCAATTATCAAGAACACAAGCAACAATAGGTGTTGGAGAGGTTGTGGGGAAAAAGGTACACTCATACATTGCTGGTGGGACTGCAAATTAGTGCAGCCACTCTGGAAAGCAGTGTGGAGATTCCTTAGAAAAATTGGAATGGACCTACCATTTGACCCAGCTATCCCACTCCTTGGCCTATACCCAAAGGACTTAAAATCAGCACACTACAGAGATACAGTCACATCAATGTTCATAGCAGCTCAATTCACAATAGCCAGACTATGGAACTAACCTTGATGCCCATAAAGAAACTGTGGTGTATATATATATATATATACACACACACAATGGAATATTACTCAGCTATAAAGAATAATAAAATATAAAATTATGGAATTTGCAGGCAAATGGATGAAACTGGAGAATATCATGTTAAGTAAGTTAAGCCAATGTCAACAATCCAAAAGAGGAATGATCTCAGTGATAAGCGGATGATGACTCTTAATGGGGGTGGGAGTGGGACAAGAATGGAGGAAGGAGGGACTGTATAGAAGGAAAAGAGAGGTGGGAGGGTTGGGGGGAAGGAAAAAAATAATGGAATGAATCAAACATCATTACTCTATGTAAATTTATGAATATGCAAATGGTATGCTGTTACTCCATGTACAAACAGAAACTACATGTATCCCATTTGTTTACAATAAAAATAAAAAAAATTAAAAAAAATTTAAAAAAAAGAAATCACAACCTTCTTTGTGATGTTTTTAAGGGCAATAACCATAAAATTGCAGTCAACCACAAAGCTGAGTCCTAGCAGTGCAACTTTGATGGCATCAGAGAACAGGCCTGGCTAGCCGAGGGTTGGTTCATAATTACTTCTGGGTGACCAGGAGGGCAGCTGTACTGACACTCTGCTAGGTGTAGGGCTCTGATCTCAGGGCACCAGAATCATTGCTTCCCATTTTCCCCAGATTCAGTGGGATTTACACTTATTAATTCCTGCAAATCAAAATGAAGTCCCTCCCCGAGGTCCAAAGCAGTGTTTGTTCACAAATCATGAAGGAAAATAATGACCTGGAGTTGACACAGAGTTTGATTTTATCATTCCTATAAGAGAAGGAAGAACCACCCCCTGGAACTTCCTGTGTGCTGGACAGTGAGCTGAGGCCTTTTGAGAGCAGCTCATAAACACCCCATCTGGGTCTTGCATTTTACCCTGCAAGGTATTGAAGGAAAATATGCCTCTAATAAGCAGTTGTTCGGTTTGGTGATGGGTACCTAATGAGCAATACAGAGGGCCCTGATGTTAATCACTGCTGAGCAGTTTGATGTGGCACAAAACCATGGACTTTGGAGTAAGTAGTGTGGCTCTAACTCCTGGCTCTGAATTTGGGAATTTTGTTATCCTAAGGCGGGCTTCTGTAGCAACATGGGAAGTGCGTTTGAGTGTTGAGCAGCCCGAAAACCTGACCCAGAGCCTCATGTAAGATAGCTAGCAAAGTGACTGACCAGTAGGAGGTGGCCCTTGCACTTTTATTTCCATGAATGGACACGGAATCAAGTGAGAAAAATATTTCAGGAAAGAATCATCACTGTGCTTAGTGAAATGAATGAGGTCAATGAGGATTAATTAACTCAAAGTTGCCTTTGGCCATGTCAACACAGAGAGGAGCTCACTGGCTGTTTGCTAACTCACCATCTTAGAAGCCAGCAATCTCTTTATCCTGCATATTTCAGAAGTCTCAGTTCTGTCTCACAGAACTGTTGCTAAGGGAGTTATAGTGTGTGGATGCTCACATTCCATGTCTCTCAGGTGCCTCCAAAATCTCTATCTTACTGGTTTTTTTAATTGTTGTTGTTAGCAATCAAAACTCTTTCCAAATAAGTAAAAACAAAAAATATATTCCCTAATGCAAAGAAAAAACACTATTTTAACAGTAAGTCCTTAGAGCAGGATCGTGCTGCAGATGGCAGCACACACAGCTCTGCTGCTGGGGACACCACACCACCTCCAGTCATTTCCCTAGACTTGAGCTGACTCTTGGAGATAAAACTGCTTTGTGGGACTCTACAGGTAGCAACTTAAGCATCCAACATCAATGGCAAGATAAAACATATCACCAAATAAAACACAGGTTCATGTTCCTTCATCCAAGTTCCTTAGGACCAGGAATTCAGATTACTGTGGATGAAATAATAAGGCACACATGCTGTATACTCTGAAATGTCCCCAGCTAGGATTGGAGCCACCCTGATCATCAAACACACTAGTATTGTAGTAAATCATGTGGAGAGCCTCACTCAGTGGGATGAAGGAAGAATATACAAAGCCACCTCACACTGTTCAGTCTTTGCTCCATGTTAGTTACCAAGGTCTTCCAGCATTTCAAAGCTTTTGCCTTTGACATAACAGCAGAAGAATGGACAGCCTTATTTTAGTAGTAACTTTATAACACTGTAATTCTGAAGAAAATTTAATAATGCAGGACAATGGCTCAAAAAATAAGACAGTATTATTAAGTGGGTGACTGAAAATAATATGGAATTTTAAAGTTTCTAAACTTCTAAAGCCTTTCATGTTGAGATAGAAAAATGATGTATCTGAAGCCAAGTTGTGGTTGTTTCTGAGTTTTAGGATACTTGGCGATTTTCATTTTCTTCTTTGTGCTTTTGAAAGTTTTCTAAAATTTCCACCAGGGTTAGAAATAAATTTAACAACAAACAAAGCTAATTTACTTTTATACCTTCTCAGCATATTTAAAAGTGGGCACTTTGGGGGTACTTGTCTGGGATGTAGAGAAGTGCTGTCTACTGTCCAAAGGGTTCTGGCCAGGGTAGAGTGTGGCTTAGTGGAAAGGGCCTGGAAACAAGATTTTTGTGACCTTGTCTCTAAACCTCAGCATCTAGGGTCTTATGGGTTCTGTCCATACTAAAGAACACATACTGGAAACCAAACCCCAGTGTGGAGCAGGGCACATGCAGGTCTGTCGCCTCATCTCTTACAGCACTGAGCTATTCCAAGGAACAAGGCTTTATGCATTCAATGGATGTTTAGGGAAGCTGTGCATTTTGTTGCCCAGAAAGTCAATGCAAAGTAGTCTGCTAATTTCAGAAGCAATTTAGAATAATGACATCTAGGCCCCTTCTTAGTTCTTGTGGACTTTCCCCATCATTTTTTACATAAGAACAAAAAGATTTGTTAAACATCCGGCTCACACTGTCTGAGGGCAGAATCTACATCTTCATCATTTTAAGTGTGGCACGTTGCTGAGTGCCTGACTTGATGTATATGTTACAATAAATGCTATGAACAGAGCTGATGCAATTATACACAAGAATGTGTGCAGATTCTTCTCATTGTATGTACATATACCTATGTATGTAAAGTGTGTGAGTATATATGCCTGTGTAAATATATAGGTATGCTCACAGATATGCACACATGTGTAGATGTATATAGGATCTGTTTCTGTTTTATGCATTTGTATTCATTAATTCACTATTAAAGAGTCTAACTGAAGATATTGAGATGGTTTAAGTGTAGCTAAACCCTCATCACCAGGATGATTGTGTTGAGGGTGGGGTCCTGGGGAGGTAATGAGGGGTGGAGCCCTCAACAAGAGCTCTTGTGTCCTCATGGAAACCGCCCTAGGAGTTCTCTCATACTTCCTTCCATATAAGGACACAGAAGGTGCCATCTGTGAGCCAGGGAGAGGACATTGCCAGACCATCGTGTTGGAATTTCCAAGGTTCCAGAACTATAGAAAATACATTTCTGTTGTTTATGAGTTACCTGGTCTAAGGTATTTTGCTATAGCAAACCAGGCAGACTAAGACAGATAACAAGGAATTAGTCATGGTCACAAAAGAACTTCGGGATTTCAGTGATAGAATTGTAGGCAATTCCAGGCACAGAATTTTAGGACATCATTCCTCAAACCTGGCTGGTCACAGACCCAGCTAAGCATTAAGAAAATAAGCTGATGACATAGAGGTGTTCTGCCTTCTTTGGCCCAGGAAAGGACACTGAGATGGTTCTCTGTCCACAGCTTCCCTGGTGACGCTAATATTCTGCTGGACTTAGAATCTGCAGCCTTGTATCAATAGTGATGATTGTCACTGAGGAAGCAGGTGCTGCCACAAAGGCACATCCCCTGTCTATGGGATAGGGAGCACACATTTCCAAATGGCACTCACACCACATCTGATGTGTGGCACCTCCCCTGAGTCACACCCTGGCTATTGCTGCAGATGCTCATCCAGCATGCAGGGAGGGAAATACTTCTAGAATCCACTGCTCTAGTTCAGCACTGGTCAGGTTTTATTGCATCTGGGATCCAGCTGGGGACTGATGAAAACACAGAATCTGATTCAGTATCTGGGTTGGACTCTGCATTTCTTTTTCTTATATTATTCTTTTTTTGGGAATACAGAAATAAACCATTTTATTTGTAGTCCATTGATTTTGTGTATGTGTGATGCTGGAACACAGGGCCTCCTGAAACATTCTACCACTGAACATCTCCAACTCCAATTCATTTTTTTTTATTTTATTGTAAACAAATGGGACACATGTTGTTTCTCTGTTTGTACGTGGCGTAAAGGCATACCATTTGTGTAATCATAAATTTACGTAGAGTAATGTTGTTTGATTCATTCTGTTATTTTTTCCCTTCCCCCCACCCCACTCACACCTCTTTCCCTCTATACAGTGCTTCCTTCCTCCATACTTGCCCCCCTCCGTAACCCTAACTCAAACCATAACACTAACCCTTCTCTCCCCCCATTATGTGTCGTCATCCACTTATTAGCGATATCATTTGTCCTTTGCCTTTTTGAGATTGGCTTATCTCACTTAGCATGATATTCTCCAATTTCATCCATTTGCCTGCAAATGCCATAATTTTATCATTCTTTATGGCTCAGTAATATTCCATTGTATATATATATCACAGTTTCTTTATCCACTCATCAAGGGAAGGGCATCAGGGTTGGTTCCACAATTGGGTTATTGTGAATTGAGCAGCTATGAACATTGATGTAGCTGTATCTCTGTAGTATGCTGATTTTAAGTCCTTTGGGTATAGGCCAAGGAGTGGGATAGCTAGGTCAAATGGCGGGTCCATTCCAAGTTTTCTAAGGAATCTCCACACTGCTATCCAGAGTGGCTGCACTAATTTGTAGCCCCACCAGCAATGTATGAGTGTACCTTTCTCCCCACATCCTCGCCAACACCTGTTGTTGCTCGTATTCTTGATAATTGCCATTCTAATTGGGGTGAGATGGAATCTTAGGGTGGTTTTGATTTGCATTTCTCTTATTACTAGAGATGTTGAACATTTTTCCATATGTTTGTTGATTGCTTGTAGATCTTCTTCTGTGAAGTGTCTATTCATTTCCTTAGCCCATTTGTCGACTGGATTATTTGAATTCTTGGAGTAGAGTTTTTTGTGTTCTTTCTAGATTCTGGAGATTAGTGCTCTATCTGAAGTATGATTGGCAAAGATATTTTCCCACACTGTAGGCTCTTTCTTCGCATTGCTGATAGTTTCTTTTGCTGAGATAAAGCTTTTTAGTTTGAATCTATCCCAGTTATTGATTCTTGCTTTTATTTCTTGTGCTATGGATGTCCTGTTAAGGAAGTCTGGTCCTAAGCCGACATGTTGAAGATCTGGACCTACTTTTTCTTCTATAATCTGCAGGGTCTCTGGTCTGATTCCAAGGTCCTTAATCCATTTTGAGGTTAGTTTCGTGCATGGTGAGAGATATGGGTTTAGTTTCATTCTGTTGCATATGGATTTCCAGTTCTCCCAGCACCATTTGTTGAAGAGGCTATCTTTTCTCCATTGCATATTTTTGGCACCTTTGTCTAGTATGAGAAAATTGTATTTATTTGGGTTTGTGTCTGTGTCCTCTATTCTGTACCATTGATCTACCTTTCTATTTTGGTACCAATACCATGCCGTTTTTGTTACTATTGCTTTGTAGTATAGTTGAAGTTCTGGTATTGCAATACCCCCTGTTTCACTCTTCCTGCTAAGGATTGCTTTTGCTATTCTAGGTTTCTTATTCTTCCAGATGAATTTCATAATTGCTTGCTCTATTTCTGTAAGGTATGTCATTGGGATTTCATTTGGAATTGCATTGAATTTGTATAGCACTTTAGGTAGTATGGTAGTATGGATAGATCTTCCTATCCAAGAATATGGAAGATCTTTCCATCTTCTAAGGTGTTCTTTAATTTCTTTCTTTAGTGTTGTATAGTTCTCCTTGTAGAGCTCTTTCACCTCTTTTCTGACATTGATTCCCAAGTATTTTATTTTTTTCGAGGCTATTGTGAATGTAGTAGTTTTCCTAATTTCTCTTTCTGAAGAATCATCACTGATGTACAAAAATGCATTGGATTTATGAGCATTGATCTTGTAACCTGCTACTTTACTGAATTCACTTATGAGTTCTAAGAGTTTTCTGGTGGAATTTCCAGGTTCCTCTAAATATATAATCATGTCATCAGCGAACAGGGATAGTTTGAGTTCTTCTTTTCCAATTCGTATCCCTTTAATTTCTTTGGTTTGTCTAATTGCTCTGGCTAGAGTCTCAAGAATGATGTTGAATAGAAGTGGTAAAAGAGGGCATCCCTGCCTTGTTCCAGTTTTTAGTTGGAATCCTTTCAGTTTTTCACCATTTAGAATGATATTGGACATGGGCTTAGCATAAATGGCCTTTACAATGTTAAGGAATGTTCCCACTATCCCTATTTTTTCTAGTGTTTTGAGCATGAATGGGTGCTGTATTTTATCAAATGCTTTTTCTGCATCTATTGAAATAATCATGTGATTCTTGACTTTAAGTCTATTGATATGGTGATTTACATTTATTGATTTCCTGATGTTGAACCAATCTTGCATCCATGGGATGAAACCCACTTGATCATGGTACACTGTCTTTTTAATATGTTTTTGTATGCGATTTGCTAAAATTTTGTTGAGAATTTTTGCGTCGATGTTCATTAAAGATACTGGTCGGAAATTTTCTTTCCTTGATGAGTCTCTGTCTGGTTTAGGTATCAGTGTGATATTGGCTTCATAGAATGAGTTTGGGAGGGTTCCCTCCTCTTCTATTTTATGGAATACTTTGAGAAGTATTGGAATGAGCTCTTCTTTAAAGGTTTTGTAGAACTCGCTGAGAACCCATCTAGTCCCGGACTTTTCTTTGTTGGTAGGCTTTTGATGACTTCTTCTATTTCAGTACTTGAAATTGGTCTATTTAAATTGGGTATGTCCTCCTCGTTCAGTTTAGGCAATTCATATGTCTCTAAAAACCTGTTTATGTCTTTGAAATTTTCTATTTTGTTGGAGTATAGATTTTCAAAATAGCTTCTAATTATGTTTTGTATGTCAATCCTGACTGTTGTGATATTTCCTTGTTCATTCCGAATTTTAGTGATTTGGGTTTTCTCTCGTCTTCTCTTTGTTAGTGTGGCTAAAGGTTTATCAATTTTGTTTATTTTTTCGAAGAACCAACTATTTATTTTGTCAATTTTTTGTATTGTTTCTTTTGTTTCAATTTCATTGATTTCAGCTCTGAGTTTAACTATTTCCTGTGTTCTACTACTTTTGATGCTGGTCTGTTTTCTTTTTCTAGGGCTTTGAGCTGTAGTGTTAAGTCATTTATTTGTTGAGTTTTACTTCTTTTATTAAATGCACTCCATGAAATAAATTTTCCTCTATGTACTGCTTTCATAGTGTCCCAGAGATTTTGACATGATGTTTCTTTGTCCTCATTTCCCTCTAAGAATTTTTTAATTTCCTTCCTAATATCTTCTGTTATCCATTCATCATATAATAGCATATTGTTTAATCTCCAGATGTTGGAATAGTTTCTGTGTTTTACTCTTTCATTTATTTCTAACTTCAGTCCATTATGATCTGATAGAATACATGCTAGTGTCTCTATCTTCTTTTATTTGCTAATATTAGCTTTATGGCATATTATATGGTCTATTTTAGAGAAGGATCCATGTCCTGCTGAGAAGAAAGTGTATTCGCTCTTGGTTGGATGGTATATTCTATAAATTTCCGTTAAGTCTAAATCATTGATTTTGTTATTGAGATCTATGGTTTCTTTGTTCAATATTTTTCTGGAAGATCTGTCCAGTGGTGAGAGAGGCTTGTTAACATCACCTAGTATTATTGTGTTCTGGTCTATTTGGTTTCTGAAATTGAGAAGGATTTGTTTGACATACATGGATGAGCCACTGTTTGGGGCATAGATGTTTATGGTTGTTATATCTTCAGATTTATGCTTCCCTTAAGCAGTATGAAATGACCTTCTTTATCACTTCTGACTAACTTTGGCTTGAAGTCCACCTTATCTGAAATGAGGATGGATACTCCAGCTTTTTTGCTGAGTCCACGTGCATGGTATGTTTTTCCCCATCCTTTCACCTTTAGTCTATGTGTATCTTTTTCTATGAGGTGAGTCTCTTGTAGGCAACATATTGTTTGATCTTTCTTTTTAATCCAATCTGCCAGTCTATGCCTTTTGATTGATGAATTCAGGCCATTAACATTCAGGGTTATTATTCAGATATGATTTGGTTTCCCGGTCATTTGGTTCATTTTTTAAATTGTATTTATTTATTTGTTCGACACAACTTGTTTCCTCCTTTATTTGACAATTCCTTTAGGATAATTCCTCACTTTGCTGATTTGCTTCTTTGTTTTTCATCTCTTCCTCATGGAATATTTTGCTGAGAATGTTCTGCAATGCTGGCTTTCTTTTTGTAAATTCTTTTAGCTTTTGTTTATCATGGAAGGATTTTATTTCATTGTCAAATTTGAAGGTAAGTGTTGCTGGGTATAAGATTCTTGGTTGGCATCCATTTTCTTTCAGGGCTTGAAAAATGTTGTTCCAGGCCCTTCTAGCTTTTAGGGTCTGGATTGAAAAATCTGCTGATATCCGTATTGGTTTCCCCCTGAATGTAATTTGGTTCTTTTCTCTCACAGCCTTTAAAATTCTGTCTTTATTTTGTATGTTAGGCATTTTCATTATAATGTGCCTTGGTGTGGGTCTGTTGTAATTTTGTGTATTTGGAGTCCTATAAGCCTCTTGAACTTGATTTTCCATTTCATTCTTCAGATTTGGGAAATTTTCTGATATTATTTCATTGAATAGATCGTTCATTCCTTTGGTTTGTTTCTCTAAGCCTTCCTCAATCCCAATAATTCTTAAATTTGGCCTTTTCATGATATCATATAGTTCTTGTAGATTCTGTTCATGATTTCTTACCATCTTCTCTGTTCAACTTTGTTTTCAAGGTTAAATATTTTGTCTTCAATGTCTGAGGTTCTGTTTTCCAGGTGTTCTATCCTACTGGATATGCTTTCTATGGAGTTCTTAATTTGGTTTATTGTTTCCTTCATGTCAAGGATTTCTGTTTGGTTTTTTTTTCAATATCTCTAACTCTTTATTGACATGATCTTTTGCTTCCTGTATTTGGTCTTTTAACCTTCGATTGGTGCGATCATTCAATGCCTGCATTTGCTCTTTCATCTCATCATTCAGTGCATGCATTTGTTCTTTCATCTCATCATTTGCTTCTCTGATCATTTTAATTATGTACATTCTGAACTCCTTTTCTGTCATTTCTTCTGCCATACTGTCATTGGGTTTTATTGATGTAACATGAAGATTTGTTTGCAGCATTTTCTTTCCTTGTTTTCTCATATTGTTCAGGTATCAGTGGACCGCTGAGATATTGCAGATTTCCTCTATTGACTTACAATGTCCCTGAAGATTTCTCTGTATATCCCCTCTTAGCCTTCAGTAGGCTGATGTCTTGGAGGAAGTTGATAATGTGGTGCTCCACAAGGAAGCTGCCTCTCTAGGAGTGGTGGCCATCAGGTGGGGTATATTCCCTGCTAGTGGGCAGAGGTGCCTCCACTTGTTGACCAATGGTCATCCAAAGGGGAACTAGGCTGTGGGCTGAGGCAAAGCCTGTTTGGACCTGAGTCTCTGGTTTTATCGTCCTTGTGGGGAAACCTCACCCAGCAGGGAAGACTCACCCGGTGGGGAGGTCTCGCTGGTCAGTTCCCTCCTAAAGGTTCCCCTCAATACAGCTACTGCCTGGGCTGGGCTGCCTTCCTCTACAAAGTTCCCAGGGGCCCGGCCCCACCTCCTTTTCCTGGGAGCCTCACCCTTCACAGATGAATCTCCTTAGGCTGCCCCTCCTCAGAGAATCTGCCCGCAGTCCTGGAACCTTCGCTCCGCCCCTAAGCGTGTCTCTCTGGGGCTCTTCCACCAAGAAGCCTCCTAGATCCTGGGACCCTGCTCTGCACCTAATCGCCTGGCTATGTGGCCCCTCCTCTGAGCAGCCACCTGGGGCCCCGTACAATCGCTCTGAGTCCCAGAGACTCGCCACATGCCTCTTCCTCCAGACAGCCGCCCAGTATTCTGGTGCGGTCACTAGGAGTCCAAGCAACTCACTGCGTGCCTCCTCCTCCCACCAACCACCCATAGCCGTGGGCAATCAATCACTCCGAGTCGAAGTGACCCTCCCTGTTCCTCCTTCTCCTCCAGGTAACCCCCCTCGGTGTTCAGGAGCGGTCGCTCTGAGTGACTCTGAATCCACGTGACCCACTGCAAACCTCCTCTGGGCAGCCGCCCGGAGCTCTGGTGCAGCCACTCAAGACCAAGCGACCCACCCTGCTCCTCCTCCAGGCAGCCCCCCTGTGTTCAGGAGCAGTTGCTTTAAGTCCAAACAACTCACCAGTCGCCTCCTCCTCTGAGCAGCCGCCTGGAGCTCTAATGCAGTCACTGCGAGTTCATAGGACTCGCCACACTCCTCCTCCTCCTCCTCCTACTCCTCCGGGCAGGCCCCGGTGTTCAGAAGTGGTCTGAGTTCAAACAGTTCGCCATGCAGGTCCTCCTCTGGCAACCGCCTGTAGCTCTGGTGCAGTCACTTCGAATCCAAGCGGCTGCGCTCCTCCTCCTCCTCGTCCTCAGGGCAGGCCCCAGTGTTTAGAAGTGGTCTGAGTCCGCCAAGCCGCTCCTCCTCTGGCAACCACCTGTAGATCTGGTGCAGTCACTCTGACTCCAAGTGGCCACACTCCTCCTCCTCGTCCTCAGGGAAGTCCCTGGTGTTCAGAAGCAGTCGCTCTAAGTCCAAACAGCTCGCCGTGCAGCTCCCTCTTCGGCAACCACCTGCAGCTCTGGTACAGTCACTCCGAATCCAAGTGGCCATGCTCCTCCTCCTCAGGGCAGGCCCCGGTGCTCTGAGTCCACACAGCTCTCCCCGCCGCCCCTCCGCGGGCAGCCACTGGAGCCCCAGTGGTTGCTCCGAGTCCCAGCGCTGTGCTGAGCGGCCTCCTCTACGACGCTCCCAGCCATTCCAGTTCACTGCTCCAGCGGGGGGAGGGGTGTCTCGCCGGCAGCTCTACTTCACAAAGTTCCCTGCGTTCAGGGACTACAATTCCATCCGGGATGCCTCCCCAACAGGAGAGTCACCTGGCTGCTTTGAGTTGGTCCCAAGTCTCTCAATATCTCCTCTTTTGAATCCTGAGTCCTGGAGCAACATGAAATGCAGCCACCCTCTAGGCCGCCATCTTGAAAACCCTTATATTATTCTTTTTAAAAATTTTAGACTGCATTTTGATCCATTGTCCTCAAATGGGGTACAACTTTTCATTTCTATGGTTGTGCACAATGTAGATTCATACCATTCATGTAATCATTCATGTATATAGGGTAATGATGTCTGTCTCATTCCACCATCATTCATACCCCTGCTCCCTCTCCCTCTCATTTCCCTCTCCATAGTCCAAAGTTAAAATGCAAAGAACTCAATCAACAACTGGGCCAAAGAACTGGACAGACAATTTACAGAAGAAGATATACAGGTGATTAATAAATAAATGAAAAAGTGTTCAACATATCTAGTAATTAGCAAAATGCAAATTAAAACAATTCTTAAGATTTCATTTTATTCCATTCAATTATAATTGTTATTATGAAGAACACAAACAATAATAGATGTTGGTGTGGATGTGGGGGAAAAGGTACATTTTACATCATTTCGGGATGGATTAGTGTTATGGTTTAGATACAGTACCCCCTAAAACTCACATGTGAGACAATGTAAGAAAGTTTGGAGGAGAAATGATTGGGTACTAGCCTTAACCTAATCAACAGTTTGATCTCTGATGAGATTAATTGAATGGTACCTGAAAGCAGGAGGGGTGTGGCTTCAGGGGATGGGGAATTAGGGGCATGGCTTTGGGTTATATATTTTGCAACTAGAGAGTGGAGTCTCACTCTGCTTCCTGATCACCATGCGAGCTGACACCACGATGCTACCCTTCAGAAAGTTTGAGAAGCAGCCATGGCCAAGAGGACAAGTGTCTGTCATAGACATGAGGGGGACCTCTCCTCTCTATAACAAGATCACTGCCTCAGAGTAACCTCAACAAAAGACATACAAGGCAAGACCCAAGGGCAGGGAGTCTCAAGTTCAAAATCAGATGGAAGCTCACAGCAAACATGGCAGGATTGTCAGGCACCACACACTGCCCTCAAAGAGGGCTCCAGGGCTGAGAATAAAGCCCACTGTAGTTCATGGAATGGTGGCTCTAAATGAGCCCATTTGAGTTCCTGGTACTTGTGAATATGACCTTATCTGGAGAAAGGGTCTTTGCAGACATAATTAAGGATTTTGCTAAGAAACCATTCTGGATTATCCAGGAGAATCCAGGTCAATTTTAAACAGCAAGTGTCTTTATAAGAAACAGGCAGAGGTGGGTTTAAGACAGGAAAGAATATGACAAATTCATAGAGGAGAAGCTCATGTGTACCTGTCCTTAAGCCAAGGAGTGCTGGGAGCCTCAGGAGCTGGAGGAGGCACCAAGGGCTCCCACAAAGCCTTCAGAGCCAGCCGGCCCTGCTGGATCGTGTTGTTGAACTGGAGCTTCCAGAAAAGTGAGAGAACCAATTTCTGCCACTTTATGCCATGCAGATGGTAGTAACTTGTGACAGCAGCCCTAGGACTCTGGCGCACCTGCCTTACTTCCTCTCCACCATGGCTGCCAATCTCCTTCGCATGTATTACAATGCAGGTGCTCCTAGCCAGCCCTAACTTCCTTTGGGTCAGCCCTAACTACCTTTCGGTCAGCCCCTGCTCTGTGTTGGCATGATGGGCCAGCCCACTCAGCTCACAGCAGCCTTGCCTCCCTTCTCACGCCTTTTCCAGTTCCCGCAATGGTGGGATCGTGGAAGCAGCGTTGCGTTTGGAGCTGAACTTGCGTCTGTCACTGAATTCTGTGCCATCCCCGACAAGTCACTGTGACCAGGAAGCTGATGCCCAGGGGAGCCAGGGGTGCCTGCCCTCCCGATCCAACACTGTCTAAGGACCAAAGAGGGGAAGGCTCACTGCACCTGGGCCAGAGGTCACACTTGGTGAGCTTGACTGACTCGGGTACAAGCCCACCTGTGGCCTGTGTGCCAGGGAGCTCCCTCTGCTTTCTTCATGGCAACAGGAGGGACACAAGCTCCAGCTTTCCCATCCTGTGGGCCTGACCATGGTTCAGCCTTGACACTGTGGGCATCTGTGGGCAGTCATGATGCTAGGGCTGCCATGGTATCCGGTGTTCCCTCTGTGTCACTCAGGACCCTGACCCTCTCACCCTGTGCTGTGCCCCAAGCTCCCTCTAGGACCTGGGGTCACGTAGAAACCAGGTGTTCTTTCACCACCAGGCCAGATCTCACTTCCCAAAGGAAAGGACTAAGTGCCTTTCTGACTATCCCAGTGTCAAGCTGCTGGGAAGTGATAGGCCAGTGACCTAAGCAGGGTGCTTGTCTCTGGCATTCACATTCTGTCTGGCACAGACACTTTGCTTTCATCTCACACCAGAGGGGAACAACAGTGCTGCCTAACCCAATGGCAAATAAACAAAGCAATGAATAGGCAAGTAGGCTAGTTTTAGAGTTAGTATGCCAAATTTTCTCAATTTAAAGTTTCGTGGGTTTTTTTTTTCATTATAAATATGCCTTAAACTTTGGAGGCCTGCTCTTCTGACTATATTCATAAACATCAAGTATTGATGGCATCTTTCCTGAATCAGGTGTGTATTTAGTTATCCAAGCCAGTCGCATCATACATTCTGAGCATCTGTGAGAGAAAGCTGGATCCCAGGTTTCCTCCTGTGGAAATGAGGGTCTGAGCCCTGGTGTTTTCTTATACAGTCACACAGCCAAGCATAGAGTGACACATGGTATTTCTGAGTGCCCTTCCAGTGACCCAGTGCTGAGCCCCTCATCTCTGCTCCAGTTAAACACCCATGCTGGGTCATAAAAAGTGACCTCTCAAAAAAAAAATGACTGGAAAAGGAGTTGTTTGAGCACCAAGCACACATCTGCAGTCCCAGCCTCAGGACATGCCCTTCCCCTGGGGACACAGTGGCACTGGTCCTTAGCACACCACCCAGGCTGTGGCTCCTGCCCCGCTAGGAGATGGGAGTGTACTTACTGATTGCTCATCATTCTTGGCTCATGGCAAAGATGAGGGCTCTTCATCTCAATCTGTGGAAATAAAAGCAAACTTTACCTGACATATCACTTTTTAATTCCGTTGAACATGCTACTGTTGCTTCTTTGTAAAGCTGGATGCAGGTGTCCACTTAGAGGTACTGATGCAAAGAGAATCAGCCCAGGTCAGTGAGGGGTTTATTTCAGGAACAGGGTGGAGGAGGGCTTCTCATCATTGCTGAGCTGGCCTCCTGTCAGCATCCACCCCATCTGCCCTGGGGAGTGGAGTAAACATCCACTGAACCTGCTTTTCCCTGGGGTGCTCTGGTGTGCTCCCCTGGGCACCTCAGCACATTAGCCCAGACTCTGCTGGCATTGCTTCAGGAGTCCATGGGCTTAGCAAAGCATACAGGAGAAGGGATGCTTTTCATTTCCAAGTGTGACTTCTCTGTGAAATATTTACTGAATTTACCTTTATGTAACATAGGCAACAGCATTTAATTTGAGTCCTGAATTCACCCACAAAGGAGACATTATTAGCCCCTATGTAAATTAGCAGCAGAGAACTTGGAAACATTCAATTAGGGCTTACAGCTTTTAATCTACTCCAAGTCTCTGGTAGGTATAAAGGAATATTTACCTCTGTGTCAGGTGGGGGTCCAGCAAGAAACAGATGGCACCCTGGAATTGGTTAATTTCAGAACAATTGAATAAAGGTGTGGTCAGGGCAGAGGAGTCCACAGAGGACAGGGAGGTATATGGAGGTGGAAGGAAAGGGCTTTTATGGGGGCTGGGCCTGGAGGGGGCAGGGGAGTGAGTAGTCGCTGGAGTCAGTGGCAGGGCTGGGTAGAGAGGAGCTTAGCTCTCAGCTGGGGGAGCACACGGAGGGAGCTTCGGTGGGTGGAATGAAAATCCCCATCTCATGTTCCTCCTGCCCTGGATCTCCTACTCCTGCCTCCCATTGGCCAAATTCAACAGGAAGACAAGGATATGGAACTATGGAGCATCCTGGGACTCCTGGCTGAGGAAGAGTGAATTTCACAGAGAATGAAACCTAGGGAGGTTAAATTATGTGCCCAAGATCAGCCATGTGCAATCAGAGCCCAGATCCTAAAACTCTATTTCCTCACCCATCAGCACACCCATCATCATCCACCATCATCCAACATTTATCCAACCCACGCTTACTGAAAACAGACTTTGTACAAATGTTGTGTCAAATGAGACCTAGTCCTTGCCCTCAAGTGCTTCTAAAACTAAGGAGAGTACAGTTTCTGCATCTTTCTAGGATCAAAGTGCTTTGTAAAATTGATGCATTCAAAACAAAGCTCAACAGGTCCTAACTCTGCCTTTAAAAGCAGGAGAATCTTCATAGAGGAGACAGCACTTTGGGTCTTGCTGAATAAGTTTGGTCTTCCAGGCTCAGAGGAAAGGAAGGTGTTCCAGGTTGGCAGAGCACCACGTGCAGGGCTGTGAAGATGCTAGAACATATCATGTGCCACAAGAGCTCTGCAGAGTTTGGTGGGACCACAGAAGCCAGCAGCTTGGATATTGGAGGCATGTGGAATGAAGAGGGCCTAGTGCATTATGATTGCCAAGGATTATGTGTGTTGAGGGATGGGATTTGGCTGGAGCTCTTGGGCCAGTAACTGTAGCAAGGTTACTGAAGAGCTGGACTGAACTTCAGGTTTTCTGACACCCTGTGTATTACCCCATAGCACATCCCCTTGTCTTGTGCTTCTAGCTCTTGACCAGCTGTATGTGCAGAGCCAGGGAACAAGGAGATGCAGGACAGTTCTTTCTAAGACTTCCTGCCTTAGATCAGTAAGGTAGGAAGGTGGCCATCCCTGACCCTGCCATCCACTGGGTGGCTATGAACAAATTACTGGCACTCTCTGGGCCTTGGTTTCTTCATCTGACTTGAGCAAGTTGAACCAACAAAACTCTTCTAGTTCAAAGCTTCCACAAAACAGTTCCCTTAAAAAACTACAATCTATCCACATCTGGTAGCAACACAAACTGGTTTTAGAATTTAGAAATATACCATTATGTTTCTTACATTTTCTTGTCTTCTCCAGTACAACTCCTAGCCAAGCAAAACTGCAGAGGTCTCTGCCAAATTGCTACCACATAGGACAGTGGAGAGCAACTGTGGGGAATCCTTCCATTTTGCTTACATGTAAGCCTTTGCAATTTGATTTGTGACACCTATATTTAAAAAAAAATTAAAGACCTTCTATTTGGGGCTTTCAAGAGATTTGAGAAACCTAGAGTATAAGAAATGTTTTAAATATTTTGAAGAGAACCTGAACTTTACTGGCATTGTAAAAAGCAAAATTTGGATGTTAGAGACCCATATCAGAGTCTGTCAGTCATGCGGCTCATCGCCAAGCAGAGTGGAGCCCTCTGCACTGCCCCATGTGCAAAGAGCACAACGCACTTATCTGACCTCAATCATTTTGTAAAGGATGTGGTGAGAATTTGAATTAGAAAGAGTTTTGTGTCCACAGGTTTTATGAAGATAATAAAGTACAGAAAAATCAAAGGCCCTCCTTTCCTGACCTGTGTTTTTTCAAAGAGAAGGGATGAGCATGGATCAGCTGCTTGGCCCCTTCAACCTGCACACTGCAGCAACCCCTAAAGATTGGCATTATCATCTTTATTTTATTCAAAAACAAACTGAAATTCACATTAAGTGACTGGCTTGCATGGCACATGGAACTAGCTGGCACTTCAGTTCCAGGGGCCCTGCCACATTTGAGTCATGCTTTGGGACAACTGCTTGCTTATTTGGAGCCTGTTTGCTTATCTGTAAAAGGCTCTTGTGAGGATCATGTGAGAAAACAAGTGTTCTAAGATATGAGGAAATGGGGGTTAATATTAACTGGGACTGGAAGAGTAATTAAATAACTTACACCAATCCTAGGTTTGCATCTGCAGGAATGACAGGTGTGTACATATTCACAGGTGCTAGTTGAGTCATGTCGAATTCCCTGGAAGATCTATTCATTGTTCTGTGGAGGAGCCCAGTCCAACTATTAAGTGCCTCAGCTAGTACAGACAGGGGCAGGGCGCAGGAAGACAGCAGAGCATGCTGATGTTTCTTATTCTCAGGTAAGATATCAAACAGTCACACTTTCATTTGCTCTATGTCTCTAGCCCATGAAAACCAGAAATTCAGGAAATGCCAGTGCTCATAATGAGTTCTCTTTCCATTTAGAATCATTTCTGAATTGACATTGAGTTTTTAAAAAGTCCACCACATCTAAATATTCATAAACATGGATGAAAGGGGGAAAGATTTCATTCTTGGTTTATGGAGACACCATATATGTGCCTTTTTGGGGGGCAGATTATGATAACCTGATGCATGTGTATGGAGTGCAGCGTTCAAATCAGAGTGTCTAATACATGTCCCCTGGCACTCATCATTTCTGTGTGTGGGGAACACTTGTGCTCTTCTGATGGGGAGGTTTCTAATCAGGCAGAGATTTCTCAGATCTTATCTATAGGCAAGGAGGAATTGAAGTCCAGGCTCATGAAACTTAAAAGGTAGAGTTTATTTATGCATTCATCAATTATTTATTGAGGATCTACTATGTACTTGGCACATTCCAGATACTAGGAATTAGAGTCCATGGAGAGAGTGCCCTGTGCTCACAGCCTGTGCTCTCCTTGGTGCTGTGAATGACCACGTGGTGTGGGATGAGAAGTAGCTCTGCATGTAAGAGAGGACCACAGGGAGCTGCTGGAACGCAGAGGAAGGGTTTCACGAGTGATCCATTCAGCTTCCTGCAGAGCCAGCTCCTTCCCAGTTCCCCCTGGAATTCACCCTGTCCCCAGGTCTGGCATGATAGTGGGGATAAAGGAGGCAGACCTTCCAGCTGAGGAGCACCCCTGGCCCCAGGCTGCAGGTCTTTCTCCAGGAACCTGGGATCTGCTCAGGCTAACACAGCTGTACATGCTCCTGCCTGGACTCATGTCCAGGAAGCAGGGGTGCCCCTGCAGAGTGAAAAGTCTCACATGTTTTCTACCTTCACCTTCTATAGGGTCAGGGCCTTCCTTCCCTTTCTGTCCCTGTTAGCCACAGTAATATTATGTGAGTCTGGCTTTCCTTGTCAAAGACAGGTGACACCAAGGTGCCAGCCATCTGTCAGTCCTGTTTTTGGAACCCAGATTCACAGCAGGGCACTTGGCACAAAAGATGTCAGAGTTGGTTTTGCCATATGGAGCTGGAAAGAGCTCTTTAGGTTCTCAAGGGCAGACCACACCTCACTTTCAGGGACCCATGGTCAGGGAGGAAGCAAGCAGGAAGAGACAAAGTCAGGTGTAATGCAAAGATGGGAAGGGGTCCTGTCATTCCGAGAGTCCACTTGGAAGGGCTGTCTCTTTTTATGTATTTACCCAAGTTAGGAGAATGTCACTGCACTGAGTGTCAGATGCCAAAGCAAATGTAATTACCAATGCCATCCTGACTGCTAAAATTGGTTGACCCAGGCCAAAGAGCCAGAACATGTTCATCATTCATTTTGGAGTAGAAATGGAAGCTTTCATTTCAATAGCAGAGTTCCCACGGACTCCAGGGACCCTAATCTGGGGCTCCTGGGGAACATTCCTCAAGGTAGGAGAAGGGTCCTGTCAAAGGAGGCACAGAGCATGACTGATGTTCTGCAAGCAGCCTCCTAATTTCAGTATCCATTTTGGTCAAACCATTTTGGTTTTGCAGGTGATGGTCTCAGTGATTATATTTGATTAACTCATTAAGTTCTTAGTTTGTGGGTTGAAAAAATGTTGTAAAGATAATAAATTTGATGGATAAAAACCATTACTGTATTTTTTTTAGTCAATTTGTTACTTGAAATGACTTTGAAAACACCCCTAATGTATTGATGCCATTGGTAGTTTTGGGGCTTATTACTCTTGGAGCATTTGTTTTCAAAAGTCATTTCCTTCTTCCCTTTGCTACCTGATTCTGCAGAAAGAGAGAATTATTTTAGAATTATTAATAATAATTATTATTAATAATATTAATATTATTAATAATTATTAATATTTATTATTAATATTATTTCAGAATTATTGCAGAAATGAACACAGTGATGTCAATAAATCGTGTAGCAATATGTTCAGCACAGACTAGGTGCTTAAGGCACTTTATGTTCTTTTTGCCTAACTTGGTATTTAAAGGGGTCCTTGCCTGGGCCTGTGGTCCTCTTCTGGGTACTTTTCATTCCACACTTTTGTTTTAGATAAATTGATGTTATGGATGTTGAATTACATAATAAACCCCCAGAGTATTTATAATAAATCCAAAGAAGCTTCATTTGTTGGATAAGTAACTCTGGATTGGTTTTGAAAGGTGGCATTAAACTAAGCTGTCCCTGAATGTGAATTGTGTCAGGTACTCGTGTGCTAAGCAGCATATGAGCATTTTCCTCGTAAGCTGGCTGAGCAAGTAATCTTACTAGTAACCATGTGATAAATCTTTTTTTTTTTTTTTTTTTGTGGTGCTGGGGATTGAACCCAGGGCTTCATGTTTGTGAGGCAAGCATTCTACCAACTAAATATATTCCCAGCCCTCCATGATAAAGCATTTTTAATAACATTTTTTGGGGGTGTACTGGAGTTTGAACTAAGGGTACTCGACCTCTGAGCCATATCCCCAGTCCTATTCTGTATTTTATTTAGAGACAGGTTTCACTGAGTTGCTTATTGCCTCACTCTTGCTGAGGCTGGCTTTGAACTCACCATCCTCCTGTCTCAGCCTCCCGAGACTCTGGGATTACAGCACCACTGCATGTGCCACTTCTCCTGGCTTTAATCACATTTTGTAACTGTGAAAATAGAAGCCTAAATAGAGTCAAGTATTTATTCGCTTTTACCAATTAGTTTTGCTGCACTTGGGGCTTAATGCAATAGCCATGTCATTAGTTCACCAATGTGTGGGTCGCTTGGTCAGTTATTTTGGTCTGGACCCTTATCAATTTGCTGGTGTTCCCATAACACAGCCCTATACCCTAGTGACTGCATAACAGAACTTTGTGGTCACATGGTTCTGGAGACTGAAGTCTGAGATCAAGGGGTCAGCAGGCATGGTCCCTGGTGAGGGCTGATGGAAGGTCTGTCACATGTGTCTTCTAAACTGGTAGGCAGCTGTCTTTCTTCAGTTTCCTTTTTTAAAATAATTAAATGATTATTTATTTTGGAAACATGCCATGTTTCATCCTTCTCTTTATTCTATTTCAAGATATGCTTTTAAAAATTTTTTTTATTTGTTCTAGTTAGTTATACCTGACAGTAGAATGCATTTATGTGTGATTTGAGAAATCATACATAAATGGCATATAATTTCACATTTTTCTGATTGTACATGTTGCAGGATCACATGGGTCATGCAGTCATACATGTACATGAGGTAATATTGTCTGTTTCACTCTACTATTCTTCCTACCCCCATCCCCCTTCCCCTCCCTTCACTCCCCTCTACCTAATATAAAGTAATTCTATTCTTCCCTAATGACCCCCCAAGATTATTGTGAATTAGCATCCACATATCAGAGAAAACATTTGGTCTTTGTTTTTTGGGGTTTGGTTTTTTCACTTAGCATGATATTCTCTAACTCCAACCATTTACCTGCAAATGCCATAATTGCATTCTTCTTTAAGGCTGAGTAATATTCTATTGTGTGTGTGTATATATCACATTTTCTTTATCCTTTCATCTGTTGAATGACACCTAAGTTGGATCCACATAGCATTCTCTCTCTCTGTGTCAAGTTTTCCCTTCTTGAGAGGACTCAGTCATGTTGAACTAGAGTCCACCCTGTGGTCTCATTTTAACTGGGCCTTTCCAAAGAACCTGTCTCCAACTAAGGTCCCATTCTGAGGTTCCAGGATTTCCACATGTGAATTTAGAGAGGATACCATTCACACCACAGCAGGTGGTTGGGTCTGTGCTGACGGGTTGGTGGGCACCTGGACGATCCAGGATTGTCACATTCCCACCTCTGTTGGTGGCACGAAATCCGCCAGGTGCCACAGTTCTCCACCACAAGGCTGCTCATCCTGCAGTGGGTCCACCCAGGTTCACAGTGGACTTGGAATTCCACACAGAGGGACCAGGACATCCACATGCCTATGCCATCTTGGAGACATCCTGTTTGCTAGGGTCACACTGGCCAAATGCATTTCCTGGTTTTTATTCATCCAGAGTGAAGGCAGGAGAAGACCTCTCAAGGGGTTGGATGCAGAAGAGTAGATTGCAATCTTTTTTGAATAATAACTTAAAAACTGGTGGTCATGTGTAGTCAGTGGCTAGAGTGTAAAGATATTCCAAGTCTGATTTCACCAAGGAAGAGTTGAAGATGTTTTGGTGGAGTGAGAGTGGTTAGTAGTATAGATAACATTAATAGCTTCTCTTCTGAACTATCATGCACGCATCATTTATTATCTATTAAGTATTCATTATATATCCAGCACTCAGTAGGTACTAAAAATACCACTGGGTTAAAGACATACTTAATCCTTGTCCTTGGAGTCTAGAGGAGTTAAAAATAAATGAACAAACTTCACAAACATCTAGATCTACCAGCTGTGATAAATGCAATGAGTTGGGTCTGCTCGGATATTCATTCACCCCTCTACCTACTATTTGCCAGGCTCTAGGCTAGGTGTGGGGATATCGAGTGGAAAAGAAAAATTACATCTCTGCCCTCGTGGAGGTTAGAATCTAGTGGGGTGAGAGGGATTGGACAGGAAATGATGGTCAAGATGTGCATGCTCTGGGATCGGAACCAAGAGGGCCCTGGCATGCGTGAGAGGCTGGTACCTCCCCCACCCTGTGTTCAGGAAGGCCTTCCCTTGGGAAGGCAACGGGAAAGCTGAGGTCTGTAGGATGAGTGGGGATTTGCTAGAGTGAAAGAGGGAGAAAGAAGGAAAGTAGATGGAAAGAAGGAAAGAATGGAGGGGTGAAAGAAGGAAGGAGCGTAAAGGGAGAGGGAAGGCAGCAGGACAGAGCAGAGGAGGACGCAGGGAGGGACTGAGTAGGGCATCATGGGGACAACACTCAGGGCCCAGGGAGCCTGTGGGATTGCCTGGCAGGAGAGGGAGCTCACTGCAGGAGCCTCCCTGCTGCAGAAGGTGGCTGGATGCAGAGAAGGCAGGGAGAGCTGGAGACACAGGCTTCGCGCTTCCCAAGTCCACAGCCAGTCATCCACTGGTCCACCCGACTTCTTCCTCTTTCCTGCTGTCTGTCCCACATTCCATGATGAGACAGTTCCCTGGTTCTTCTGCTATTGGGTGGAAGTTCATTTTGTGTTGATTCACCCTGCTCACTCCACCTCCCTTCTGCAAAGCCCAGGGACCTTGAATCATAGGACTGTATTCTGGAACAATCTGGAGGTGTCTGGTTCTGACAACCAGGTTACCATTGTCCAGGTGTGTTGCTGAGAGGTCACCTGGCTGGGGCCAGGCACTGGGCAGTTCTGTGGGTAGTGTGTAGCACAGGAACCACAGCTTCTGTTGGAGGAGTGACTGAGGGCTCCAATAATTACCTCCTGCAGTGTCCAGCTTCATGCCAGGCATGCGGTCACATCAACTCCTTTGCTTCCCTGGGCCTCCCTTGCAGTGCCCCTGGAGATTTGGGGCCACCCATCCCCACAGGTGGAGAGTGATAGACTTCTTCTGTGCATGAAGGGTGTGTGGTGTGTGCAGGGCGGGGTGGGTCTGTGTTTGACCTGCTGAGCTTGTTGCTTTTACTTTCTGGCTAATTCACTTGGGGCATGAAACTCTGGAGTAGATCAGGTAGAAGAATTACAGGGAGAAGAAGAAAGAAGGAGAAGAAACAGAAGGAGGAGGAGGAGGAGGAGACCACCCAACAAGACATTTAGGAAAATCATATTCAGGTCGGAGCACTGTTTGGAGATGGCTGGGAAAGGAAGGTGTTGACCCTTCATGTCCTTTTGGGAGGCTGCAGCGTAAGGTGTGTCAGCTCTGGGATTACACTGGTTTAGGTCAAACCCTGCCCAGCTCCACTCACAGAATGCATTTAGGTAAGTTATCAAAACTAATCGATTTTCTCATCTCTCATCTTCATAAAGGATGTGACACTACCAGCCTCCCAACATCATTAAAGGGATGCAATTCTGAAATCATCTCACATGCACAGGTTGACACACACAGTAACAACCTGGAGCTCATTCAAACAGGAGATCTTTGCATTTTTTTTAAACTTCTGTGAGTTTTATGCATATGAAGAGAAACTGACATTTTAATCTATATTTAAAAATTATTTTATTTTTAACCTTTTAATTTTGAAATGATTCTAGACTCACACAAAATGCAGGGGGGAATAGAGTGCCCATGTAGCACCTCCTGCCCGCCTCCCCTGGGGGATCTTTCTCATGAATACACTCTGTGCAGAAGCAGATTCCACTCTTCATGCACTTTCTTTCTGAACCCTGGCCATGTGCTGGGGGAAGCGAATGGCCAGCCCGGTCTGACCTCACCACTTCCCCACTGTTTCCTGCTGCTTCTGCTCTTGTAATTTATTTTCCAATTTTTTTTTGTACCAGATAAATTCAGGTGTGAAGAGAAATCCTGGCTGGTGCTGGGTAAACAGCCTGGTGCCCTGTGGTGTTTGGTTTCCTCTTTTCAGGCAGCTCGTCTCAGGCTGATGTCAAGGGCAGGTCTGTATCCCACAGCACACCCCGGACACAAAGGGAGGGTTTTCAACACCTTTGGAGGAGGCTGTGTTGTCTGCTTTATAAATTCCTACTTGAGAGGTCTATCTCCTAAGATGGATCCAAATCCACACATTGTTAACCAAGGACTTGAGAGGGCCTGTGTGGAAACCTGGGTGAGTGAGCACCAGAAGTTTGTCACTGGTGCCTCAGGCGTTGGCCCCCAGGACCCTGAGAGGGGCTCAGCTCACACTATTGTCCTTCCCATCTCATCTGCCTCCCTTCCCCTTCAGCAGGGACCCTCCCTGCTGTCAGTTGAGTTCTCTTTTCACTTCCCAGGAACACTTTTCCAAGTGGTGTCTTTCCTGGATTTCAGACAGGTGGACTCAGTGGCTCTGTGACACCAGTCAGGCAATTTTTATGACTGCTAAGAAGTAGTTTCCTGAAAAAGCCTCAAATATAAACAAGTCAAATGCATCTAGCTGTCTGGGGCACTGTGGTGGGGTGTTCCATGAGAGTCCATTATCTCTGGCATGTATCCTCGGTGTCCCCCAATTCCTGCTCCAACCACCCCTGACTGAGGCCTCCCACAGGAAGGAAGAATCCAAGTTGAGTCCAGAGTTCTGCGAACGAGCTCGTCACGGGATGGGGGTCGGGGGGTCATTCTGAGCACAATGGGTTTCTGATTTTGCATATATTTCTGAGCCTGGCTGTGTGTCATTCATGTCTAAGTTCTTTAGATATCATGCAGTAGAGGTGATAATGTAGAAAGAGCTCTTCCCTAAATTATTTGCCTTGAATTCCTTTGATGTTCCCAATTCTTCACTCACAGACATGATAGGCAGGTCATCAATGAATAAATCTCCATGAATTCCAAACCCACTGCTGACTTCAGGCACCATTCTCCAGAGGGCCTGCTGAGAGTCACATTAATTAAGACCCAGCATACTCTGTAATTGTCACAGGCACTTCAGAGACATGCACAACAATGCCTCTGTGCTGTTATTATCTTGCCGTCACACATCTGAAAGAGCAGGATCAAAGTCACTGAGTTCTTACAACACTGGTGAGAGATCAGTTCACCCTCTCCATCACCTCTCAACTTTGGCACTAAGAAGGTGGAAGTACCTGCTATGGGGACAGGCCTCAGTGTCGTGGGTGTCAATGGTTGTTGTACCTGAATGCCAGTGACCCAGAGAAGAGTGCAGTACCATCAAGTGATGACACAGACAGAGATATGCAGATGGGGTCTTTGTAAAGTGGTCTGGGCTGGAATCTGGATGAGGCGACATTTGAGCTGAGGTCTGAGCCATGAAAAGAACCCAGCCAGGGGTTGCCCTGGAGGAAAGAGACTTCCAGGTATGCTAATCAATTTTCCCTGCTGGGACTTAACACCTGAGAAGATCAACTTGAAGGAGGAAAGATTTATTTCATAGTTTCAGACTGTCAGTCCACAGTTGGTTGGTCCCATGTGGTAAAGTGGAAGGAACATTGTGATAGGGAGGATGCGGTCATAAATGCCTCATGGCAGTCAGGAAGTGGAGAGAGGGGTGGGGGAGCGAGAGAGAGAAGCTGGGGGTAAGATATTGTCCACAAGGTTGTGCTCCCAAGAACCCATTTCCCCCAATGAGGTATTACCTCCTAATTTCCACCACCTCCCACTAGTCTATTCAGCTATGAATCTGTCACTGGACTAATCCACCCATGAGATCAGCACTCCAGTGATCTGATCACTGCCCAAAGTCCCATCTCGGAACAGGCTGCATTGGGGACCAAACCTTCAACACGGCCTTTGGGGGACATTCCAGATCTGAAGCATAACACCCAGTAAGAGGAGCATCATGAGGGATTCCTGAGGAAAGGTGAGCTTTGCAGGTGTATGTGTTTAAACTCAAAGCTTCTTGAAGGTGTCTGTAATTATTTCTAACCTGGAATCCTTTATAAGGCTAAGACCTTAACTGGCATCACCCAGCAATAGTTGGCTGAATGACCGTGGTCTAAATCTCTTGTTTTTAAATGAGAAACTAGAGTCCTAACAAGGTGGGGTGGCTGAGTACACAGTGACTCTGAGGAAGAAATCTCTTTCCAGTTCAACGTAGCTCTGTCTCCTAATTTTACATGTAATTTTTTTAAATGATAGCTATAGCTAGCCATTTTTCTTGTGCAGAGCCTTGTTCTTGTGTAGATAAATCTGGCCATGTGACATCATCCACCAAAAAACAAAACAAAACAAAAAAATTCTGCTGTGGGATGTTTGCTTAACACTTTTCCCTGAGGTTAAAAACATGGTAGTAGTTTTTAAACCATGTAGGCAAAATCACTCCCTCTCTAAGCGGGAACTGAAATCATTGCCAGGGTTGCTAAACTGGCAGGGCAAAGGGCCCACACCATCTTTCCTCACACAGGCTGGGTGCAGGTCTTGAAGTAAGACTCATATTGATCAGAAGGCAACACAGAGGCTGGCAGAGGAGCCCCTGATAGACTCTGGGTTAGCACGTGTGCCCAGCAAGCTGTGGGTGGGACACAGAAGGACTTGGAAGCCAGGAGAACACCAAGGTGAGCACCTACAATGCAGCAGGACATTTGGCTTCATGCAGGGACAGGACTTGTGCTGCCCTGCCTCATTCTGTGTCCCTCACTTTTCACTTTTTTCTTTTTTGGAGGGAGAGAGAAGGAAACCTGGAGTATTTTTCTCTCTTTAAGACAAACAGGAGCAATAATAGCTCATATATGTGGAGTGATAGATGGTTTTCAAAGGCTTCTCTGTCCTTTGTTTTCCTTCATTTGCATTTTAGCCTATCATGCACATAACTTTCAACATGAGTTTTGAGACTTAAAGACATTAGCTTAAAACCCTTGCTGGGTCCTGCCCAGTGAGCAAGGGCAGTTCTGATCTCTCACCTTCAGATGGAAGCCTTTGCTTGCATTTTTTCCATCCTGAAGGGGAGGGAGCAGAGGCTCAGCAAAGTTAAATGTCAGGACCATGTCCCCCGTCAGCAGCTGCTGACCCTGTGCCAGAGACAGTAGGGCTTGGGTTCTTTCCCAAGCCTCCTTTTAAGGACATTCTGCAACTCCAATGTCTTGAAAGAGGCAGTAGAAGCATAGCTCATAATGATATGTGGGTCAGATCCACACATCAAAAACCCTACAAGTATTTTACAACATAGAGCAAGAGGAGTAGGGTCCTGAGAAAAAGGTCACACAAATGGAAAATGCAGAGGAGAGAATTCTAAGTCACTTTAAGAAGAGAGTGTAAAATGTTCTTAAAATGTGTAGGGGTTTGTTTCTCCTCAAATCTGCCATGTGGAACACCCCCAGGAACAAACCTGATGCTGAATATTAATAAAGACTAATAGAAGGTGCATGAGGTCAAGTCTGTCTCTGTAATCATACAACCTGTTCCCAGAATTCTCAGGAGCCCTTGCTCACCCTTGTAAATCAGCAGACAAAAAGAGAAAATGAAAGGGCTGAGCAGACTTCCTAATTGGTGCCAAATAATTTGGAATAGGAAGCCTCCATGTGTTGATATTCGGTCTCAGATGAAGGCTTGGCTTCTGTATTGAGAGAGTGTCTAATATGGATTGAGTTTCTATTCTAATTGGTTATCCAGGAGCAGGGCTGTCACCGTAGGACTGCTGGTGTTCAGGTAACAACATTTCAGCTAGGAAGCAGCACCCATTCCTGGGCCCTGTGGAAGCGGCTGGATTTGCAAGACTGCTGCTTTATCTGGCTGTCCTTGGGTCTGGAACATTGTTAAGATGTGTGCCAAAGGAACAGTGATGTGTGAAATTGATGTGATAAAGAGCCTGATGGTGCTGATGGGGAAAGGCTGCTGCAAGAGTTGGTTGTGATCAAGACTGGATTTGCTCGGTGACCGGTGCTGGAGCCTCTTATGAGTTGAACTGTGTCCCCCATATTAGAGATATGCTGTAGTCCTAGCTCCCAGAAGATGAGAAGTTGACCCAATCTAGAAAGTTGATAAAGTTAAGATGATGTGACCAGGGCAGGCCCCACAAGATGGGAGATAGAGAAAGAGAGTGGCATGTGAAGGCTGAGACACACACGGGAGAACATGGCCCCAGGAAGATGCTGCCAACAGCCAAGGAGTGCCTGGCAACCAGAAGCTGGAAGGGGAAGGAAGGACCTCCCTTGGAGGCTTCCTAGGGGGCATGGACCTGCCAGCACCTTGATTTCAGAATCAGACCCTAGTATTCTAAGAAAATAAAATTTATTGTTGAAAGTGACCCAGATTGCAGTCCTTGTTATAGGATCCCAGGAGACAGACACAGGGCCACGTTTTTGTCACTCTGAAATACCATTAGTTTCATAATCACTGTAGAAAAAAAACTCCTTTCATATGGAAATACTGTCAGTCTCTAGTTTCATACTTCTTTTTAAAAAGTTTTTATTTTATTTGTTTGAATTAGTTATACATGCCAGTGGAATGTACTTTGATACATCATATATAATTCATACCTCTTATTCTCATTAAAACAATTTTTTTATTAAATTTTTTTTCAATTTTTACAGACTGCATTTTAATTCATTATACACAAGTGGGGTACAGCTTTTCATTTCTATAGTTGTACACAATGTAGATTCACACCCATTGAAAATTCTGCGAGCTCATTATCATATGATCAATTGAGGTTTATTATTAGTTATTTGATTAATACTGCAGAGTGTGATAATGAAAAGAAAATTTCAACATTAACTGTGACCCATAATTTTTCAATATGGGTTAAGATCCAGATGACAATTCCAAGACGAATAAGATGTGCTCTGTGGTTTTGGGCCAGCTACCTAATTTTTCTCTGCCTCCATTTTCTCATCTGTGGAATGTGACTAGTATTTTCTTTATAGACTGTAAGGAAAATTAAACGACTTAAATGTTTTCAAAACCAGCACAGAGTAGACCATAAGTGCTTGTTAAATAAGTGCATTTTGTAGCTTAAATGAGAAGAATGACTCCAGGTTGACAAAGCAGATATTTACCTACTCCCCAAAGTAGGTGAATTATTGCAACTAGGGGCACTTTTCCTTTTGAAAACAAAGGCATCCTGATGTGTGGTGCCCCAGATCTTTGGTATTGCCTGGGTGTGATGTAGTTTAAAAATACACGGAATCTGTGTTTTGATCCAAAATGCTACCCCTGACTTCCTGGTAGGGAAGATGGCCAAATCTACTCATCCTTATTAATTAAATTCACAATGCAAGTGACTCAGACAGATTGTAAATGGTGTATGAAACACTGTGGATCTCCCAAAAAAGAGAAATTTATTTCAAACTGGGAGAATCAGGCACAAATTCCCTAGGAAGTGGATAGATGAGTAAAGGAAAGTGGACTTCCAGAACCCACCTGTTTGACTCAGACAAATCAGTCTGTGCTCTTAGGATATTCCCATATGACTTCCTGGGGGAGGTGATGTATCTGTGAACAAAAATGATGAGGAGGATTTGGAATGGTAGAGAAAGAGAATGGCATGGCATTGGACATTTGACTCAATGTGAATCAGACAGGGCTCTTTGTCATCCTGCCCCACTCCTTCCAGTAGTCTTGCAGAGTCCCTCCAGCACTGCAGAGCCTAACCCCTCCTGAATACAGAAGGTAGAACCACCTGGCCATGGGGCCATGGACAGAGCTTCTGGGAACTCCAAAGGAGACAACATATGTGCACCATGTCTGGCTAGTCCACGCTTCCTCCAAGACACCAATTCTAAACCTGCATCCCAACTGGGACAGAGCTCTCTCCAGTTTGTAACTGTCAGCCTCAGAGAGGGCTTGGATCACATCAAGCTCTTGTGGACAATAAACAATAAGAAGTCGCCCATTATCTTACCTATACCAGGAGAACAAAGAATGCTTTATTATGTTTACCTTGCTCTCCTATGTTTATGCTGTTCTTCGGCATTGGCCACTGAGCTGTGTAACTGCCAGTGCTTATGGAGCAGATAATAAAGTTTATTAGCATAATATCCTGTGAGGAAGAGCAGGAGAGAAGCCGATGCTAAGTGCTCTAACCGGGTCTCTGGGATTTCAGTTTCAAAATTAGGCCATTGAAGGTGGGACACACTCTATTTTGTTTTGATTGGCACAGTGTTTAGCATGAGGGTCAGAAGAAATGTGATAAATGACTGATTCCAATATGTAGCAGTGTTGGATGGGAAATGTCTGGAATGCCGAGGGGAAGACATCAAGATGATGGTCTTAAATACTACAGTTGGCCAGGTGCTGAAGCAGGAGGCCCATGAGCATTGGCAGGACTTCAGTCCTGCCATAGGCAGGCCTTATGTCACCAGGTCTAGACTCTGAGGCTGGGAAAATAGAATCTCAACCACTGCACATGGCTTGATCTTTGCTCCAGCAGAGGGAGTATAAGGAAGAAATGCAGAAGACCTGGTGTTCATCCCACATTCCCCTAGAGTCCCGTGGATGAGTTTCATCTATGTGGAGGTGTCTGTAGTGAACATAATGCCCCTGCTGGGGTTTGGATATGGACTGAGTGTCCCCAAACCCTCACATGTGGACATTTCATCCCCTTTGTGAGGAATTAAGAGGGGGACAACCTAATCCAACCACAGTGAGTGCTCAGGGGTGGGGCCTTTGTAGGTGATTAAGGTTAAATAAGATTGTCAGGGTGGATCCCCGTGGTTGAATCCTGATGACTTTAGAAGAAAAGAGAGACCAGACACATGTGCATGTCCCCCACCTTTTGCCATGTTCTTTCAAGCACTGCCTTGAGACTCTCACCCAAAGTGGGACTTTCAACTCAGGCCTCCAGAGCATGAGCCAAATGAAACCCCTTTTCTTTATAGCTTGCTCAATCTCCAGTTTTATGTTATTGGCAATAAAAAGTGGACCCATATTTTCTCTGACTTCGGGTTTGTACACATAGACCTGATCCTTCTTTCACCCAAAATCAAATGATATCCCATGCAGCGAAGTTGCTAGCAAATTTCTGCAGTTACCAAGTTGACCCATCAAGGGGTGACATGAAATTTCCATCTACCCTTTTAAATACCTGGATGACTGAAAATGTCCCATGTCCTCAGGTCTTTGGTCTACCTTGGTCACTCAGTCATGTTCCTTGTCCAAAGCCTCATCTGGTTTTCCAAGTTGTATCTCTGGGCTGCAGCTGTAGCTCAGTGGCATGTTATTTCCTCACATTCATGAGACCCTGGATTGGGTCCCCAGCATGACCAAGTTGTGTCTCTGCTGCTTCAGTGGAAGTCTCAGTTCTGTTTTTTTTCCCCCCTGAGCTCTGGAATTACTTCCTGAACTCAGTATCCCTTACCCAAAGGTCCCCCTTGACCCCCATGGTCCCCTTCTCCCCATAGTCCCAATTCCTACATCATCAGCGACCAGCCTATGATTTTCCCATTCTTCAACATTCTCGACAATAATGACTTTGGGGAAATTTATTTTTTTTTTCTGTTAGACTGATTGGTATGCAAAGTTGCTGTCTTAGTATGGGTTGAGATTTGCTTCCCTGATTAGCAGAAACCTGAAATATTTCTTCCTGTTTTCTTACTGACCATTCAGCTGTCTCTGTTAGTATATTCGTATCCTGAACTAGTTTTTTCTATTAACTCTTTAAAACATTTTCTTGTGAATTTGTAAGAGATAAATAAATAAATAAATAAATAAATTAATTAATTAATTAATTCAGGAAGCCAACCATTAGATAATTTTATGAATTGCCAATTCCTTCTCCCAGTCTTTTTTAAACTGAAATTTTGATTTTAAAGTAGAAAAAATTCTTTGTGGTTGCATTCCTGGAGTCTTTTCAGATAGATCTTATCTTATGTGGAAATCTTAAAGGTTTTCTTTTGCATTTTCTCCTAAAATCATTAGTGTATAGGACCTTTAAAAATGCCTGGTATTGATTTTTTTTGTTCTGTGAGATAAGGAAGTAATTTTCTTCATTTTGCTGCCAGCACAATCTATTAACTATGATTTTTTTTATCATATATCACCTTCACATGTGCAAAATACAAGTATAGAGTCATTTTAGTGATAGCTATTAATCTCTCTCCATCCACTTTTATGAAACTATTAATTCATTTGAAATAACAATTTAAAATCTTATATCTCACAGCATGCTTCTTCCATTCTTTTTCTTTGCTTCAAACTTATTCCAGATCATTTGACCCTATTCTGTTAAATACAAATGATAGTAGTCACCTGAATATTTCCATTAAAAATTCTGTGGAAATTGACTGGATTTATAGTTAATTTGGAAGTATTGATATGATATTGATCTTTACACTTAGAAATATTTTATATACATCCCTATTTACTAATATGTTCTTAAATTCTTTCTTAGTGTTTTAAATTTCTAAAGGTAGTGTATTTTTTGAAGAATTTATCAAAGGTGCCAAAAATATGCAATGGAGAAAAGATAGCCTCTTCAACAAATGGTGCTGGGAGAATTGGAAATTCATATGCAACAGAATGAAACTAAACCCATATCTCTCACCATGCACGAAACTAAACTCAAAATGGATTAAGGACCTCGGAATCAGACCAGAGACCCTACAGATTATAGAAGAAAAAGTAGGTCCAGATCTTCAACATGTCGGCTTAGGACCAGACTTCCTTAACAGGACTCCCATAGCACAAGAAATAAAAGCAAGAATCAATAACTGGGATAGATTCAAACTAAAAAGCTTTCTCTCAGCAAAGGAAACTATCAGCAATGCGAAGAAAGAGCCTACAGAGTGGGAGAATATCTTTGCCAATCATACTTCAGAGAGAGCACTAATCTCCAGAATCTATAAAGAACTCAAAAAACTCCACTCTAAGAATACAAATAATCCAGTCGACAAATGGGCTAAGGAAATGAATAGACACTTCACAGAAGATCTACAAGCAATCAACAAACATATGGAAAAATGTTCAACATCTCTAGTAATAAGAGAAATGCAAATCAAAACCACCCTAAGATTCCATCTCACCCCAATTAGAATGGCGATTATCAAGAATACAAGCAACAACAGGTGTTGGCGAGGAAGTGGGGAGAAAGGTACACTCATACACTGCTGGTGGGGCTGCAAATTAGTGCAGTCACTCTGGAAAGCAGTGTGGAGATTCCTTAGAAAACTTGGAATGGAACCACCATTTGACCCAGCTATCCCACTCCTTGGCCTATACCCAAAGGACTTAAAATCAGCATACTACAGAGATACAGCCACATCAATGTTCATAGTTGCTCAATTCCCAATAGCCAGACTGTGGAACCAACCTAGATGTCCTTCAATTGATGAATGGATGGTATATGTATACAATGGAACATTACTGAGCCATAAAGAATGATAAAATTATGGCATTTGCAGGCAAATGGATGAAATTGGAGAATATCATGCTAAGTGAGATAAGCCAATCTCAAAAAGCCAAAGGACGAATGATATCGCTAATAAGTGGATGATGACATATAATAGGGGGAGGGTAGGGTTAGTGTTAGGGTTAGAGTTAGGGTTAGGGAGGGGGGCAAGTATGGAGGAAGGAAGGACTGTATAGAGGGAGAAGAGGGGTGGGAGGGGTGGGGGGAAGGGAAAAAATAACAGAATGAATCAAACAACATTACTCTATGTAAATTTATGTTTACACAAATGGTATGCCTTTACGCCATGTACAAACAGAGAAACAACATGGATCCCATTTGTTTACAATAAAAAAATACATTATTTAAAAAAAAGAAAAAAAAGAATTTATTACTGAGTATATTGCAATTCCTTGTTATTGTAAATGGGTTATTTTATTTTTAATTTTTAATAAGCTGTTACTGATTTTCATATGCTAATCTTATTACAAAACCTAGCAATCTCTTTGATTTATAGTTTGTCTTTGCCTTTGCTTGCATTTTCTTTGTATGCAATTATCCTGATTTAGATATAAGATGTCTTCTAAAATCTCATGTGTGAGACAATAAAAGAAAGATTAGAAGTGAAATGATTGGGTTATGAGAGTTGTTACCTAATTGGTGCATTAATTCACTGATAGGGATTAACTGGGTGGTAACTCTAGGCAGGTAGGGTGGGTCACTGGGAGTGTGACTTTGGGGGTTTATATTTTGTCCCTGGTGAGTGAAGCTGTCTCTGCTTCCTGATTGTCATGTCCTGATCTGCTTTCCTATGCCACACCCTTCTGCCATGATGTTCTCCCTCACCATAGGCCCAAGATATAGAGTCAGCTGTCCATGGGCTGAACCTCTGAAACTCTGAACCAAATAACATTTCATCCTCTAAGTTGTTGTTGTCCTTCTTTTGGTCACATAACACAAAACTGACTAAATTCCAATTCTTATAATTCATAGTTCATACAGCTTTTTTTCTTTTTGTTTTAGACAAGAGTTCTGATAGTAAATAAAACTGGTGTTTGGGAATATTCTTGTTTCATTAATTTAAATCATTCTAAAATTTATCATTATACTGATCTTTGCTAAAAGCTTTTGATATATGTCAGTTTAAGAATTCCTATATATTCTTAACATTATAAAACTTTATTTGCAAAGTGAGGATATTTTCCCCCAAAGGTCTGTCTGCATCTCTTTAGATTATATTATTCTTCCCTAACACTTCTTGACATTGAATCATCCTTGGACTTTTGAGGCAAACTCTACTTGTTCAAGTTGTATTCATTTCTGTTTGGTGGGTTTGGTGTGCCGTAATTTTTTAAGGGTTTCACATTACAATTTATTAAGTAGAAGGACTTACAATTGTCCTTTTTGAAATGCCCTTATATATGATTCAGGGACCAATAATATACTAATCTAACAGAGTGTATCAGGAATTGCTGGTAATACTTTCCTGTAACACTTTGTTATATTTTCATTTGGGTGGGGTGTAAGAGATACAGTGGAGGATTTTGCACTTTTTATTTCATAGAATATCATTTCAATTACTCACATTTTCTGTTCTTCAAAAAGGAGTTTATCAACCTTGGCAACATTCACATTTGTTCTTAAACACTGTCCTGTGCTGGATTCCACCCACTGAATGACAGTAGAACCTTCTCATTTCTACCCTATTTATGATAATTAAAAATGTCTCCAGATATGGCCAGATGTTTCTGGAGCAAAATTGTCCCTGGTTGAGGACCAAAGGTCAGAACTGTAGATAAACAGTACTTCTCTGATAGCATTTATGTGAGAAATCAAATAAGTGCATGGGAATCCTTCAGATAACTTTCTGATGTGTACACATGCTCAATAGATGGTAGGATTTTCTATTGCAGTTTCTGTTTTGAGGCAGAGTTACCCAGGCCTATCCTGGATAAAGAAGATATTCATCTAGCCTCTGTTTGAAAGTGATTTGATATACAAATTATTGACACTTTCTTCCTGGGCAGGTAACAGAAAGGAGAACCTAGTTTCTGTTTTATTGATGTTGTTTTTCATATCTACCTACGGAGTATATAAAGCTGTCCATTGAAAATGATTAGAGCTATAAATATGCAAGGTATATCCAGTTCATTGACCTGGCGTTCTTCCAATGGTTGATTCTTAAAAGAGAAAACTTGGCCTTTCAGAAATGGAAATTCTTCTAAGGTAGCCAGAGAATGCAATCATTTTCTGGGAATGGCAAGGGAAAAGCCTGGGTGTTGTTACATAAATCTCTGACTGCTGAGGCTAGCCCAGCTGACCAGCGGTCGCCTGCTTTCTTCTTGTGTGGTATTTCCATAGACCTGTGAAAAACAGTCTCTTTAGAAACTTTGTGCTATGGGCAGGAACTCACCTGAAGGGAAGTGTTTGTTCAACCTTAATAGTCTCATCATGAAATTGGGCTTTGAGTTCTGCCATGATCACTCTTCTCTAACTTCTGCTTGAAAGCACAATAGATGTTGCAATTTGGGTAGAGTTTGTGCCCCAAAGGATCATGAAACTTGGTCCCCAGTATGTTGGTGCTGGAGGTGAAGGAACCTTTAAAATTTGGATTGTAGTGGAACGTGATTAGCTCTTCAAGAGGGTTTAATTCTTTTATCTCAAAATAGCTTTTTTCCTCTTGCTCTGTGGGAAGTCCAGTGCCAAAATTTTTATAAGCGGACCTGCCACTTCTCTGAATCTTCTGCCATGGCTACCTCCCTTTCTGCTTCTGCGCCATGTTGTAACACAGCTGGGTGGTGCTTTCTAGAACTCCAGGAACATGCTGTGGGTCCTTCCATTCACCAAAATCATGAGCCAGCAACATAACCTTTTTTACTTATAAAGTATCAGCCTCAAGTATTGAGTTACTGTGACCCAACATAGACTGAGGCAGTGGAAAAGGATCATACACTACTTGAGAGACTAGAATATAATCATTTGATCATAATCATATTGATCGTATTGCTCCTAGATGCTGATGGTTTTTGTTTTCTTGCCAGGTGACTGAAAAGAGATGTTATGCAAGCCAGTGACATTGCTTCATTTGGCATTGCTGAATCCTGGCTGTGGATCTGGGTCAGTTTGACCATTCTGTGCTACCTGGAGCTCTGACTGGTGGAGGTGTTCTTAGTTTCTAACTTCTTTTCCTGTGGGAAAGGTCCAACACTGTCAGCTACAGACATCCTCAGGCAGTACCCAGCAATATAAGTGCCTCACAATTCAGCTTCTATCATTATAATTACTATGTGGTCATTATTGTTATTAACTGTGAGCCACCTTTGCTTCTGTCTCACCCTCATGAGGTGAAGTGTGCTTCTTCTTTTTAGGTTAATCTTTTTTTTTTTATTTTTACAGACTGCCTTTTGATTCATTGTACACAAATGGGGTAAATCATTTCATTTCTATGGTTGTGCATGATGTAGATTCATACCATTCATGTAATCACACACATATATAGGGTAATGATGTCTATCTTATTCCACCATTTTTCATACCTGCCTCCCTCTCATTTCCCTCTAAGTAATCTAAAGTTGCTCCATTCTTCTTTCACCTCCACCTTCCCACTCCCAATATATATCATCATCCACTTATCAGGGAAAACATTTGGGCTTTGGTTTCTTGGGATTGACTTATTTCACTTAGCATCATATTCTCGAATTCCATCCATTTATCTGCAAATGCCATAATATTATTCTATGGGTCAAAGAACTGGGCAGACATTTTACAGAAGAAGATTCACAGGTGATTAATAAATATATGAAAAAGTGCTCAACATTTCTAGTAAGTAGAGAAATATAAATTAAAACAACGATAAAGTTTTATCTTACTCCAACTAAAATGTCTATTATCAAGAACACAAACAGTAATAGATGTTGGTGTGGATGTGGGGATAAGGCACACTCATACATTGCTGGTAGGGTTGCAAATTGGTGTAGCCACTCTGGAAAGCAGTGTGGAGATTCCTTAGAACACTTGGAATGGGCCCACCATTTGACCCAGCTATCCCACTCCTCAGTTTATACCCAAAGGACTTAAAATCAGCCTACTACAGTGATGCAGCCACATCAATGTTTATAGCAGCTCAATTCACAATAGCTATGTTGTGTAACCAACCTAGATGCCCTTCAACAGATGAATGGATAAAGAAACTGTGGTATATACACACAATGGAATATTTTGAAGTGTGCTTCTTAATCACTACAAATTGTTTTTGCTCTTTCCTTTCACACAGTCAAGAGTTTTGCTCTCATTTCAAATTGAAACAACTTATTTTCTTTGGAAACTAAACTTCATCTTCCAAACAAACTTCATGTGTTTGGAAGACTCAGGAAAACAGAAGCACTTTGTGGTCCCATTTCCATGAGATTCCACCAGTGCAAAGAGAGTAGCTCACTAGTTTTCATTCTGTTCTCTGCACCCTTCCTCACCAGGGGCTGGGACAACTGGGAGCAGGGAGCCAGCATGGCTGTGCACTGTTGTCCTGGGAAGATGGGTGGTTTCTTTTCATGTTCCTAAATCTCAGGCTTTCTCCCTCCCACTGGGGTAAGCAGCTGCCATCAGCTTCCAGAAGTTCAGAACAACGTCTTGGCATTACAAAGAAGGAGTCAGAAAGATCCCCTAATGTGCAAAACTGAGATCACAGCTTTCCATGGGAATTCAGCGTGGAAACCCTGCAGTGTCCTAGAAGAAGGGGGGATGGAGCCCAACTGAGCCCAGCTGGGTGTTCTTGAAGCAGTGGGCTTGAGCTCCCCACCTGGTGCTGGCAGCTGGCAGAGGGCAAGGGCTCAGAACAAAAAGAGCAGTCCGGGATCAGCTTCCAGAGATAGGAGACAATTGGCACCCCTCTTCAGAATGCAAGGGCATTGCTCAGATTGCTGTAGGACTTTTCATTGTTGATACCTAACAGGAATCATGCGTTTTGCCTGCTAAGGGGTACTGCTTAAAATTAGCATCACAAGGTTACACAGAGGACATGTATAAGTTATTAAACAAAAGTCTTCTCTTTCTGCTGATCTTCGTGGACAATTATGACCAAAGTCATCATCATAGTGACTATTAAATATAAACCGTTGGGACTTTTCTTGGGGACAACATAGACACTTGGTGTGGGTGCAGAGAAGATCCACGAGGGCATGGTTGGGCCCACTGTCTCTTCTTCCACTAATGTTGTACCTCTGCTTCAGTGTCCAACACAGGGGTGGTGCCTGTGAACTCTCTCTCTCACAGGTGGACTGAAGCCTGTAGAGGGATGGATGTGAGATGCTGAAAGCACATGAGTGTGTCTCCTGCACTGCTCCATGTGATGGTCCCAGGGAGCTGTCTGCCTGTAGCTCAGTACTTATGCTGGAAACCTGGGATGAAACCTACCTGCTTCCAGCTCGAGACTTCTTCTTTTATTACTTATTCCTTTTAGTTATATCCAACACCAGGATACCCCTTTACATAATCACCAAAGCATGGAAAAACACCTGCTTCAATTTGGGCACCAGAACGTCCTCCTCGACCCCTGTATCCCTCCCTCTATTCCACTGATCCCTCTTCAAGTCCTCCACAGTTTACTTTTATTTATTTTTATTTAGTGTCCTGTGGATATCTAGATAGTGGGACCCACCTTGTCATATTCTTGGATGCACATATAAATGTTTATTCAGATTCATTCTATTGATTTCCCTTTCCTTCCCCCTTTTCCCTTCTCCTCAACCCCCCTGGTCTACTCTACTGTTCTTTCCTCTATTTTGATGAAATTCCCCCACTCCTTATTTTGCATTAGCTTCTGCACTTCAGAGGAACCATGTGATCTTTGCTTTTTGGGACTGGCTTATTTCACTTAACATGATAGCCTTCAGTTTCATACATTTACCAGCAAATGACATCATTTCATTCTTCTTTATGACTGAATAATACGCTCTGCTTAAAAATTACATTTTCTTTGCCACTTATCTATTAAAGAGCATGTAGTTTGGTTGTACAGTTTGGCCATTGCACGTTGTGCTGCTAATAATGTGGTAATAAATATTAATGTGACTGTGTCCTTACGGTATGCTGATTTTAATAGTTTTGGATATATAATGAGGAGTGGAATAGCCAGGTCATATGGTGGTCCCATTTCTAGTTTTTTGAAGAAACTCCAAAATGTTTTCCAGAGTGTTGGCACTAATATGCAGTTCTACCAACCACATATTAATGTGCGTTTTCCCCCACATCCTTGCTAACACTTATTATTATTTGTATTCTTTATAATCATCATTCTGACTGGAGTGAGATGAAATCTCAATGTAGTTTTGATTTGCATTTTCCTAATTGTGAGAGGTGTGTCACATTTTTTCATATATTTATTGGTCATTCATATTCCTGCTTTTGAAAGTGTCTGTCTTGAAGTCGGCGGAAAGGCGGGCGGGGGAGGAAGGCTGAGGGAAGAGAGGGCACCCCCGGGCGCCAGGGTGCATTGTGGGAAGGAGGCGGCAGCGTCCCCGGCGGGCGGGAGGTGCACCAGCGGCGGCGGCGGCGGTAAATCCACCCGGCCGCTCACAGCACTGTGTAGCCGCGTCCCCAGCCCGGCCTCGGACCGCGCGCCCCTCCTGCCCCTCGCGGCTTCTCGCGCGCCCGCCCCTCCCCGCGCTCCAGCCCTGCCGAGCCGGCCGGCGGGCCTGGCTCCCCCCCCTGGCCCCGACCGGCGGGCGGCTGCCCTGAGGAGGCGGGGAGGGAAGTGCTGGGCCGGCCGGCAGGCGGGCAATGATGCTGAACTTTTGCGCTGCCCCCAACTGCACGGAAAAGCATGCAGTCCAACCTGGCCTTCTTCAGGTTCCCGCGGGATCCGGCCAGATGCCAGAAGTGGGTCGAGAATTGTAGGAGAGCTGACCTGGAAGATAAAACACCTGATCAACTCAATAAACATTATCGATTATGTGCCAAACACTTTGAGACCTCTATGATTTGTAGAACTATACATTTTGCAGAGGCATCAGAAAACTAAAGAATGATTGGGTTATTTTATTTCTCAAAATTAATTGAAGCAGATACTTGTGAAGTCATTGGGAGAGTCCTTATAGGACAGTTCTTCGAGATAATGCAATACCAACAATATTTGATCTTACCAGTCATTTGAACAATCCACATAGTAGACACAGAAAACGAATAAAAGAATTGAATGAAGATGAAATCAGGACACTGAAACAGAAAAAAAGTTGATCAAACTTCTGAACAGGAACAAAAACATAAAGAAACAAACAACAGCAATGTTCAGAACCCCAGTGCAGAAGAAGGGGGTGATGAGCAGGATGAAGATATTTTACCTTTAACCCTTGAAGAGAAGGAAAACAAAGAATACTTAAAGTCTTTATTTGAAATTTTGATTCTTATGGGAAAACAAAACATACCTCTGGATGGACATGAGGCTGATGAAATCCCAGAAGGTCTCTTCACTCCTGGTAACGTTCAGACCCTGTTAGAGTGCCGGATAAATTCTGGTGAAGAGGTCCTGAGAAAACACTTTGAGACCACAGCAGTTAACACATTGTTCTGTTCAAAAACACAGCAGAAACAGATGCTAGAGGTCTGTGAGAGCTGCATTCGGGAAGAAACCCTCAGGGAAGTGAGAGACTCACACTTCTTTTCCATTATCACTGACGATGTGGTGGACATAGCAGGGGAAGAGCACCTTCCTGTGTTGGTGAGGTTTGTAGATGAATCTCATAACCTGAGAGAGGAATTTGTGGGCTTCCTGCCTTATGAAGCTGGTGCAGAAATTTTGGCTGTGAAATTTCACACTACAATAAATGAGAAGTGGGGACTAAATATGGAGAATTGTCGTGGCCAAGCTTACATCGTGTCTAGTGGATTCTCTTCCAAAATGAAAGTTGTTGCTTCTAGACTTTTAGAGAAATAACCCCAAGCTATCTACACACTTTGCTCTTCCTGTGCCTTAAACATGTGGTTGGCAAAATCAGTGCCTGTGATGGGGGTGTCTGTTGCATTAGGAACAATTGAGGAAGTTTGTTCTTTTTTCCATTGATCACCACAACTGCTGTTAGAACTTGACAATGTAATTTCTTTTCTTTTTCAGAACAGTGAAGAAAGGGGTAAAGAACTGAAGGAAATTTGCCATTCTCACTGGACAGGCAGGCATGACGCTTTTGAAATTTTAGTGGATCTCCTGCAAGCACCTGTTTTATGTTTAGATGGTATAAATAGTGACACAAATATTAGATGGAATAACTGTGTAACTGGTCGAGCATTTGTACTCTGTAGTGCAGTAACAGATTTTGATTTCATTGTTACCATTGTTGTTCTTAAAAATGTCTTATCTTTTACAAGAGCCTTTGGGAAAAATCTCCAGGGACAAACTTCTGATGTCTTCTTTGCTGCCAGTAGCTTGACTGCAGTGCTGCATTCACTCAATGAAGTAATGGAAAATATTGAAGTTTATCATGAGTTTTGGTTTGAGGAAGCAACAAATTTGGCAACCAAACTTGATATCCAAATGAAACTCCCTGGGAAATTTCGTAGGGCTCAGCAGGGTAACCTGGAATCTCAGCTAACCTCTGAAAGTTACTATAAAGAAACCCTCAGTGTTCCAACAGTGGAGCACATCATTCAGGAACTTAAAGATATATTTTCAGAACAGCACCTCAAAGCTCTTAAATGCTTATCTCTGGTACCCTCAGTCATGGGACAGCTCAAATTCAATACATCAGAGGAGCACCATGCTGACATGTACAGAAGTGACTTGCCTAATCCTGACACACTTTCAGCTGAACTTCACTGTTGGAGAATCAAATGGAAACACAGAGGGAAAGATAAAGAGCTTCCATCCACCATTTATGAAGCCCTCCATCTGCCTAATATCAAGTTTTTTCCTAATGTATGTGCCTTGCTGAGGGTCCTGTGTATTCTTCCTGTGATGAAGGTTGAGAATGAATGCTATGAAAATGGACGAAAGCATCTCAAAGCGTACTTAAGGAACACTTTGACAGACCAAAGGTCAAGTAACTTGGCTTTGTTTAACATAAACTTTGATATAAAACATGATCTGGATTTAATGGCAGACACATATATCAAACTATATACAACTAAGTCAGAGCTTCCTACAGATAATTCAGAAACTGTTGAAAATACCTAAAAGACTTTTAAAATGGGCTTTCTCTTATATTTGATATTTGGAAGAAAAGCCATAAGGTGTATGTAGGTCACTTAATCACTGAATATCTGCCTACAGGCCTTTCATGAATACATTAGCCATTGGTAATCTGCCTATATACATGGCACTTGTTTGAGCTCTCATGCTTTGAAAACTTGTCTGCTCTTCCAGAAGACAGCATTGGAAGTACCACATTTCACCTCTGTGTGACCTCTGCCAGTAGCACTCTGGAATTGTTTTAGTTAAGTCTTTTAGATATAAAATGTATTATTACCATGGATCCATTGCCAGGTATTGTTATCAATTTTGAAGAAATAAATTTTGAGGAGATATAAGCAAAGAATGCATCTTACGAAATGTTACAATGAAGCCAACAATGTTACAATGTTACAGTAACAATGTTACAATGTTACTGTTGACCTTTGACTATTAGTTTTAAGTGTGTTAAAATCTGTAATGGACACTTAAGGAATTAACCAGAGTTGTGAGATCACCAAATAGATTTCAGTATAGATTTTATCTTTATCAAATGAACTTAAAGAACAAGTTAGAGTTTGAGTGGAGAGCCCGCCATTGTTCCACATCTGGTTGTTGCTGTTTACATTCCTTTGTTGAGTCTACATCTTCATAAGCCTACACCTTCATTTTAGCAGGTAAATGTTGAACACTTTTGCTTCATGGTCAAGACAGAGTCAGAGGCTGTTGATAGGGGCAACTTGTCTATTTTCTTTTTCCATGACTATACTGCCTTATCTTGATTTTTAAGCAAAACTTGGAAAACCTACAAAATAAGTGTTTTGCGGTTTATCTAGAACTAATATAGAAAATATTGCTGTTATTTTTGGTGAAGAAAATCAATTTTGTATAGTTTATCTCAATCTAAATAAAATGTGAATTTAGTTTATAAAAAAAAACAAAAGAAAAAAAGAAAATGTCTGTCTTATTCTTTTGTCTATTTATTGATTGGGTTATTTGCTTTTTTTGCTGTTAAGTATTCGGAGGCTTTTGTATTTCCTGGATATTAATGCCCTATATGAGGAGCAAGTGACAAAAATCTGCCATTCTGTAGGCTCTTGTCATGTGCTTGTCTCCTTTGCTGTGAGGAAGTTTCTATTTTGATGACATCTCACTTGTCGAGTTTTTAATTTTACTTTTTGTGCTTCAGAAGTCTTGTTAAGGAAGTTGATTCCTAAGCATACATGTTGGAGAGTGGACCTACACAATCTCCTAGCAACTTCAGGGTTTCTAGTCTAATTCCTAGATCTTTGATCTACTTTGAGTTGGCTTTTGTGCAGAGTCATAGGGCTAAATTTTATTCTTCTACACATGTATTTCCAGTTTTCCACCAACATTTGTTTAAAAGACTATCTTTTCTCCAACATATATTTTTAACAACATTGCCTAGTATCAGATAACCGCATTTATGTGGGTTTGTCTCTGTGTCTTCTCTTCTAGTCCATAGGTCTTCATACCTGTTTGAGTGTCAGTTGCATGCTGTTTTTACTACTATAACTCTGCAGTATAATTTGAGGTCTGATGTTGAGATGTCTCCTGCTTCCTTTTCCTCATTAAGGATTGCTTTGGCTATTCTGTGTCTCCTATTTCTCCAAATAAAATTCAAAATCATTTTGTCTAGTTCTGTGAAAAATGTCATTGGACTGTTCATGGGAATTGCATTTAATCTGTATACCATTATTTTCAATATGGTCATTTTGATGATATTTATTCTTCCTTTCCAAGAACATGGGATGTTTTCCAATCTTCTAAGATCATTTCAATTTCTTTAGTCTTCTATAGTTTTTAGTGTAGAGGTCCTTTACCTCTTTTGTTAAATTGATGACCAAGCATTTTATTTTTTTCCTTTCTTTTCTTTTTCCTTTCTTGAGGCTATTGTGAATTGGATAGCTTTCCTAAGTTCTTTCTCAGAGATTCATCTTTGTAGTATAGGGATGTGATTGATTTAGAAGTGTTAATTTTATAACCTGCTATTTTGCTGAATTCAACTATGAGCTCTAGAAGTACCTGGTGGAGTTTTACTTCTGTCGGGGTCTTCTATAGGATCATGCAAACAGAGATAATTTGAGTTCTTCTTTTCCTATTTTTATCTCTTTAATTTCCTTTTCTTGCTTTATTGCTCTGGCTAGACTTTGAAGGACCATGTTGAATATGAATGGTGAAAGTTGGGCATCTTTGTCTTGTTCCTGCTTTTAGAGGAAATGTTTTCAGTTTTTCTCCATTCAGTATAATGTTGGCTTTAGGTGTGTCATATAAAGCCTTTAAGAGATTCATGTAAGTTCTTTCTATTCCTAGTTTTTCGAGTGTTTTAAACATGAATGGGTGGTGCACTTTGTCAAATGCTTTTAGGCATCTCTTGAGATAATCATGCAATTTTTGTCCTTAAGTTTAATTATGAGGTGAATTACATTTATTAACTTCTATATGTTAAACCAACCTTGCATCCCTGGGATAAAACCCACTTGTTCATGGTGTACTATCTTTCTAATATGTGTTTGCATAGGGCTTGACAATGTTTTATTAAGAATTTTTGCATCTATGTTCATTAGGGATATTGGTCTGAAGTTTCCTTTCTTTGATATGTCTTTGGTTTTGATGTCAAGAGGATGCTGGTATCATAGAATGAGTTTGGCAGTATTTTCTCTTCTATTTCATGGGAATAATTTGAGGAGGATTGGTATTAATTCTTCCTTAATGGTCAGATAGAGCTCAGCTGAGAATCCATCCAGTCCTGGTATTTTCTTCTCTGAAGGTTTTTCATAGCTGCTTCAATTTCATTGCTTGATACTGAGATGTTCAAATTTTCTATAACCCCATAGTTCAATTTGGATAAGTCATATGTCTCTAGAAATTTTTCAATATCTTCAAGATGTTCTAGTTTATTGATGTATAAATTTTTAAATAAATTCTGATAATCCTCTGGATTTCACTAATGTCTGTGGTGATATTTTTCCATCTCAAATTTTGTTGATTTGACTGTTTTCTCTTTTCTTTTGGTTAATGTGGGTAAGGGTTTATGAGGTTTGTCTTTCCTTTCATAAAAACAACTCAGTTTCATTGATCTTTGGTATTTTTTAAATTGTCAACTTCATTGATTTCAACTCTGACTGATTTATGTCCTTTGTTCTATTGATTTTAGTGTTGGTTTGTTCTTCTTTCTCTATGGCCTTGATATTTACCGTTAGCTCATTTATTTGGTGTCTTTATATTATTTTAATGAATGAGCTCAATTCTGTTAACTTTCTTCTTAGAACTGTTTTCATAGTGTCCCAGAGATTTTGATGTGTGCCTCACTAATCTCATTTACATCTAAGTATTTCTTTTATTTCTTATTCTATTAATTCATTGTTCAAAAGTATATTATTTAATCTCCAGGTATTAGAATGGTTTCTGTTTTTGATCTTATCATTGATTTCCAATTTTATTGCAGTATTATTTGACAGAAGGCAAGATATTATTTCTTTTTTTTCAGTATTTGCTAACATTTGCTTTGTGAACTAAAACATGATTATTTTAGAAAATGTGTGTCTGAGAAGAAAATGAATTCAGTTATTGATGAATGAAATATTCTATAGATGTTTGTTAGGTCTATATTATTAATTACTTTTTTTAGTTCTGTAAAAGCCATACATATTTTCTGTTTGGATAATCTATCCATTGTTGAGAGAAGTGGTTTAATGTCCCCAGTATTATTGCATTGTAATGTATTTGATTCATAATATTGAGAAGGGTTTGTTTATGTACGTAATGCACCATTTGGGGAGTCACAAACTTTTAATTTACAATTATTATATCTCCTTGTCTGATCTCCTGACACAATTTAAGTGAGCTTCTTTGCCTTTTCTGAATAATTTTGGCTTGAATTCCTCTTTATCCAATAAATTTGGCTTGAATTCCTCTTTATCCTCTGCTTCTATACAAGTACTAATTTAATGATTTTTTCCCCATCCTTTTACTTTCAATCTGTGATGCTTTTGCATGTGAGGTGAGTCTCTTATAAACAGCATATTTTTGGATCTGTTTTTAAATCCATTCTCCCAAGCTATATATTTTTATGAAGCATTTAGACCATTTACATTCAAATTTATTCTAGAGATTCATTATATTTTGATTCATTTCTAAAGGTTTAATCTGACTTGACTCTACTTTCATTTAATATTCTTCTAGCATAATTCCTCCATAAGATGACTTTCATTTTTATTTTTTATTTCTTCTTCATGAAATATTGAGTATGTTCTGTAGTGCAGGCTTTCTGGTTATGAATTCTTTTAACTTACATTAATCATAGAAGGTTTTTATTCATCTTCAATTTTGAGGCTTAATTTTGCTGGATAAGTATTCTAGGTTGACATTCATTTTCATTCAGAACCTTGTATATATTATTTCAAGACCTTCAGTCTTTTAAGATGTGGGTTGAGAAATTAGCAAAAGTCTGAATTGGTTTACCTGCAGATATGATTGGCTATTTTTCTCTTGCAGTTTTTAAAATTCTATTCTTATCCTGTATGTTAGGCATTTTCATTATAATGTGTGTGGGAGTGGTTTTATTGTGAATTTGAATACTTGGAATTCCATATGCCTTTTTTATTTCAATTTTCATTTTGTTATAAAGTTTTGAAAATTTGTCTGACATTATTTCATTGAAAATATTGTGCATTCCTTTAGCCTGTAATTCACAGTCTTTATTCCAATGATTCTTAAATTTTGCTTGATGTCATCTTTGATTTCTTGAATATTCTGATCATGGTCTTTTAACATCTTTTCTTTATGGTTAACTTTATTTTAAAATTTATATACTTTGTCTTCAAGGCCTAAAAATCTATCTTCGAAGTCATCTCATCTATTGATATTATTTGCCACTGAATTTTTACTTTGGTTTATTGAGTCTTTCATTTTCAGGATTTCTATTTGATTCTTTTTCAGAATCTCTATCACTTTATGGCAGTGATATTTCACTCCCTATATTTTCTCTCTGATTGCACTCTGTATATCTTCTTTTAACTCATAGAACATTCTAAGTATGAACTTTTCCAATTCCTTCTCAAACTTTTCCTGTACTATGCTGTTGATGAAGTCATTTATTGAAGCATAATGGGCTGTTGGAATTTTTTCCCCCTTGCTTTTTTATGTTGTCGTAATGTCTACCCATCTATTGGAATAGTTCTCACTTCTATTAAGTAAGGGACTACTTTCTCTTAAGAGCCCTGTATTCAAAAAATATGCAGATATTGATACTTTAAGTTAATGTGTGACCTCTACTGATCTCAGCATCACTTTGAGAGTTACTACTGAACCCTATTTATTATAATCACTTCAGATCCAAACCTTGTACTATTCAAACTTATGAAAAATACAACATTGTTGAAATTATTCTTCACAGTCCCTCATATCCAGGTGTAAGCTTGTGCTGATTTAAGGGAGTTACTGGTTGGATGAGTGCTCCACTGCCCCGGCTGTGAACAGCAGGTGTTGATTCCCTCTGTTGACATGACTGATACAAGGTCCAGCCAGTGTGCAAACAATGCCCTTTCATTTGCCAGTTGTGCCCACCAGTGAAGTTGGGAGCCAGTCAAGGCTGGGAGTAGCCACCTCCTATTTCCATTGATCAGGCAATTTTCCACCTTAACCAATCTCCTTCTGGCTATTTTTTAGGTGCCTTCTTCTTAAGTTAGCTGGGGTATTCAGGAAACTTCTCCTAGCAACCTTCTGCCATAGCTCCACTATCCAGGAAGTGAATCATTATGTCACTGAATATTCAAGAAGTTCCCTTCTGGTTCCATCCTAGAATGGAGAAAGGACAATCCCTAGACCTCCCATAATGCCTCCCCCAATGTCAGTGGTTGGAGCTGGTGCAGCCCAATGGATCTAATTTTCTCTGCTCATGACTAAAGTAGCTTTGCTGCTCCATCACTGTCTGAGTTTGTGGATCCTATGCATAGTTGTCCACCCTTACCTGGGTTGTGGAGGCTAAGTGGGGCTAGGCCCACTTCCCCATCCAGATCTACATCACCTGAACTCTTGTTCAGAGTCAGGGGAAGGGGGAGGGGTCTCAGTGATTTTCAGCTGATAGTGCCCCTCTAGAAGCTATTTCTGGCAAGATTCTTAAGAGGTCTCATTGCAAGGGTCTTCCTTCTGGTTTAATTTGCCGCTGTCTGTGCACTATGCTGATTTAACGGGGTGACTGGTTTGCCGAGGGTTCCACAATTCAGCTTTCTTTTCACAATTTGGTTTTAAGCTGTTTGATTTGCTTTAAGGACTCTGCTGTTCCCATCACACTTTAAATTTGTCCACCTTTTCAAATATTTTCCCCAAATGATTTTAAGTGGATGTTTTAGTAAGCTCTTTCACTGCTATGACTAAAAGGATTCAACTAGAACAATTATGGAGGAGGGAAAATTTATTTGGGGGCTCAAGGTTTCAGAGGTCTTAGTCTATAGAAGACTGACTTAATTCCCTGGGGCTCAAGGTGAGGCTGAATGTCTTGGCAGGAGACTGTGATATAAAGAAGAAGCTTATGTGGTGACAAGGAAGCAGAGAAAGTTCACTCTCCAGATACAGATATATACAAAATCCACACCCCAATTCCTATCTCCTCCAGTCACACCCTACCACTTCAGGTACCACTCAGTTAATCCCTATCAGGGAATTAAATCACTGATTGGGTTAAGTCTGTTACAACCCAATCATTTCTCCTCTGCACCTTCTTGCATTGTCTCACATGTGAGCTTTGGGGGACACCTCACTTCCAAACCATAATAGAGGGTGAACTAAGGAGATCTTCCACCACCTTCTCTCTCTGTTGTCCCTCCCCACTGTGTTCTGGGTTGGGGTACTCTGTGCTTATTTTCTATTCTGGTAATACACCTTAAAGTCTCTCCAGGTTTCAGACTTTGTAATACTGAATCTTAGAGCATTATTTTACTTTGTCCCTCACCTCTCAATTCTGTGTTTCCTACACTGCTTCCTTTCTCTACTGTGAGCAGATGGGGAAATGACTGCCTAGCTCCGTTTCACCTCTATACTTCTTTTTGACCCCTGCACCTCCTCCACCATGAACTTCACATACTGATGTTTTCATGAAATGGGCTTTTTCATGAAGTTTGTAAAAAATTAATACATTTATGGGTTCACTTTGCTATGATGAGGACTTTTCATGCACCATCATAATTGTGTACAATGCACTCCTTGGCAAATTCTTTATGAGCCACTTCCTCTCCTTACACCTTGTCTTGATGCCTTCACATTTATGTTTTGTTATTTGGGTAATGGGCACAAATCTTTAATAGGCTTGGTATGTAGATGTTTGTCAGAGTTAAAAATCCTCTGCTCATCATGAGGAAAATGTCTAGAGACCAGAGGCCATTTGCCCAATGAAATCTTGGTTAATTCTAACCCATTTCTTAATGTGGTTAAATTTAGTTTGAGACTTTGCATTTAGAATATTGCCAATTCCCTAACACTGTGATTTGTCTTCTTAATGGTCCTTTAGTAGGCATCCAGATTCAACTCATTCAGGACAAATACACACCAGCATATGTCTCTTCACCCCCTGTAAAGTGTGGAGTCTGTGTGTCAAGTCTCGGTTACTGTGACAATGCATGCACCTCACCCAAAATACATCAGACTCTATTTTTTTAGTTAACATTATTCATGAAAGGACTGGGACACTAGCTTACTTAACTTTGTAGCCTTAGCCTAGTACTTTCATTATTGAATATTTGTTGAATCAATGACAATAAATGATAGCAATCTCCATTCATTTTTTTTGCTTAGTGTGACAATTTGAGTCCCAGGAAACACAGATAGTGAGACAGAGTAGCAGGTGCTAAGTATACATTGAAGGAATTTTTAAGGGGATGGAGGAGGGCTTTGGGGTAGGTAGGAGAATGGGAAAACACAGCAATGACCTATATCTGTGAAAGGAGTGGGGAGGAAGGATTGAGTAGGATGAGCCTCAAGGCACAGGGCAGTGGTCTGAAAAGGTCTGCCTTGCTGTGAAGCTCCCTGGACTGAAGGTATCAATGATCAGAGTCCCACAGGAAGGGGATAGTGAAGAACATGTCCTCAACATGTTTTTGTTGACTGGGATTAGCCTAGAGGAAGCCTGGTCTCAGTGTCCACAGTGACTGCAGCTGGGTGGCTGGTTAGTCACCTACACTTCCTGAAGCTGGGGCTTCTGGAGGCAGACAGGAGCAGAGACCTCCAAGCCACTAAAGCACATCCCAGAGATTCATGGATCCACTTCTCTACATTGCTCACAATTGGAGCCATTCAGACCTTATGTACAACTGTCCTGGAACTTTTTGACCCCTCCCTTCCCCAGTGCACAACCTCTCTATAAATGTCCATGGCCCTTGTAAGAAGGACTGGAGCATTTGTTAGGTGTATAACTGCTGCAGCATGGCAGTGTCCTTCATCCTAGGGACTCAGTTGCCTATACAGTCCATGCATCTAAAAGGGCTCAAGCCCGGCTTGAGCAAAGGGTCATGGTTTCTTTTTTCTTTTCTTTTTTTCCCTCATACTGGTGATTGAACTCCGGGATGCTCTATCACTGAGCTTCTTCCCCAGTTTTATTTTTTTCTTTTGAGACAGGGGCTCACTAAGTTACTGAGGCTGATCTGCAACTTGCAATCCTCTTGCTTCAACTTTTGGTGTACCTAGTATTACAGGTATATTCCACTGAGTCCTGCAGGAACCTGGCTTCTTATTGACACAGATTCCTCCATCTTCTGCTTTTCATTCTTATTTTTCTTTTCTGGATGTCAAAAGCATGCTTGTTGAATGCCAATCTATTTTTACCCCAAGGGTTGTCATATTCTATTGAGTATCCCCATGACTACAGAATAAATCCCCTTGATTGCCCCTGTAACACCCATAGTCATTAAGCTAATCACATCCCTCTGACTTCCTGTGGGTCAGTGTTATCACTTGCTTCTTATTTGAAGGCCTCCTCATCCCCATGATATTAGCACACCCAGCTCAGAGGTCACATCCCCTCCTAAGAGGAGGGCAACCGGGGAACATCTTTGCAAAGCTCTCAGCTGTGCACCCCTGAGGCCCAGGGAATGGTGCTCCTGACCCTACTGTGGAATGTAATTCTCTGGAGGGTCCTGTGGCCTTTCCTGCTGTGCTGAATCAGCATGCCCACTTACTCCTGCCTGTTTATTTTTTTCTTGCATCATTTGCTAAGATAATTCAGGCATTTCTACTCTGTTTAGTTTGGGCCAGCTTAGCAGTGTTTGTGTTAGCCCCTGAGTTTCTTGCCAGGTCCTAAGACTATACCCTGAAATTCTTCCCTTAGCCTTAGGTGTTTGCCCTTGTTGATGCTTGCTTCAAATTCAGTCCTAGCACTGTCCATCTCATCCCTGCTGCATGTGCTGGTTAATTCCACAATCACTTTGGCATACACTCTTTTCCCTCACATATCAGACTCCATTCATGCCAGTTGATTTAAACCTAAATCAGTATGGCAACAGGGGAGGGCAGTGGAAGCACCCATCTTGTGAAGAGGTAGTCTCTTCAGCAGCAGCCAGCCCAATAGAGGTGGCAGCACTTGCAGGAAATGGAAAGCACCAGAATACCAAGAGGGTGCACCTCAGAACTTCTGTTCCATGGACAGTGAACATACATGTCCCCATTCCACAGTTTAAGGGCTGAGGATTTCTCATCCAAGATTCTAAGGTTAGCTTACTAAACCTGTCTTGGCAGAGTTTTAACTCTTTGTGGAGTCTGGACTCTGACTATAAATTGCTGGGTCTTCTCTGGCTTGTGCAGGAATTAGAAGCTTCTTCAAAAGCCACCAGAGAGCTTCTATGGCTCTACATTTACCCTTTAATGGTTTGTTAGCAGTTTATTTGCCCCTTAGTAGGACATCCACATAACTTAACCAGAATCAGCCTTCTGGTTGTGTACCCCTTATAATTCTAATGCCCCAAACATCAGATTTATAAAGGGGGCCTCCTCAACCAGGACATGGTCCTAAGTCACCAAAAATGAAAAATTTAGCAATGAACTGCCTGGGCTCACATACCACCCTTAGCAACCAGCCAGTGACCTGGAGAGTCACCATTATCTACCTCACTGCCTGTTTTCTTTGCCCAGTCCTGATTGACTGGTTAGTTCAGGTTGCCTGAACAATATGTATCAAGCCAGTACCAGGAGATTTACTGGTGGAAACATAAGGGTGAAGGAAAGCAAGCAAGGTGGCCCACATGCCTTTGGCCTGTGGAGAGAGGGATTAAGAAGATGGGAGACTGAGTCTCAGACTGCAGCACTGGTCTGTAAACATTCTCCAAGGCCAGTGGGAAGTCCTGTCAGAGGCATTTCACATTCCAGAAGCTGGGACTGGAGTCCCCACTGCACCTAGGCATTGGCTGTGAGCAGCCCTGGGGAAGCCCAGCCTCAGCAAAACAAGATGGAGGAGCCTGAGCTCTTCCAGCTGAGGCCCCTGTTCAACTACTTCTCTCATCCTTCATAGGACCTTTAATTATTCAAGTAAATTGCATTTTTCTACCTCCTGCATGAAGAGACAGCAATGGGAAGTGGGGAGGGAGGACAGAGGCAAAGGTGTGGATTGTATTTAGGTAAGTGTCAAAGCTAAATTTGGCCATGGAATATTTATGAATTGGTGAAAGTTTATCTCAAGACCTGTTAAACTAGAAAGACATTGTGTCTCTTTCCTACAAAGAGTTTGCAATTAAGAAACCAAGAATATTCAGGGAAGCACAACAGACATTTACTGAATACCTACAATGAGCCAGGATGAGGTGAGATGATTTTGCAAGTATTTTGCATATAAACCCCAGAACAACCCCACCAAACAGGCGCTAGAATCATTTTTAAAAATAAAGAAACACACTCAGCAAGAAGAAATGACCACCTGAGCACCCTTAGAACATTTTAAGTGGTAATGTACAAAGGATTAAAGAGTTTAATTTCTCTCTGGTGTTTGTACATACAGATTTAAACAAAAATAAGTGTTGTCAGTTACCATCGTGAAATGATAGGACTTATAGAAACATCAGGAATCATTCTGCAGATAAAGAGTTTGGAAAATTTTTGATCAAAGGACAAATAATAGCTATTGTGTGGGACAGAAACTCCCCATTACAGATACTCAGCCCTGCAGTCTCAGGGCAAAAGCAGCCCTAGACAACGTAGAAAGGAGTGCCCATGCCTGTGTTCCAATAAAGCTGCCCCTGTAAACCTGCAGTGGGTGGAATGGCTTATGGACCATCATGTGATGACCCCTGTTTTAAGTTTTAAAATGCCATGGTTCAGTGAGTTTAAGTAACTTGCCATGGTCACATAGTAATTAGTGGCAAGGCCAGTGCTACCAGCAAGTTTCTTTCCTGCCAATGTGTAACAAATTCCTCTACATTGTTCTCTTCCTCTAGGATCCTCCCTTCTGTCATTGAAAAGCAAGATAGTTACTTAAGGAGAAAGAGGAGAAAGGGGCAAAAAACCTTGAATGCCACCGTGTGCAAGCATTGGGAAAGCTCTGCAGCTTTACCAAAGCGTGGCAGCAGTGGGTTGGGAATGCTAGATGCTAGGCATGGGAGGGTGCTTTTTGGCAGAGACTGTAGTGGAGCAGTGACTCTGAATAGCAAGGGATTGGGACGGCTGCTGCAGTGGGATTGATGCAGAATTCAGAGGTCAGAGCAGAGGGAGAGAGCAGGAGGGTTGCTGCCTAGGAGAAGGGAGACAGGCTGTTGTGGAAGAGCGGGGAGCAGCCTATGGCACTGTGGAATTTGAGAACCATGCCACTTGCTTGCACAACTGATACCGTGATGGCACCATGAACAAGACAGGAAATTAAAAACTTGTGAGCTGCAGGAAAATTCTGTCATGCCATTGGTTTATCTTAAGGGATCAAAAAAATCTTGCTTTCAGTGCCTAAGAAAATTGAATTGATGGCTGCCTCTTAGGGCAAGTTTGGAGCTGCAGACCTGACTGGGGAAGCTTGGGTACAATCAGGAAGAGATCAGGGTGTCCCCAAAACAGAAACAAGGAGAAGTCTGTGGGTGCAGGAGAACTAATAGAAGACAAAGATAGGACCTAGGCTGGATCTTCAGGAGAGCCCATGGTGGAGAAGCTGAAGGAAGATCAGCCTGCACCCTCTGTGTGCCAGCAGGAGAGGCTCCTCCTTGCCCTATCTCAGATAATTCATGCTCATCCTGTAGGACCAGCTTCTGGAATGAAGTGCCTACCACTCACCAAGAGGCTTCCTGCTCCTGCTCCCATTCTACTGAGCTCTGGTCTCTTCTCTGTGTTTCCCAACATTCTGGAGACTTCTCACACAGCATTCAGCTCTCTCATGTCTATCTATGTTTCTCCTCTTCCATTATGAAACTCTGGGTTCCTATGGGTCCTCATACTTCCTAAGTAATTAGATGTGCCATTGTGTTTCACAACATAGTAGATGCTCAAAGGATATTTGTTGATGAGCTTTGTGAGGGAGAGGACTGGAAGAAGATCAGAAGGCAACCCATCTTAGACAATCGCTGAGCAAAAGGTTAAGAATTTAAGCCTAACATAATTCTTGATGATATATTTGAAAGGTCATATCTGAAGTCCAGTTTAAGGGGATCTCAGGAGTGAGCAGAAGAGAAGGATGTGGAGGTGAGATGGAAAGGGAACAAAAATTACCCCTTTATTCCAGTTCAATGTTGCTGTGTAAACTGCCCCAAAGTGCAGTGGCTTGAACAACAACTTCATGAATACGTGTTTGGGGCAGGGGTGGTTGGAGAAGGGAATGATCTTTCCTGCCCCACATGGCATCAGGTGAGGTTAGGCTGTGCTGGCTCTAGAAGACCCACATTCAAGAGGTTCACCCCTTCTTGGGGAGTCCATCCCTTGACTGGGAACTGAGTTGGGGCCTCCATTCCTCTTCACATGGGCCTCTTCCCAGGCCTTCCTGGATTTTCCCAGCAGGATGACTGAGTTCCAAAAGGCCCACTTCAGGACATTCCATTGACCCAATAGAGGCTGGGGACAGTTCAGATGGAAGATCAGGAGAGATGGACTCCGCTTCAAAATTGGAGGTAAAAAAGGTTTTCAGTCTTCTGTATTCTGCCTCACCTGCCCAAGTTCTGATTTTATTGCTGAACACACTGAAGCCTTATGAGGTGACATGGGTTGGACAACTTCACACAGGGAGGTAAAACCCAAGTAGAGCCAAGATACCTTCCCTGCCTTCCAGGCTCCTTTCTGCTGAACTCTGGTTCTGCTTCTGTGCCACTGTGTGGAGGCTTATTGCAAGGTCAAATGAGGTATGCTCTTTAGGGGTGAGGGACTGTATGTGTCTGTATTCAGAGAGAAATAGAAAGAGAACTGAGGTATAACTCAGTGGTAGAGCACTCTCCAGGACATGTTAGTATTGCAGTGAGTGTTTTGCATTGATGAAATATTTGCAGGTTTTATGAATAGCTGAATTTTTGAGCATTTACTCAGCATAAGACACTACATTAAGGAATTTACCTCCTTCTGAGGGAGGTGACATTATTAGTCTCAGGATGTAGGTGAGGAAAAAAATGCAGGGAAATTAAATAATGTGTCCCAAGTCACATATCCTGTGTTAATCAGTTATAAGTGGGGGAGAAGACATCTTAGGTCTGATTGCTATAACAGAATATCATATTGTGGAAAAAATAATGAACATTTATTTTCCACAGTTCTGCAAAATGGAAATCGCAAGATCAGGTCACAGGCAGATTTGGTGTCTGGAAAAATTCCTCCTCCTGCTTTGCAGAGAGCAGAGAGCTGCCTTCTTGATGCATCCTCACATGGCTGAGAGAAAACTACCTCTAATGCCTCTTCTTTAAGGACACCAATCCCATTCATGAGAGCTCCACCCATGTGACATAATCATAAACCCAGGGACCCACATTCCTATACCGTCACACAAAGGATAGGATTTCTCTCCATTGAATTTGGAGAGGGAAATATTCAGCTCATAACTGTTGGAACCCACACCCACATAGTCTAGTAAAAAAACCTGGAGGCTCTTATACTTTTCTGCTTGTATTGCTTATTCTAAGTTTTATTGAGTTTGTTAATTTTTACTTATTTAATTATTGAGGAGGAGAAGGCAGCTATAGCCATTCCCAACAGTCTGTTGTATATGTTTCTCATCTGGGGAGAGGCAGTCATATTCCCTTGGACCTTTTGAGTCCTATGCCATCTTACACCTGCACCTTCTTCTTCTACACCCTCATCCACACACGTGGAGGAGGAAGCCTGGAGCTTTACAGATATCGTATAGGGTGATGGTTGCAAACTTTGATTCACAGCCACACTCCCTAGGGCCTTTGGGAGTACAGCAGCACTATCACCTGTGAATATTCAGAGGAGTTCAATCCAGGCACTTTGTTGAACAATTGCTACCAAAATCCATGAGTCCTTTTTAGGTCCACAGGGAGAAACAGATTATTGCTCCATGATTGTAGGAACATCGTACTCTGATGCTATCCCTGGCACTTAGTAGAGTCTTTGTTCCTGGGACATAAGTGGCTCGATAAATATTTGCTAAATAAAGGATCACATGAATGAGTAGTTATTAGGCAGCACAAAGAGTATTATAGCAGACACAAGATGCAATCAAAGCATAGTATAAACAGTGTTTACTTCCCAGGGAGAAGTAGGAAAGAGCTACTGAAATAAATAAATTTTAAGTTGGGTGTTGAAGAATAGACGTGAGTTAATGAGATGAAAATTATATTCTAGACTCATATTTTTTTCCATTTTTAAGGAGTTCAAAATGATTTATTCCATTATTCTCCAATGAAAATACATAAGATCTTTTTTGTTGAAGCACAAGAGTATAACCAATTTGAAGCACACTACATTTCTCAGAGGTATTGTTCAGAAAGTAAACATACAAAGATAGATCTTAGGGAGAGAAAAGGAACATGATATAAACACACACATATTGGGTGGAGAAGACAAAGGCAATCAGAGGCCAGCAAGGAATGACCGACCTCTACTCTGCAGTGAATCTTCTCATGGTGATCTCCCTTAGTCCTCAACAACTCTTTAAATTGGATATTATAATTTTAGTTAGACACATGGGAAACTTAGGCTCAGAGAAATAAAGTCATTTTCCCCAGGTTGTAACATTAGTATGGAGCAGAACTGGCATTCAAAGCTGGCTGGTTCAGACTGACTCCAAAAGGAAGATGGATGGGTAAACAGATTGCACCATGGGCTTGTGTTGGGACCAAACAGGAGACAAAAGGAGAACAATAAATCTGTATAAGATTTCAAATGTGAAACACGTTGGGGATTTATTAAGATAAAGTCACAGACTGGGAGATTCTGCACGGAACCCTAGTGATGAGAATAGAAGCCCAATGCCCTACAAAAGCTATAACAAGACAGAACCATTAGCATCATGCTTTAGCAAGTTGGTCAGCTTTCACATCCCCAGAAACTACCAGAATTTCCATAGCAACAACAAGTGTCTGGTTTGCACAAAGTTTATGGTGACTTGGCCACATTCTCCCCTTAAAGACCAGTGGCTGGGAGATTAGAGACTGCCAAAACACACCTGAACCACCTGCCTCTCTGATAATCTGTGACCAGACAAGAAGACCTTAATCTGCTTTGAAAAATAATTGGCTTTGCCAAACATGGTAGACTGGCATTAGCCTTCCAAGAAAATCGGGATGGAGTGGCCCTGCTTTCTGTCATTCTTATGGGACTGATTCCAAGATTCCTGCAAACACCAAAATTCATGAATGCTCAGTAGAAAGTGGCACAGTATTGGAAGAGAGCCTGCCTTCTCCTGTATACTTTAGCTTATCTCCAGATGACATAAGTCACCTAATCCAAAGCAAGAGGGAATAAGGACAAGAAAAATCTGGTACGTATTTGATCCAGAATTTGAGCTTCAAATATTAGTGATCCTAGGTTGGTTGAATGGGCAGATTTGGAACTTGTGAGTACAGAGGACTGTGCATTAGTTCTTCCTTTCTAGGGTTGATGGTAAGTTACATGGAGAGAGGCAGGTGGAGGATGGAGCTGTGCACGTTAGCTAGGTGCACATGTACACACACATCTATGTGCATTTTAGGTATGAAGCAGGTAGATGCCACATGCCCATGTTGTCTTTCCATCTTGATTTGACAAACTGCTTTGTTCCCTGTGTTGGGCCTGTTTCCTCTAAAGCAGCTGGTCTTTTCGGGGTGTGCTTGAAGGGTTCCAAGGCCTGCTTTCCTTCTCCAATATCTTAGGGTGATATTTTTGCAAGAAAAAATTGGTGCTCCAAAGCATGATCCATGATGACCTGGGTTGTATATTTCACCTGATGGCTCTACTTCTCACCTTGAGGAGCCTTAAACTCCTTTCTGTGAGAAAATTAAGAATTGGAAGAAATGGTTGCATTTTGGGCCTCATTGACCTTTCTGCTTTGAGCTCTGTTCTTGGCACAATACAAAGGAGTTTGCTAGAGAAACATTTGCATTCATTATTTTGAAAGCAGTAGAAAATAGACTCTGGGAAAAAATCATGCATTGGCCACAGGAACTTAATGGGCCATTTTGATCTCTACCTCATGCCTAGATGAGGGTGTCAGGAGCTGCACTCTCAGTTTGCACAAAACTGTCATAATTAAGTGTTGAATTAATGGAGCCTGATGTATAACAAAAGGGCCTTAAAAGATGGGTGGGGTATAATTTATTAATAGCAATATATGGAGCTGGAAACCTGCAACATTTATGAGAAAAGAAAATGGGATCTTTCACAAGATCCAAGGCTCCTGCCTGCCGCAGGTGAGAGTCTGGCTGGGGAGAGGCAGGCGCCTGCCTTGAGCAGTCAGGGCCCCAGTTATTCTTCATTAGGGAGGAGCATGGCCCTCAGCTACAGCTGTAGAAGGAGGTGTGCCTCACTCTGTCTCTTTCCTGCATGGAGAAGTTTCTATAGGAGGACATGGGACGGGGTCCTCATGACTTCAGGGCTTGGGACATCTCTTTCTCCTAGTGTAGGATATTCATCAGGACTCTGTCGGTGGTGAGACACAGAAAAAATTTTCACTAGCCTAAGACTTAAAACAACACAAAACCCAAAATGAACACAGTGTGAGGTTTTCCTTTTGGATGCCCTCTGAGGCAGGACCTGAGATGAGGTGAGTGGAAGCAGTTTCTCTGGGAGATGATCCCAGGAAACCATGATAAGAGAATGGAAAAATGAGGCAGACAAGAGAAGAAATCTAATAAAGAGCACTTGTTACCAAGCCTCAATGATGTGGGCCCTGGAGCTCAGTGAAAAGGGGACTGGGGAAGCTCTCTTGTTAATCTCCAGTCATTGGTCGAGGTCTGTTGCAGGGGATTTAACCCCTTGCTACATGTGGCTTTTCCTGCATCATGCCAAGAATACATCTGTGACCAGGGATAGGACACTTGGGCAGAGTCACTGAGTGTGTTTTATAAAGAACATTCAGTACATAAATGTGACTACTAAGAAGACATCAGCCATGGGGGAATCTTCCAAAGGAAGGTTGATATTAATTGACGTAATTGATTGAAAATTTGAAGTTTGCAATAGCTTCAGGCACCGATGGATCCAGGTGCTAAAGAAGTAGTATGAGGATTTATCCTGTAATGCTTTATCATTGTTTTTTTCAAATTCTGTCTGTTCTTAGGCATGATTGTTCTTGTGATGCTGCATTGAATGCTAGTAACTCTGAGCTTATAACCAATTTAGCAATGCCAATGCAAAAGAATCCTCAAATAACTTCAGCGGAAGTCCTGGAATTTATTCTGATTGGATAATCTTGGTTTGTTCCTTATAAGGTATTGAACAATTCTGCAACAGTGACTTCAATTAGAATCATTTGGTTGGAGGGGTCCCCCATTCTACTTCCTATGAGGATTTCTCTTTCCATTCATGGTGTATCAGTGCAAGAATGATTTCAAGTGTTTTCCTTTGAATAGTTCAGTTCTGTCTGTATGTGCTCTTCCTAGGTAGCTCCTCCTTGCTGAGCTTCCTCCTCGTAATGGATGCCCTTCCAATCGACCTCCCTGTACAAACTTAAATGTGACCTGGTAATTGAAGGTATTATAAGTTAGAACTGATTTGATGACAATGAACAGAAAATCCAATTAAAGTTGAGCTGATACACAAATATGCGCATCCTTTCATGTATGTGCACACCTATCCACTTGCCTGCATATGCATGTTCACGTAACTAAAAACCCAGAGGCTAGTTCAGATCTCACTCAGGATCATCATTCACCCATTGCATCTTCCTTTGGAAGAAAAGGTGACTCAGAAAGGGTGACTCCTCCAATTGGCAAGCTCCTCCCACCAGCTCCACATTCTCCCACTTTCATTCAAAGAGAAGCGAGTCTGTTTTGACAAAAGCTCATGCAAAGAGCCAAAATTCAACCATGTCTACTCTGATTGGTCTGCAGTGGTCTTGGGTCTTGGCAGGTCCTGATGTTTTGATTGGCCAGCCTTGGTCCACCTGCCACTTGCTGACTTCTTGGTGAGTTTAGTTGGACCAGAATCACATAGATCAAAAGTAGGAGAGGGCTGTTACCAGAATATGAAGACCACTATCTCCTTACTTCTCCCCTGCAGCATTAACTGTATTTTCATTAATGATTTTCCTACATGCAATCCTTATTAAATCAGCATCTAGTATACACACCGTCTCTGGGCAACAGTCTTCTATTATAATGCCTGTCATGATTAATCACAGGTTCTTCCCATCCTTCGCACCCTTGACTTTGATATTAGCTCCTGAGCTCCTTGAGGGTAGATGTGTCTTTATCATTTTTTAGACACCTAGCATGGAGTCTGGCATTTACTAGTCACATGAAAAACTTTTGAGAGGCAGAAGAAGAAATAAAGGATTCTGATTCAAATCCCCAAGTGCACTTTCAAAGGTTGGAATTTGGACTGGAATTTTGCACTGATAACATATCTCATGTTAGGGTTTGGAGGTGGATTGTTCCACGAAGTCTCATGTGTGGAAGCCTTGGTCCCCAGTGCAGCAATGTTCAGAGGTGGGGCTTTGGGAAGTGATTGGGTCACGAGGGCTAGGATGTCATCAATGGATCAGTCCACTGATGGATTAATAATTTGAATGGAGTACTGGGCGGTGGTGGAAACTGTAAGCAGGTGGGGCAAGGCTGGAGGAAGTAGGTCACTGTAGGTGTCCTTGGGACTATATCATGTCTGGTCTCTCTCCCCATCTCTCTCTCTCTCTCTGCTTCCTGGCAGCCATGAGCTGAGAATCTTTCCTCCACTACACACTTCTGCCATGATGTTTCTGCCTGGGAGTCAGCTGACCGTGGATTGAAACCTCTGAAACCTTGAGCCAAAATAAATCTTTCCTCCTTTAAGTGGTTCTTGCCAGGTATTTTGGTCACAACGATGACACACTGCCTAACACATTGCATGTTAATGTTGTGCTTCCAACTCAGTGGGCTCTAGTTTGAACCCACCATCTCATTTCCCAAACCAAGTTTCCTACTTTTTTTTCTTTGATCTTGTGACAAATTTGCATCTTGATCACAAAGGTCTAACCTGGTGGCCATTGGCAGTTTGTTTCACAGTGTTTATGAACTCTTTAAAGTCTTGTAAAAATAATTCATGCTCTATCCCTGTGAATTGACTTAAGGAATTGGGTCCATAGATTTTATAAGACTGATGTGAGGATCCTTGACTGCAGATGGTTCAGAACCAATAACTGATGACCTAAAATGGAAATTATTTCAGTTTCAAAGAAATAAACATTTGGTAGTATACAATATAGACAAAATTTTATTCCAGCAGATAACCAAATGAAAAATCAAATATCTGCATAATTTTGTTTTCCTGAGTGTAATTTTTTTATCACTGTGCTCTCTCATGTTTATTGGAGAAAGGGAGTGAAGATTTACCATGTCTTCAGCTTAGTCTGCTCACCTTCAAATCTGACTGGTCATTAATGACAATTCATTATATCTTCTCATTAATTTCTAATTATTAAACTCCTTTTCTGTAAGTTGTTCAAATTTGCCTTGTTACAAAATTCCATGTGCATAAAGATTTACCCAAGTAAGAATTTTGTTGGCTTCTGAATGACATTGGTTATCAATTCTTTGAGGTCTGATTTTCTATCACATCTATTAAGAAAGTACTTGACTCAAATATTAGTTAATATTTGGCTGAAATACTTTTTTGCTCTAAATCACAAAAAGCTGCTGTGTAGGTGATTGTGTATGTTCATTCATCTACTTGATGAGTCGAGCAAAGGCAAGCCTTTGTTAATCTTTGCTTCATGGGTTAAATTTTTTTATTCCAATGTGTGTTGCCTCATGGTACAAAATGGATGCTGAAGCACCAGACATATGCCTATTCTATCAGGAGAGTGAATGTTTTCTGAGAGACCACCTTCTTCTGCAGAATCAATTTCTAATAAGGTTAAATTCTGAGATTCTGTATAGGCATACATTTTGGCGTGTACTATTCAGGACAGAGCACCCAGATTTCCTTTTTATCTTTCTAGAGTTTCTTTCCCCTCATGAGAACAAAGGGCATCTCTTGTTCTCTTTGGTGATTTATCCTTAAATATGCAATGCTCATTACATATATGTTGAGTAAATAAATTGCCCCTGTATATAAAATCAGGATTCTGTTTGCAAGGGAAAAGAGTGTAATGACTTGCTGAGTAAGTCTGCCACTGACTTTCTAGTTCTCAGATTCCTATCTCACTTAGGTCATGAGGACATGAGAAGAAGAGAAGCTGGATAAATATCTAAGTTGGAGTCCTTCCCTAGCTGGTATCTCAGAATGCTGCTTTATTTAGAGCTAGGGGCTTGTTTTAGTTAGCTTTTGTGCCAGTGTGTCTGAAACAACCAACAAGAACAATTTAGAGGCCGGGAAGTTTATTTGGGACTCACTGTTTTCATTCCATAGAAGGCCAACTCCATTGCTCTGGGCCTGTGGTGAGGTGCCACACCATGGAGGAAGAGCCCAGTGGAGAAGAGCTGCCTAACTCTGGAGGGATCAGAAAGTAGGGAGAGAGGGAGAGAGAGAGAAATAGGAGATGTGGCAGGGAAGATGCTCCCTCCCAAGGACCTCACACCCTGTGACCCTCCTCCTCCAGCCACACCCCACCTGCCTACAGTTACCACCCAGTCAGCCCATTTCAACCAGGATGGACCGATGAGATCACAGCTCTCATAATTGGATCGTTTCACCTCTGAACATTCCTGCATTAACAGGTACTTTTGGGGGACACCTCATACCCAAAGCATAACAGGCCTTTTCAGAGGTGATCCAGGAGAATGAAGTCAATAGGGTAAGTCCTAATTGGATGTGATGGTGTTCTTACATGAAGGAGAAATCTGGAGACAGACTCATGGGAAGATGTCATGTGAGGACAGACTTGAGGCAGAGATCAGGAGGACATGTCCACAAGTCAAGGAAGGCCAAATAGCAGCTGACTACCTGGAAGAGAGAGCAAGGCACAGAACAGACCCTCCCTCCCTTCCCTCAGAAGGAAGCAGCCTGTTCACACCTTGCTGTTTGACCTCTGGTATCCAGAACAGTGAGATGACACATTTTTGTGTTTCAGTCGCCCAGTTTGTGGTAATTTGTCATGGCACCCTAGCAAACAATCCAGTGTCTTTACAAAAGACTCACCTTTCAGACAGGTCAAGGGAAATGCTTCTGCTCATGGCTCCAAGCATTGAACCAGCTCACATACCAATAAAGGGCCTGGAGGTGGGACGGAGGATGGGACCTTGGATCCCAAAGTCCTGGGACATCTCCACCATAGGCCTTTACCCCAGACCAGGCCCAGGGACCCTGATCTTGCTACCCTCCTGCAGCCCACAGAAAGTGAGGCCTGAGAAGCCCTTTGTCTGTGGTTACCTGTGTTATTGAATATCCATAAAATACAAAATGGCACCATGAACAAAGGACATATCAACCCTGCTTCATTACTACACATCCACCATGAAAACAGACCCTCCTTAGCCAGGACTGTTGCAAGAAGATTTAGGAAATATCTGAAGCTCTGGAAGAGCATGAACTTTTCATTTATTTGTTATGATTTATTATAATTACAAACTTCAATTGATTTTCCAGATGAATGGGTTGCCCTGTGACATTTCTATGCATGCATATATCCTGCTTTGTTTAAACCCACCCTCCCTGACCTCATCTCCTGCCTCCCCCCACTATCCTATCTCTTCTCCCTTGTGGTCCCCTTCATGTTTCCAAGGGCTTTGCAAATGGACCTGGAGAGCTCCGGACAGAGAAGTAGACCAGGAGCCTCCCAGACCTCGAGAGGATCCCCCAGCTCTGCTTCCTTCCCATCCCCTCCAAGAGCCATCCAATGTGGAGACATGACTTGAAGGCCACCTCCCTCCCCAGCCTCCTCCATTTCCTCTCCTGTGAAATGGAAAAGATCACTGTAAATGCCCTAGTAGCACAGTGGGACCCAAACCTGTGTGTTGCTGTGACACCCACAGATGGAGAGGACACACCTGGCTCTCAGTGGATGCACAGGGACTCGGAGTCTCTTGATTTGTTTGCTGTCACTTTTCTTATTCTATGTGGGGTCACAAAGAAAGACAACCAGGGTGAGGGAAAAACTATCATGTCAACTGTGCCCCATTGAATTCTGCTCCTCCACAGAACAGGGAAAGAAGAGTAGAAATCCCAAGGCCACCATCATTCCCTACTCTGCTAACCACTGTATGCATCTCACCCTGATGTTTCTAGCAGGCCCTCTGGAGCAGGCATTTTTGGCCTTGTGGAGGAAGTCAAGGGTCAGAGATCTTACAGGCTCTGCCCGAGTTTGCCAATTGCTGGGAAGTGGCAAATCCAGGATTTGAAACTTGTTCACATGCTGTCAAATGCCAGGTTTTCTCCATGAGACCACACCCAGACCCCTGTTCTCTAAGTACTCCCGTGGGTAGAAGGTCAGTTTCCAGGTCCCTCATCCAGTGCTGGCTCTGGTTTTCCTAGGAGGGCTTTTGATCCCATTGTCCTCTGGTTCCAGCCCCACTCTATGGGAGGTCAGCATACCCCTCTACCTGGAGACTCCAGAGGCCAGGAGCTGTGTGGGCTGTGCCTGTACAGCACCTTTACGATGTGTTAAATGTCACTGCTTAATGAGCTTCAGGACCAAACATTCAAGATAGGGCTGGGAGGCCAATCCAGCCCCCAGACACAAGCTCCTGCCCAAGTTCAACCATAACTGTCATGACCAAGTGTGGGTCTGGAGCTGCCAGCTCTGAGGACCCTGACATCCACTGTCCCTGTTGGTTTGGACTAATTGCCCCTCCATTCTGAGTTCTCCCTGACTTCCTCCTCCACCTTTCCCACCCCCAGTCATCTTCAGGGCTGTCACCATGGGAGGTCTCCCACAGCAGGGCAAAGCAAATAAGGCCAGACAGGGTGAATTCCACCAGAAAGAATGAGTTTCCTCCAGCACCTGAGTGATTTTCAGGGTCTTCCTTCAGAGGGAAGCTGGGAGGAGAGATGAACAGCAGTTAGGAGGGCAGAGGGAGACTGATGGGGTAATATCATGATGGTAGGAAAGAGAACAGAGATGGGCAGCTGAGAGAAGAGTGTGGCTTTGCTTGGACACAAGGACAAATGGAGAGAGCAGGTCCTGGTAGAGAAGGGAGGTGGCCATTCATTCTTTCTCTTCTGCAACAAACACAGATCTCGGTGTTTGGAACATAAGATCAAATTGGAGACCAGAGTGCACCAACAAGGAGCTGGGGCTTTGGAGCAAGATGGACCCAGCTGGTTTCATCACTCCTTACCTGGAGAACCTTGGGTAAGGCACCTAATCCCTCAAATCTCAGTTTCCTCATCTGTGAAATGGGGATTAACTGCATTTGTCTTTCCAGGTCTTTAGGGAAATACTAAATGATGTAATTTATGGAAAATGACCATATAAGATGATCATGAAAATTAGTGTACCCATTTAGGGTACTCTGTGTGTCTGTCAAAGGAATAGTTAGAGCTTGTACTTATTTTTCTCAGCATTTTATGCATAAATATGTTGTTCTCGCAAACACATGAAGAAGCTATTATCATCTGTTCTTTAGGAATGAGAAGCCTAGGCACCTAGAGTCAGCATGGCCTTGCTGAGTTACACAGCTATTAAGTAGTACAGGGAGAATCTGAACTCAGAAGATTAGCTCAAAAAACTCTACCTAAAAGCCAAACTTACACAGCCTTCTGGTATTGCAAAGAAAGCAAAAAGGAAAAACTTATTATACCTAAAGTATTTAAGAACTGGGGGTTGGGCCAGAGGGTCCTTGACAATCTCTGCAAGGAATTCTATTCAGGGGTTCTCCTTGCCCTTTTCTGGTGTGGACACAGACATACTCCAGCACACAAACACATGCTTCTGGGTGCACACTTTGACCTCTGCTGACCTCCAGCTGTTACCCTGTGCATGTCCCACAGCAGTGGCCATTTTCTGGGAATGGGTGGATGGAGCTACTCTGTGGATGCCTGAAGCAAGTCTTCTGACCCCTCTTCCTCAGGTCCACCCCACACTGGCCTCCTCCTCTCCACTTCCCCCATCCTTCCAGGGCCTGGCACAAACACAGCATACCATTTGTTACCTATACAGGAGGGTTACAGCCCTGCTGGCCCCTGCAATTTTCTTGGTGTGGGTCTTCTGGCTGTGGCCTGCTTAGGTCTCTTTCTGTGCTAGGAAAGAGTGAATGGGTAATGGGGAGGGAACCGGGACCAGATGATGACCTCAGATGTAAGGAACTCATTGGAGAAGATGCTTTTCTGGGGTTCCCTGAACAGGTCTCAGAGTTATCTAGACAGGCCATGTGGGAACATGTTGATGAGGAACTTAGTGTCCACCTAGGCAACAGGACAAACTGCATATTTTATGCTAATTAGGCTTCACAAAGCATGATGTGGTATTGTGCGTGTGTGTGTGTGTGTATGTGTGTGCCTACACACGTCTACACACATATACTCAAATTGGTTTCTTCTGTCCAAAGTGTTCATAGATGTCATCAGAATTTCAAATTGGTTGGAGTCCCCATAGGCATAAGATCCACTGACCTAAATTCAAAGGAGATTGAGGGGAGATGTTCTAAACTTGGAAAACTGAGACATGTCATGAAGTCCCTGAGTCAACCTGTTGCAGTATTTGGTTTGGGTGCCTCAACTCCACTGTCTGCAGTAATTAAAGGTGAATATAAATATGTGAATCTGACAAATGTAAGAAAAATCACAGTATTTGATGGACAAAAATGGAGAGTGAGATCATGGTAAACCACAAGACAGAGAGAGTTGCATGTTCCCAACCAGGAGCCACAACCACATTGTGTAAGTCATCAGCTTGCTGGTTCTTCTAGAGTTTTTGAATGAAGTCTGAAGTCAGATTTTTATCTGAAACATTCCAAATTTCAAATGTTGGCTCAAGTGAAAATAGAAAGTTGGGAGAGAGAAAAGGAAAAACAACGTGCAGGCCAGAGTCCGCCTGTGGGCCTCTGCTGGTTGACATCCGATGGGGTCTTCACCATTTTCCAGGAAGAGAAATTGAGACTCACCAAAGGGAAGGGGTGTGTTTTCTTAAGGTCACATAAAATGTGTGACAGAATCAGAACTCAAAATTCAGGTCTCCATGCCATAGCTCTCTCAACCTTCAGGGTTGCTTGGAGGACAGCTCCCCACCTTTCTATAGCCTCACCTTCTCCAAGGATGTCCAACAGGGCTTCTTACTTATCCACTATGGTGATTGATATGACTTCTTTTTTGTTTTATATCCTCAATTCTTCTCTTCCCACTTAAGGAAAGTCTTTTTGATTCCAACCATGATTGAGGCTTGGTCATAAGAGAGGTCATGCAAGCTGAGATTCAAGAAGCACTGAGATGTCTGGTTGGTTTGCTGATCATGGGCCCCCCATTATCCTATGAACTAACATGGGCTACTCAAGGACAGCAAAGGAGGTACTGGAGAGCCCATTTGTCCCAGCAAAGACCATTCTAAATCAGCCATTCCTTTGCCAACCCCCAGCCTGCTGCATCCACAAAAGCAAGGTTACCCTGAATCAAATGAACTCTTCCAAGATAAACAGAAGCATCCAGCCTTGATGCTGTGAGCACAGTAGAGGCTGAGAGAGGAAGTGTTTGTCCTTGATGTGCTCTGGCATTGCAGTCACGGAAAGGAAGGATGCTGGGAATGGGCCTTGTTAGTCAAACGATGATGTTCTCCACATGTCTAAGAGTGCCTGGGTACTATGGGCATTCAAGAACTGACACTCTGCCCCATGATGCAGGTCCTTAACTTTACACCTGCTAATGGCTTTAAAGGAGAGGAAGAGTGTGAAGTGGTATAAGTCAGACACTGAAAATATTTTTAAAAATCTTGTAATACATATAAATAACTCTGATTTAAATGCTTTATAAATGTCTGGCTGTAGTACCCATGTAAATAATTTTGATTATGTGGAAAAATTATAAATGCAAACTTTGGAAGTCTGAAATAGATCAATATTATCTGGATTGAAAATAAGCCCATAATGTAACATAATGGGTTTTTAAATGCAGCATAAATATGCTATGAAATGTATCTAGTCAGCCCAAGGACCAGGCTTATTAAAAATTGCCAACAGTTCCTGGGTGGAGACCCCATGCCAGCAACTCACAGACTCAGCAAGAGCAGGAGCTCTCAGGGTGAGTGGCCAGTGGATGATCCACTGCAGGCTCTGGTCACAGGACACTTCTATTCAAGTGGAGGGATGGGATTGTTTTCTTTTTCTAAAACAAGAAAAAATGTGGAAATGCTCAGCTAGGTCCTTTTTCCCAAAATGTTGAACAATTTCAAGGAAGCAGTATAAAATACACGAGCTACAGAGACCCATCTTAAGCCCAGGCAGGCAGGCAGCATGGCCAGTGTTCAAACGGATTTGGGATCTGTCAACTAGCCAAGGCCTTTCATTCCAGCAGTTTTGAGCCTTTGTCCCTGTGGAAAAAGGAATTGCTTTCTGAGGCCAAAGCAAATAAATTGGATGGATTAATCCCTGAATGGGAGGCTCCAGATATAAAGAAGTCGATGAAGGAGGCTAGGGTACAATATGACTTGGCACCACCCCACCCCATGTATTCTTTAAAAGACAACTTGGAATTCTGCTGAATTATTCACCATCAGTATCCGAAAACTAATAACAACAAAAAACAAACAGAAACTAAAAAATAACTTCAACCATCCATCCATGAGTTAGGTGAATGAGTAGACCATATATCTGCTTGATCCTGGCCCTGCCAAAGCAGACTCAAATGATGCTTGGTGTGCTATTTAGTTTTAAAACCCTGAAGGCCTAATAAAAATGGGGACCACAAGAATAATTCAAGAATAGATAAAACAAAAAAAACAACAGAGTGAAAAACAGCTGTAGGACCAAAGGTAGCTCAATGATCCCATTCCAATGCATTTGAGCACATTCCATTCAAGTCAAGGAATAAACTTGGAAGAGTCCCTAAACAAATTTAAATGACTTTCAGGAACAATAGTTTTTTTTTTTTTTTTTTTAATTCACGTGTTCTTTATTTAATCCATATAATACATTATTTTTTAGAGATTTTTAAAATTAGATAAAAGAGCATATTAAATGGAAAGCATGTAAGTTTATCTTCATAAACAACGCCAAAACAAAAAAGTTTTGAATTACAAAATGTTAAAAATATGTAGGTACTTAACATTTCACTGAAGCATAAAGTTACAGATATTTACTAAAGAAAAATAATTGTGCCACTTACCTCCCTTTGCTGTTTCTATGAACTTTTTATTCTGTACATAGGATATTTTGTACAAAATATAAAGTCTACATTTTTATTACTTATTACCATAAAACAAAGATACAATGTATGTACAGTATTAAAAGGAAACTGTACTACAGCCACACTGGACAGACACTTGAACCAGGACACTTCTGGTGCACAGGGACCTTGTGGGAAGAGTGAGATGCCATGCAGAGCTTTATGAAGAAAAACAGTCACCAGTTTATTTTCAATGCAGTACTTCTGAAATCAGTTTGGTACAGAATAAACAGTGTCTCTATATAATAATACATAAGTTGAACAATTAGCACAGGGAATTCGAGTACTAACTAGGGAAACTTCCATAGGCCAAAATATCAAGTCATACTCTTGTCAAATAAAATTAGTTTCTCTCAAAACTCCCCCCCCCATTGGTGAATGTTTGTCTTCAATAAAGAGCCATAATAAAACCTAGACTAAAAGATGTTCTTACATGTCGAGCTTTACACAACCAGCCAGACAATGATATTTTGCTTTTCTCCTAGGCCAGAAGGAGAGTCTTCCCAGAAACCTTTCTCTCAAACATACAAAACATCCAGGATCAGGGATATGTAAGTACCTATCAGCTAAAGATGTAAGATCAAACAATGGTATATCAAAATATGGAGGACGCTGCTTTATACAAGAAAATCACCATTTTTCCCTCAAAAGGAGAAGGCATCTGAACTTTTTTTTTGAATCATAGATTTTGTAATGTTAAAATGGATAGATACTTGTCAAGTTTTTCAGGAAGCGTTCTCCCAAGGTGGACTGATTTATCCACTTTGGCTGGGGCTACTTTTTCCTTCAGTGCTTGCACTTGCTCTCAATACGAGGAATCCTCTCCCCCAGATGGTTTTCCCTCAAGACACTGGGAAATCTGCATCATCAGTAGGCATAAAGGAATCTGGGCAGCAGGGCATTGCAGCCACACAGGACCCATGTCTGACTTCCACAGTCTTCCATGAATAACCAGAGGCCATGATTAAAACACAGATCCTAAAAGAAGTCACACTTCACCTCTTATGCATCAAGACATTTGATATTAGGTTATATATATGCCAGAGACAAAAGTCACTATAGCCACTGTCAGAAAAGCAGTACACACCTCAAGTAGCTTTCAAGCAGAATAGTTTGTCAAAATACTGGCCACCCTGAGAGAAATACAGAACAGACAAAGCACTAGGTCACAGGTTTTCCTCCTCATGCTATCCATCTGCACAAAAGCATATTCCATGCAAGAGGTCTGGGGACACACAGCAGCACTGAAGACTGATGGGGACTCGCACTGTTCTTGCCTTATGGGATGGTGAAGTGTGCTCTTCCCCAGAGGAGGCCCAACTCCATGCACAGTCACTGGTGTTTCCTCTAGACTCTGAGGAATGTGTCATGGCCACTGTGACTTACTTCACATCCAAAGGCCCTGCAGTCTGCACTGGGCCAAGAGCTGGCTCAACTCAGATGATCTAATCATAACTCTCCAAAATGTGGATCTCCTAGATAACAAAGTTTTATTAATTCAAGAGCCTTGTTGAAGGGCAACAATGTGTAAATAGATGAAAAATTGATTCTGCAAATAAAAATATGAACACATAATTTTAAAAATTCAATTCCAGTCAAGGTAGACACAAGAAAGCTCATTTGAAACAAATTTCTCCTTTGACCTTACCCCTGGAATCCTGGAGCTGTTCCACAGACTCAGAAATATGGCTTTCAGTAGACATAAGAGGAGGACATGGTGTACAAGCTGTTAACCAAAGAAAAGACATGCCTAGCAGGTGCCTGTGGCTGAGGACTTTCCTGTCACTCTCCCAGTAGGCTGTGAGAACGTGAAAGCAAAGAGCCACTTCTGTGAGGTCTAGCAAACACAAACTGCTGGCCTAACAAGCACGTCAAACAATTTTAGAGGTTAAAGTTTTGAAAAACAGGTAATGCTTCTTAAAATGTTCCTTTTATTTGAAAACAACACCATGGAATGGCCTCATTTAAAGGTTCCCCTCCCATGCAGGCAGGACATGAGGATGGGACAGGATGCTTTCCAAGGGCTCTGACTCTGTCAACAGGACTCAGGCTGTGCGGTGGTATGCAGACACTGAGGACACCATCATGGCCTGGCATCAAAGGGTGAGAAACCACCATTGTTTGAACTTCTAATCTCGAGCTGAGGCAGGCAAGCATTATTGCCTATGGATCGGGCCAAGGAAGCATTGCCTGTAGTAACTGACGGGTATTGAACAGACAGTGCATTTTCCACAGAACCCAGAAGTGTGCTGGCATGGTGGCTGCCAGCTCGGTTAATGCCCCTCCTGGGAGACCAGCTCTGCAGTGGGTGTCCAAGCCTTTCTTGGTGTGAGAGTCCTGAGGCAGCTTGGACTTACGACATGCAAGAGGACTATTGTACAAAGATGGAAACATGATAGGCTGAATCTTTGCTGCATTGTCTCTAATTAAACTCATAATGTATTCATTATTCCAGTGATACAGTGCTTGCTCCACCAACTGGAAGTGTGGGCTGGAAACGCACTTGGATAACTGCCAGAAGAGAGGTTCCATGATCTTCACAAATTCTGAGGGTTCAATGACATCTAATTTCTTCTAATTCATTCAAGAACACTACTTCTTTTGGACTGTGAGTCTTTGGCCAGTATTTGAGAAGTGCCATTACCACTGGTTCAGTGAGGGTGCTGTCCTTCTCTAGAAACTGTAGAACATAGTAGGCCAGCTGTGGATGGTAGACACTAAGAAATTTCACTTTGTGCAAAGGTAGCAACACCTTCAATAGGAAAATCTTGCACTCTTCTTATAGTGGTACAGAAAATCCATTAATTTTACTTCCCAAAATTTCCAGTAATTCTGCTATGCCATTTTGATGCTCTGTTTCATAAATAAATCTATAAAATATATTATTTATCTGTTTCCTGATGTACACTCTCAGGCCTAAGAACTTTCCATAAATTCTGTGAAGGGTGGTTTTCACGAAATGTCTCTCCCAAGGATCCTCACTGTCAAAGAGCTCTAAAAGCTGCAGATGCGGCTGGGCTGCTTCTAACGTTGGTTTGTCTTCCTCTGGGTCAATTTCAGCTCCTGTAGGATTGGAGGAAGGCGACAAGGTTCAAAACATGTTAACTGCAAACATATGGACTACTTCTGGGTAAATGGGCTCTGTGATCACATTCCGATTGTGGGTGATGTATTCTACCATTTCACTTAGAGCAGCTCAATTTACTTCCTTCCACTTGAGGTCACTCAGTGGGTGGGAAACAAAATCAAAGAGGACACAACACTGATGTAAATTCTGGGTAAAAAGCTTCTCTTGATCCGCAGGAGGAACATCGTTGAATGATGGTGGTTTTTGCAGTTCTCTGTTATTGCTGGTGCTAAATCGAGAAAAATTCTGCCGCTTGTCTTTTTTCACAATGGGCTGAGGGAATGGTACCTTTATTTTAGAAGATGTTGAAGACTGGACAGCAACAAGGCTGTTCTTTCTGCTGGAAATCTCTGATTCCATGTCTTGTCCTTCTTTTGAACTTTTTCCACTTTTCCCTGGTTTTGGTGGTTCTTTCTCCTTCTTGGTTTTATTCTGCATGCCTGGTGCGGGCTGCCACCGCCGCCACTACCTCCGCCTCCCGGGGACTGAGTCGTCCACAGGATCTCAGAGGCTGTGGCAGCCGCAGCAGTGGCAGTGGTGGCCAAATAGTCAGTTTTTAATCTAGCAAGTTTTTGTCAAGGAGCACTGCCCACCATATAAATGTTTAACTCTGTGTAATTGATGTTTGGGAAGGTTACAATAGGGAGTAGATCTTTGTATTTTCCAAACTAAGTACATGGATGAAGAAGTAACAGGAAGAATACACACTATTGATAGATCTCAATTTCCTTAACAAAGTGCCTAGACAAAGGACCACACATCACACAGAAGTAGCATAGTAATATCAAACGGCAACAAATATTTAATGAGTTCTTATTATGTGTGAAGCATTGTTAAAGTTGCTTTGTATAAGCTAACTTTTTTGGTCCTCATCTAAGAGCTCTACAAAGGATGTACACATGTTATCACATCTGCATTTATTATTGAGGAAATAGACACAGAGAAGGATGCAAGAAGTTTCCTAAGGTTGCCAGTCTTAGGAAATCAATCAGAATTCAAGATCATGTGGACCATTGCTACAGTCCTTGGTTTTATTCATGAACTTATTATGCTTTCTCTCATTACTTCAGATTAATTCTTGCAATAAATATAGGAAGTAGGACTTGACCGAAGAGAAAACCAAGGCTTAGCAAGGCAATAAAGAAATCATAGGAACTCAGGAATAAGTCAAGTCTTATGACTCCCCTCAGTAGGTTTATCTTCACATCCAAAGCTGTAATCCTTTATGGAATACTTAGCAGCCAATTTAAAGTCATCCATTTACAAGAACTTTTTTTTTTTACAAGAGATTATTGTCCTCCAGGGCCCCTTTGAATTCTTCATGCAAGAAATCCACAGGGTGCAGAGTCCACCTGGAACCATGACAACAACCAGGTTTCCTGATGTCTTCTCCAGATGCAGGAGAGAGGTGGCTGTAGACGTTGCTTCTGGCAGGAAATCAACCAGCAATCCTTGTTGGTGAGAAATGAAGTTGACTCACCTGCAGATTAATGCTGAAGTAACCACTTGACATCACTGTGTGGTCCTTGATGTTGAGGTTCCTTGTCCATGTCACCGACAGACACATCTAACAAATCATCAGTTGTTTTCTGGATAACTGGATAATTCAGTTTCCTTGGAATCAAACTGAAGCATCAGTGAAGTCCATGACTCAGGTCTCAGGTTTTTCATGGAACCCTAAACCCACTAGTCTGAGGAATCTTAGGAAAAAATTTCAAAATTATACAATTAGGAAAAGTGATATATTTAATCAGTACCTTAAACTTTAATGTTCCTTTGTGAATGGAGATATAAGTGGGAAAGGATCCATACTCTTCACATGGATGAGGAAAAAACAGGGAATTCAGGAGCACCCAAATACTGAGACTTATAATTAAACCTAGGAATAGCCATAACTAGACAATTTGAGTTTCTTGTCTGAGAAAACTGACATGTATTAATTCATTCCCTTAATTATTGGACTTCTCTGAAACTCACCACTCCCTCCTTATTCTTGCATTGTTGAGTGTCCTTAATATAGTTTATCCTGTGATTTCATATTTCTATGTGCGTTCTTTAGTTTTGAGTGTGAGTTCAAGTACTCTGTATGTTTTCTCACCCTTTAAGCACCTATCAGATTTTCTGGTATATGCAATAATGTAAATTATTTTGATGTTCTATGGATGAATTAAATGATTAATGATTTTAGCTGAAATTCTTTAACTTACTCACACATTCATCTATGTGTCTGTCTTTATGCCTGCCCATCAAAGCATTCATCCTCCCATCCATCCATCTATCCATCCATTTATCCATCTATCCATCCTCCCATTCATCCATCCATCCTCCCATCTATCATTCATCCATCCACCCATCCTCCCATCCATTCATCCTTTCATCCTCCCATCCATTCTTTTATCCATCTATCATTTCATCCATACATTCTTCTCTCTAATTTTACCCTGTTAACAATCTGGATAAAATATTCAGAAAAAAAATCACCAAAAAGTTAAGAGTAAGGACTTCCTATCCATTCTCTTTTCCTTTTTCCTGTTTATTTTTCTTTCATCTACTATCTTTCCCTTGTACCATTGCAAATTTCTTTCTTTATTTCTCAGGAGATTTATGGGAATGGAAATAAGATGGGTCCTGAGAGCTGGTGAGGGGAGGAAATTGCTTGATGACAGCTTGGTTTCAGGCCCAGATGAAAACCCTAGCTTTAAGGAAAGTTCAGGGAAACCCAATAAAAGAACTGATGGGCAGTATGACTTGTCGAAGGTGAAATCAATTAAAGTACATCAAATCCAGAGTTCATGTTTTCTTAGAGTGACAAATATATGCTGGAAACTGAGAAAGATGAAGGGAGAAAAATGCCTTAGACCTCTCGAAGACTGGCTGTTCCTCTGTCAGGAGAGTCAGGCCTGGGCCAAGATGCATTATGATGAATTATAACAGCCAGCCAAGGCAATTAAAAAAGAATGAGGTGAAAAGATTACCAAAGAGACCCAAAATGTGAAGAATTCACCCAAACATAAAGATAAATCAATTCAGGGCCTGGAGTATTTGTGGTATGACTGTTCAAAAGTATTATGACAGGCTCAGTTTTGAGGAGGAGATGTATACACACATGTGCACGCGTGCGCACACATACACACACACACACACACACACACACACACCCTGTTTACCAAAACATGGGAAGGTCATGAGAAGAGAAGAGTCACAAGATTGTCAGACTAACCTCAGAAATTTGAAAGCACAGTGTTTCTGAGAGATGCCATCCACTAAAGCTTTCTGTAGCGATGGAGATGTTCCACAGGTGATTATCCAATATGGTAGACGTTAGCCATATATGGTTGCTGAGCATTTGCAATGTGGCTAATGCAATTGGGAACTAGTTTCCTATTATTTTATTTCAATTTTAAAGGTTAGGAATCACAGGTAGCTAGGAGCTACTGCACTGGATGGTGAATCTCTAGGATGCTTTTACCTTCAATGATATCATTAGACAAGCAGGGATGGGTTTAATATCAGATTGCAATACAATTGCTTGGAATTTTGCAGAGTTCTTGGCAGTGACCCATTACACTTTTCTGTAATTCTTAGAAGTACATTTGATTTTTTCCATAAAATGCAGAGATTGAATCTTGTTTTGAAATTACCTCTCAGAGAGCAGTTTCCCCATCAGTTAAATGGGCCTCCGATATTGAGAGGGCTCAGTAATGTAGCACATGCCATGTGTCTAGCTCCGTGTGTGACAACACTCCATAAAAGGTTTCTGTGGCTGATGTTATTGATATTGTGATTAAAAACCTAGTAGCTACTGAGAAGCAGAAATCCTTTGCTGCTTCCCAGTTTCCTCCTGGTTCCTCACTGAAATCATGCAGTATGTGAACTTTTGTGTCTGGGTTCTCTTGTTTAGCAGAGTGTTCTTGGATTCTTCCAGGTTGCAGGAGGCATGAGAGTCCTTTCACAGCTGAGCACTTGCTGTAAGTCTATCTCACATTTTATTTGTCTATTCATCTGTTGATAGACATTTGGTTGTTTCTATCTCTTAGCTACTGTAAATAGTGCTGCTGTGAACATTTGTATATAAAACATTTGTTTTCTGTAACTCCTTTCAAAGTTTTTGGATATATACCTGTAAGTGAAATTGGTGGGTCAAATGTTAATTATATGTTTAATGTTTTATGCAGAACGATGAAACCACATTCCATATTGATGGTACCATGTTAGATGCCCATCAGCAATGTATGAGAGTTCCAGTGTCTCCATGTATCACCAATATTTGTTATTCTCTTCTTTTTATTCTAGATATCTTGATGTGTCCTTGTAATTGTGACTTGGATTTCTTTAATGAATGATAATGCAGTCATTTGTGTCTTTGGAGAAATGTTCACTCAACTTTTGTAAATTGGTTTGTCTTTCTGTTACTGACTTAAAAGTTCTTATGTTTTGGTTACCAGATCCTTAACATATTAAATGTTTTAATTTTAAATATTTTCTCCCATTTTATTTGTCTTTTTTTTATAATGATATTTGATGCACGGAAGTTTTAATTTTGATGGATTCCATTGATCTATATTTCTTTTTCATTTTTTTGTTTGTTTATTTGTCTTTAAAATTTATTGGCTGGTTTCTCAGTGGAGCTGTGACCCAGGACCACACAAAAGCCTCCCCTGGGAAGGCATGTAGCATGGCAACTTCTGCTGCCTGTGTCCCCAAGCTTCTCTGGAGGAAGCACCAGCTATAGGAACTGTATCCTGGCTCCAAACTGCATGCCTTCACATATCCTGTCGCCCAGCAGCACTCCCATGGGGATGCAGTAGTTGAACTCCAGGTGAGCGATGTTGCCCAGCCTGAGGGCGATGCCTGCTCTGTAGGACCAGTGGATGCACTTGGCCAGTTTATGAATGTGGGCTCTGGCCCCTCCCCATAGTTGAGGTTGCAGAGGTTTCCCACGTTCAGGAAAAAGTGGGTTCTGAAGGGCTCTCCAAAGCTACCTGGCCTGGCCGGAAGGGAGCAGGGTGTACAGGTGCAGGCCACCAGCACAGTAGCCCTCTCCTCCCAGGTAGTCCCCTTCACTCTGGGGCTCAATTCTGTGCATACTGAGTCTACGGACGCTGGTGGGTCCTCCGAGGTAAAACCTGTTGGCAATACTCGATGGTTTCTCACCAATGGGCACCAACATTCCACCCCAGAGAGAGGCTGAGAAACCAAGTCCAACACAACCTGCTTATTCAACTGAAGCTCAAAGTCTTCTTTTAGGAAGCTCACATCCCCGGCAGTGTAGCCTGCCTGTTCATGGTTAACCTTCAGCAAGGCGCCTATTGTTGGTAAGATGGAAGAATTCCCAGAGTCGATGACCATGGTGTGTGAAAGGGACAACTTCAGTGAATGCCCACTTTCTTTCTGCACCATGAAAGATGCCGTCCTGGAGAGGCAGCCAAGCTCACGCCACACACCCTCCCACTTGACAGTTGTGGCTGCTTTTCCACATGGGAAAGCTGCACTCGGTGGACATGCCTCTGTCTGCCTCCCAAAGTGAGCTCCACGGGAACTGCCCAGTGACTTTGTACATGTTCACAGAGACTTCTCTCAAAGTTTCCAGGCTGTGGTTTGAAGAAGGCAGGCTGTAGGAAGTTTCTCTGGTTCCATAGGAAAACTGAAAAGTCACTTTTTCTGCACGTCCTAGAAGATTAGGGAGCTTGAGGCTGAGTACCATGCTGCCCTCGTTGTTCCTGACCATGGTGTTGTAGCTGCCCATCAGTCTCCTTAGCTCTGTTACCTCAAAGGTGATGTCTAGCCTATTGGGCAGCACATCATCACCTTGACATGTGTCCATAAGAACGTCCACTTGTCTAAAGATCCCTAGACGCAGCAACTTCTCACTGGCTTCGTGAGACTTCCTCATCACCTCAATGAGGTTTCTAGCCTTAAAAACATCTCCAATTTCATACATGATGACGTCATCCCTAATCCTTCCAAGGCCATTGAAGTGAACATGCTGAACTATCATGTCTTTGTTTTCCAGTATTTCCTGTTTAGCTTCAGGTTCAACTTCAACAAATTCGGCTTCTTCACCTAATGCTCCAAAATCAGGTCCATTTGATTGAAGATGCTCCAAACTCTGGGTGTGCACAGTCCCCATGGCTCCCTCTCCAGTCACCGCCTTCCAGAGCTGCTCCGGCCAGACCAAGGCTTGGCTGGTGAGCGCAGAAGGAGCATCTGCAGTGGCCAAGTTGCCTGTCAGCACTCAACCTCATTGTTCATATTTTTAATGTCATATGTAAGAATTTATTGCCAAATCAAATGTCATATCTGTATTATATCCTAAGAGTTTTATGATTGTAGTTTTTATATTTAGGTCCATAATATCCACATTTCAAGTTAACTTTTGTAATTAGTGTGAGATTGGAACATAATTTCATTCTTTTCCATGTGAATATCTGGTTGTTCTAACATCTCTTGTTGAAGAGATCTATTATTTTCCCATTTAGTGTTCTATTGAAAATGAATCGGCCATAAATGTACAGGTTTATTTCTGAACCTTTAATTGTATTACACTTTCTAGTCTATATTTTTCCTTACATCATTACACACTGATGTGATTACTGTGGTTTTGCAGTATGTTGTGAAATCCAGAACTATGAGTCCTCTAAGATTTTCATTCTTTCTAAACATTGTTAGGTCAATTCTGGAATTCTGGCAATTCTTTGTTAGTCAGTGTTCCATTGCTGTTAGAAAACATCTAAGGCAACAAACTTACAAGGAGGAAAGGTTCATTTTGACTCAAGTTTTGGAGGTTTCAGTTTGTAGCTGTTTGCTCTGTTGCTTTTGGGTCTGTGAGGAGGTGGACCATCATGGCAGGGAGCGTGCAATAGAGCAAAGTAATTCATCCATGGTGCAGGAAGCAGGGGGAAAAGATGAAGAGAAAGGGCCATGGTCCCAACATTCCTGTCAGGAGCACATGCCCAGTTACCTAACTTCCTTTCCCCATACCCCATCTCTTAAAGGTTCCACCACCTCCCAGTAGTACCACCAGCTGGGGACTAAGATTTCAATTCACAGGAGACAGAGACATTCCTGATCCAGACTAGGGCAAATAGATAGGGGTTTATGTAAGGGTTTCCTCATGAATTTAAAGATCTCTTTTTACCTTCTACAAAAAGACTTGGAATTTTGTTAAGGATTATTATATCAACTCTGTTGCTTTGGGTAGTATTTTCATCTTAACCATGTTAAGTTTTCCAATCTACAAACACAGAAAGTCTTTCCACTGTATTTAGTGCCTCTTTAAGTTCTTTAATCCTAGGCAGCAGTGAGTTGCTCATTTGTTTTATGACATTTAAGAGAATATCTTCTGAGTGTCATCTTCTGTCTGACACAGTTCCCTGTTAGACACCCTTAGGGCAAGCACCTTGATCATGTCATTGGGGTGTCCCTTAAACAGGTTGGAACACACACACATGCACAGACACACAGACATGCACACACACACACACACACACACACACACACACACACACAATTCTTTGAGAAGAGAATCTACTGTGCAGGCCCCAGAGTCGAGGGCCAGGATTCCACCCTTGGAATACAACTGACCTATTCAAGACCATAACTTAGCAGAGGAAGTTGATGAAACAGGCAAGTGAAAAGTCACCCTACTCTCTGACCACTTCGATGCTTCCAAAAATCAGTGTTTAGTTGCTCTGAAATTCTGAGTGCCCTCCAGAGTTCTGAAGAAGTTGATTCAAATGTTGCTCAATCTGTTGATGCTTCCCTGGAGAAATGGGTCCTGGAAATCCATTCTTTTCAGGTAGGTTCCTTCCTACAACTTAATAGCTATTCTATGCTGAAGGACCCTGCCCCACCTCAGTTACTGTGTGGTGCTGACACAAACTCAGGGCCACAAAGCCTGCTTGTCTTGTGGCCTTGTATGCTTAGGATCTCTGTGTCATTGTCCTTTTTTTCTTTATTAACTGCCACCTTACAGGAAGGGTTTCCATGAGCAGCTCTCATGTTCTCCCCTGGGGGGACCAGTTGCTTTGGTTTTCTGGAGACCAAAGGATTTCCTAGGCTACAGGGATTGTATTGCTAAAGCAGAATCTGGTTGACCAGGATGGTGGGCACCTTATCTCCCACACCTCAACACACACACACACACACACACACACACACACACACACACACACACAGATGTGTTGCTTTTGAACTAAGCAGCTCATGAAGCTAATTGGGTTTGGGAAATGCATAATGAAATTAGACTCTGAATGGTACTTGTGGGGAGACCTTCTGCACATGACTTCCTGACCATTCTGTGGACTGCATGAAAGGAGTTTAGCCAACTTCAGGACCAGTCGTGTTTCAGACACTTGTGTGGGTGGGCCAAGGGGCTCTTCAACAGGATGCTAACGAGAAGGCTTTTAGTACTGCAAATAATCATTTACATCAGTCTTCCATGGAGACAAAACCACTAGATTATTCTGTTTGAATTCTTCTATCAGAGTCAGGTTTTGTTTTCTTTTCCAGAAGGAAATCTGTTAGTTTCTTCCCACTGTCACCCTGAACTAACTGACTCTCCAAACTCCACAATATTCAAGGCTATCATTTCTTCTCTTTACTTCCTATGCTACATGAATAAAAAACACAACAGTAATTACACATAAGCCTGTCTTTCAATTCATATAGTTTTGCTTATACACATTGATTTTCACATCTTTATATTTTTTGAATTTTTTCCTTAGATTTCACAAATACACCAATTGCTCAAGTCTCAGATAATATTTTGTTAATTACTTTGAACAGATAAACCCCATAAAATTATCAACACAGAGAGGCACACACACACCCACTGCACACACAGAAACACACAGGACAAGAAATCAATGTACATGGATATCAAACAAACAGATAAAACTATGTTCATTCTCACCCAAACTGTACTTCTCCCTTGTTCCCATTTGTAAACACCTGGTCCACCATTCATTAAACCAGGATCCAATTTTAACCAACCTGCTATGAACTTACTCATGCTAACATCATTCACTCACAACATACTGTTTGACTACAGTGTGTGTATAGCATTGATACAGAATTCATGAGAGATCTTGATAAACATGAACAGTTAAATGCTGGCTTGCTTAGCTTATAAACAGAAATTGTGATAAAAGATCATAAATATTTAACATGTTCAAATACTAAATTATCCAAATGTTTGATTTGAGGCTGTGAATTTGTAGGATGTGAAATTGAAAGATGGAAAGTGTAGAAATTCAGGAGAAGGTGAGCAGTACCCACAATCTTCATCAAGGTTGCTGGGTGTGAGGAGGCTTGAGGACAGAGTCCACACAGAAACACAGAGTACTGAAATACCAGTTCCCTGTTTAAGTCAGAGGTAACTGTACAGAACCAAATAACTATCTATGTTTTTGGAGGGGGTTATAGAAGTAGGATGGGGAGTGACTACTAAGAGGGGAGCAACTGTTTTAGCTGTAAGTTCTTGTCCCTGTTGGAGCTCTTGAGTTTGCTCAGGTACTTTGGTTCATCCAACTGGGTCCTGGGAACCAAGAACAGAAGTCTATGAGGCTAAAGCACCAGGTCAGCAGAATTTTCAAAGCAAAATTTGGCAAAATAATGGAAGTCAACAGTTTTGCTACTTCATGAACTCTGAAACCATCAGGAGTAGAACTTTAGTGGATGGCATGGAGTCCAATCCAAATGAGGGAAATTTAAAGCAAACCCCAACGTGTAATGACAATATAGTTCTCATATAGATTTGCTGTTTGGCAGGATATGCAATTTATTTTCTATGAAGACATGGGCCATCTCTGTTCTTAGAACTCATACATGATATTCAGAATTTTTTCTTTGAATAAATGAATGCAATAATTTCTACTATAGCTCCATGATCAATTTTCCCTTCCTTAGGAGCTTCAAACTTATCCAAATCCTGTGTATTCACGGGAAGACAAGGTCCTGGTCTTTGATGTTAAAGATTCATCCTCTCATTTGTATAACTTCTGAGTCTCCTCTTTCTACACCCACAGTCATGATGGCAGGGCACCAGGTAAAACAGCAAAGTCTAGGTCAGTAGAGTAGGAATCTGAGCAGACCTGAAGAAATCCAGCTCAGCATCTCTGCTCAGTCTCTGAAAAAGTATAATTCTTTACCTCCTCTGTCTCTGTTGGGACTCTGGGTGTCTGTTTCTTTCCCATCAATAGCATCTCCTCATGAATAACTTGTATTTGTGGAGGGAAGTGAGGGACTCTATGGCTACAATTTGTACAGAAAATGTCAAATATCAGAGAGGAATGGGTGAATTCATGAGAAATGTCAGTTCAACTTGTACTCTGAATAAGACATAAAATCAAAAACTAAAGATAAAATTACGAAAGTCTGGTAGAAGCACATGAACTACAGAATTATGAACTGTCAGTCATCCATGCTTAAATGTCCTATAGAATGACTTGTGAAAGGAGTTAGCAATAAAAAACTGCAAAACCTTAAACTGTGATGTTAATTCTTCAAACACAGAAACAACATATCTTAAATTATAAGAAGACATATTAACCCACAACTTTCTGGAATGGTAAATAAGTATGTTTAAACCTACTGAGCATAAGAAGCCATAATAAAAGGCTCTCATGGAAGAATTTGAAAAATAATTGGTGGTTTCAGAAATGAGACATTTTAGAAAATATATTTCATTTTGTGAGTGAATAAAATATTCTATAATTCCAGGATGTTTGGTTTCTGGGCCCAAATGTGTACTACATGGGAGTTCAGAGATAAAAAATGTTCCTTCAATTCAAATTAATAAATTTGTGGATTCATTGTTACATGTTCATATATACAAATGATATAACAATAAAATTTGACCAATATCATTCCACAATATTTTCCTTTTCCTTCCCCTCTTCCCAGCCTTTTCCTTGTACAATTCCCCTAAAGCAGAAGTCATGTTACTGATTTCATCTGACATGTTTCCAGAAGATGGACTAGGCCTTGGGACAGAATACAGAAGAGTGAGATATTCAGGCTTGATCGGAACTGAATACCTAACAAATGCTCAGTTTGGTGAAGCCCAGGTTGTCTGCTTCCAACCAGTGTGAACATGAAGAAGAGTGACAGAAAAGATAAGATACAGGGGACAATTGCCAGTATATATATTCAATATATACTAGGAGCTTGTGAATGGAGATGTTCTCAAGCCACACCTACATTCCAGCATGCCTCTCAACTCTACTTTTACATAATAGAACTGGAACAATGATATATAGCCTTGATTTTTCCTATGAGACAAACATGGTTCTGAGACTGACACTGTCTGGCACTGCCACATCCTCTCCACTGAGGATACTGAGGAATACAGTATCTCTAGACACAGGAATTCAGTATCTCTAGGTAGGAGTATTTTCTTTGCATAATCCATATCACCTCTCTGATTCTGATATCAAGTACAATGTATGAGAGATCAAGTTCCTGTTAGAATTTCCAGTGCACAAAGGTTACCACTTTAGGTGATGGGCTTTAAAAAATCTGCAGTACTGTGAACCCTGGACAGTGCTGATGTCATCAATAAGTCACAATACACTGTTGAGGCCTTAGTGACAACTGGTCTCACACAAACACTGATGCTGTTCTGAGCACTGCTCAGGACAGCAATTTGGTGAACAGATGGCTTCTCTCCATTTTATTTCTCATTTTTGAACAGACTAAAATAAAGGGGAGCATTCAATTTAAACCCAAAGGCCTTTTTAAATACACACTCTATCTTCATTCTTGGAATGCTACACCAGGGCAATGGATCAAGGTCCCTCTGCAAAGACAAGGGGAGATTAAGGAGATAAATCCCAGGAGGTGGGGAAGTGGTTCTGGCCAGAAGCAAAGGGAACCAAGTTTTATCCAGTGCTCACTGCATGCCAAATTCTTGGCATAGAATTCTTTCATTTGGTCTCTGCTCCAGTCCTAGAGGGAGGTATTATTATTCCCAGATTACAGGGGGCAGTATAAAACTGCAGTTGAGAGCTTAGTACCTGCAGCAGAGTGCCCTCATTAAGATTCAAGCTTCCCTTTTTGCTAACTCTATGAGCTTGGGCGAGAGGCCTTATCTAACTGTGCCTCAGTTTCTTCTTCTTTAAAATAGGAAAATTCTAGTGCCCCTCCCCCAACAACATAGAATCACTGGGAGACTCACATAGACTCATAGACCCTGCAGGCAGCAGAGGCAAGGGCCTGGACTCAGCAAGAGTTGACTTTACTAGGGTCAGAGAATGGGGCTGGGTGAAGGTCAAGGCCACAGATATCAGATAGCCCAGTTCAGTCTAAGCCCTGAATTTGTCAATGCACCATGTTGCAGGCCAAGGGGGAAGTAATCTATCCTCACAACAAATGTACCAAAAGTAAGTTCAACGTCTTAATGAATCTTTTCAAAGGCACCAAAAATTTATCAGGCCATGGCAACACTGCCAGTGGGAAAGAGAGCACTGAAAATGCCCCCATCAGTTCCCAGATCCCTGGCTTGGAACCACCTCTGGGCTTCTCCGGCTATCTGAATCCCAAAGGATTTAACATTGAAGAAGTATCTCCCCACCAGCATTATGGGACCCTCTTGACCATCAGCATCTTCCCCAGCAGTCCACTCCAAATTTCCCAGAGTCTAGAAGGGTATTGAGCTGCTATTGGATGGGCAAGCTGGGGGTGGGGAGGCTAAAGTCCCCCACAACACAGCCCCCTCCCTTGCCAGCTCCAGCCCCTTAGGGACTTCACTACACATTAAATCTGGATCACTGTCACAAACCATAACTCCAGCAGGAAAATAATATTCACAAATAAAGCGGGAAAAAAGAAGTTTCCATCTAGAAAACACCTTGTGAGGGTTTTTCAGGTGTGTTGCATTGAGTTCATTGCACCTGAGCTCAGAACCGACCCATCCACACAGCCATCTTGCCTCCATCAAGGGCTCTGGGCACACAACAGGGGCCAGGGACCCTTTAGAGTCAGGCTGCCAAGCACAGCAGGGTTGGGGACAGGTGTCAAGTGTCTTCAAACAAGAACTCTACATGTAACAAGTCAGACATGAAATGAAGCACACTGGGTAGAATCTGGCCCTCTCACAAAATTTTCAAATCTACCTGACTCCTGCTACAGAAGGCAACCATAAAAGACCAGGATGGTGTCTTGTGTTTTATTTAATTTATTTTATTTGAGGTTCCAGGCAGCCAGGGAGGTGGGAGGAGAGAGGATCCATCCAAACAACCATTTAGGCTTGTCAGAGTTCATTTACTGAATTAGTGAGGTGATCGCTCACGGCTACTGGCTGTGTGGCTGCAGCCCCCAGGATGGAAGTGGGGCGACGGAGAAGGAGCTCAGATGCGGAAGCTGGGTGCCCTCATCAGTGATGGCTGTCCCTCTCTCCCTCCTCTCCCCTCCTCTCTCTCCCTCTGCCTAATTGCAGTGCAGCGGGAGCCTGTGTTCCCGTCCTTCCTTGAAGATCCGTCTCTATCATAGTCTCTATCATAAGCCATTACCCATGTGTTTTTCCAGATGCTGTGAATCTGGGCAGGGGCCTGAAGAAGGCTGGGAATCACTGCCTTTCACCTAAACACTTGAAATTCCTTGTTTGGTTGGTTGGTTTCATTTTGTTTTGAAGTATGAAAAATCTCAGTGGCACCAGAGGCAGATGTTTGGTGATGGGGAAGCAGGCACACACTGCCTTACATGGAGGGCCCGTGGGGGTGCTCTCAAATGCATAGCACTGCTGGAGAATGTCATCATCGTGCACCACAGGAGAGAGGCCATGTGTTGCTCTTGTTTTCACCCAGAAACTCCCAAAGCAGCTCAGCCTTCCACCATGGGTCTGACTCCCCCTCCTGTGTTGGACATTTGGCCTGGATCTTCCTTGCCTGTTGGTACCAGGGAGCTGAAGAGGGCAGTGGTCTCGGGACACAGCAGTCAACCAGGGATCCTTGCATTGTCAGGGCACACACGTCAATGGTCTAGAGTCACATAGGGTTGTCAGGACATGGGGTGCTTCCTGCCTCTAGGGTGAATGTCCCTAGATGTGCAGGACAGCTGAAGTTGAACCTCAGATATGTGAGGAAGGGGCCTAGTCAGTGACGGAGGCAGCAGCAAGCTCAGCATCTCCAGTGTCCTAAGCAGGGTGCAGATGGCATGGGCAGGAGCCTCGGGGCATCTCACAGGGGAGGCTGCTGCCCAGTAAATCCAGTAGTACTCGTGGTCATTGCGGTCACCAAAAATGGTCTCACAGATCCCTCAGGCGGTGCCACCCAGGAAGACCATCCACTGTTTATTTCTTTTCCCAGGATGATCCTGTGCTAAATGCCTTGCTAAGTTCCCACAAATCCCTTTTGATGTTCAAGTGACAGTTCCACCAAGTGGAAGTTTGCCTCCACTTAGAGGCAGGGCAGAGAAGAGGAGCTTACAGGAGTGCTGCTCCTGCAGCTGAAGAAGGGGAAGGTGGAGTCCCAGCTGGCCATGGATCCCGCAGAACCTCAGTTTCCTTATCTGGTGAATGGGGCGTTGATGCCTGTGTGCCCACTCCACATGCATCTCTTGAGAACCCTGTGCACCTGAGAAACTTTTGAAAAGATGATGTGTCAGCACGAGGAAATCATGACAGTATTATACCTGGAAGAACTTAAACCCACATGCATGGTGAAAAGCTTGGCAGCCACTGGGACAGGACATGGTGGATCAAGGTTTAAAGCCTGTCTGGGTTTGGGCTACAGTCTAGTGATGCACAGCAGAGGCAGATATGCTTGGACTGACACAGTGCTGCTGCTTCAGGAGGCTACTTGTCATGTCGTTGAACAGACTGGTTATATAATGTCATTTCAAACAACCTTCTTTAATTGTTAAGGTTTTACACAAGGCACCTGGTGTAATGGTAAAGGCCCCAACCCTGAATCTCAGTGCAGTAGCCTGTGTGCCCCACCAGCCCCCCAGCCTCCCTTGGAGCCTGGCTATGGATTCAGATGGCCTCAGGGACTTTTAAAAACTTGGGGTCCAGGTGCCACCCAGATCAGCTAAATTAGAGCCCCTGTTGTTGGTGTCCTTAGGCCCTCTGTGCACAGCTGACCATGTGTTCGCTTTTGCAGCTGAGGATGAGGCGCTGCTCCCTGTAGGGCAGGTGTGAGGAGCCCACTTTGTAGGTGGAATGGGTCTGTCTGTCCTGCTGAGCAGAACTGGAGACAGAGGTGAACAAGTGGCCCGGACTGCTTCAGTCAGTCTTTATTTTCAGGATGTGATGGAATGTTCTGTCTTTTTCTGTGTCATGAAATGTTATTCTTAGGATTCTCCCTAGTCATTTAAAACCATAAGGCCATTGTCACTGCTGGCCACAACTAAGCAGGGTGGTGCAGCGCTGGCTGTGGTTGGATCTGGGTGAAGCACTCTTTGAGTGCAGAGTCAGGATTCTCCGAGGAAACAGGCTTTCTCCCTGAACCCTACATGTTCCCATGCCAGTCACCTCTGTCCTTAGGGCCTTGTGGCCCTGTGTGATGCTTGTTCCTCTCCACTCTGATCATAAAGGACACCCCAGCCACCTGGCCTTCTGGCCACCAGTGTCGCTTTCTCCCTGTGCCTGGAACCATCTTTTCCTGATACAGATACCCTCCTTTACCCTCCTTCCCAGGCTTCATGGTCTCTTCCCATGTCCCCTCCACAGTGAGGCCACCAGGTGAGATAGCACTCCTCACACAGCCTCCCGCTGTGGGAAACAGCACACTGCACTGACCTCCCGCTGGCCCTGAAGAAGAGTCTGAGGGCCCGGCTCCTCCCCTGTGAGCCTCCCTGCAGAAGAGGCTCAGCCTCCCATTTCTGTTCCCTCCACCTCTAGACCAGAGCTTGGCACATAGTAGGCACACATGGTAGGCACCCAGGAAACATCAACAAAGAAGCAGAGGAGGACACCAGAGTCCCTCACCTCGGGAGCTGGTGTCAAAGCCACCCATGGGGCCTCTCCAGTGGCCCTGGGCCTCCATCAGAGGAGCATGGCGGTTGTGCCTGGCCTGAGACAAGGAAGATTTTTGGCAAAACAAACAAATGTGCCAAGGCCTGGGAACTGCCCCTGTGAGGCCCTGGTGTTCTGCTCAGAGCTGTTGGTGTTGGGGACAGCGAGGTGTTGGGGACAGTGAGGCCTCAGTGTGGCTCTTCATGAGATGCTTTTTATTTTTAAAATGCCTGAAGGACTCTGTGCCTACCTGAATGTGCCCAGGTCTGTCCCTGGTTCAAATGGCAGAGCCAGGGATGGTGATAGAACATTTGGTGATAAATATTTTTTAAAACTCCCAAAAAGAGAAAAGTTGCAAAGTAAACTAAGAAGCCATGTCTGGCCCCAAATGATGCAACTGTCTTCCTGTTCTGGGTTTTCACACACACATGCTGGCTTCTTCTCAACCACGGAGCCAAGACCTGCTATATGGAGGTAAAGTTGGTGCTTCTTCACCCCTAACTATTGAAGAATTTAAAAAAAAAAAAAGACTTTTTTCAACCCATAGTTCCATGGTGAGAGCCCAGTGGTTTCAATCCAGTATTATCATCTCACCTGCAGACCTTCCTCAGAATTTTGCCCATTATCCAGATAATGTCTTCTTTAGAGAATGAGAGGCGAATCCCTTGAGGCATCTCCTCCTGTCTGTGCAGTGCCCTTGCATTCTGGAAACCTCAGCTGGTATTTCTGTGTGTGTAGTGACCCTGATGCTCTCAAGAAGTGCTGGCCGCTGTCTCCTCCGCAGTCTTCTGCTTTCGACTGGTGGTGACTCTTGGGCCACGCTGGCTTGTCTGCTGCTGATGGTGTTGTCTTCCATCTTCCCCTGAGCTGTGCAGGGCAGGTTTCTCCACAAAGATGCTGTCCCTCATTTTGCCATTAGGGACCCTCTTGGAGGGCACTTTGAGACTCTGGAGACCTCCCTGCCTGCCTGGGCCTCTTCCTCAGTGTGAACATCCACTGGTGGTTCTTGCCTGAATCCTGCATCACCAGGCTGGCTGCCGAGGGCGATGGTCGTTCCAAGATCCCCCTAACTGCAGAGCCTCTGCTCTGTTCCTGGGAGGGGCTGTTCTCCATGCCACACACCTGCAGCCTGGGCACATGCACACGCACACAGCATTTGTTTTCTTATTTCTCAATGTGGACTCAGGATATCTTATTCAGCATGTATGAACCCTCCTAGGGCACATGTGCAGTGGCTGAAGTCCTCCCGTCTGGTCTGTGGGGACTTCGAGGTCGAGCGTGTTTCCAGTTAGGCACCATGCCTGTGACTCTCCTTTTGAAAGCACTTCCTTGAGTTCATTCTTCCAGTCAGAAGAGACCTGCTGCCAGGGTGCTGGGTGACAGGTCTTGGTGCATGCGTAGACCCAGTGATGCCTGGTGGCAGAACTGTCCTCCACGTGGTAGAATGTGGTGCAACAGCCCCGGCCTCTGTCCCCTGAATGTCACTGGCATCTCTTACTGAGTCCTGATGACCAAAAACATGTCAGGTGTTCTAGGGGCTGGAGAGGGGACAGGGGCAAAATCGCCTTTGTTAAGAACTGGACCCTCTTCACAGACAACCCCAGTGGAGACAAGTCCCTGTGTGCACACATGTGCAGCATGTGCATGTCTGTGGACAAACACAGGCAAACACACGGTGCCTGCTTCTCCATGTTCAAGCCCTGAGTTCTGCTGCTTCCTCCAGCTACAGCCTAGGGTTGCACGGGGACAGCCTGTGCCCCATGTTTGTCATCCATTCCTGCAGGAGAGTCCTGTCCCCATGGCTCAGCCTGGCGAGCACACATCCTAGCTGCAGACTGGCAGTGGACTTCTGGGCTTGCCTGCTTCCCTTCTGCACTGCCTCTGTGAAAACATGAGCTACTGACGCAAAACACCAGGCTGCAGGTTCCACCGAGAGCAGTGACCTGTCTGTCCTCTTCACTATCATGACCCAGCACCATGCTGGCACCTAGTAGGTGTGCAATAAAAATGAGTGCTGTGGCTTGGATCCGATGTGTTGCCAAAGGTCCCTGTGTTAAGGCCTGTTCCCCAGGCCATGGCACAGCAAGGTGACGGGAACTCTAAGAGGCAGGCCCTCGTAGGAAGTCTTAGGCAGTGGGGGGCGTGCCCTCCAAGGGGACTGTGGGACCCTGGTCTCTTTCGTCTGCCTCCCTGTGGGACGACTGGCTCTGTCCACCTCATGTGTCACCCAAAATCAACAGGTCCACTCAGTCGCAGGCCACAGCCTCAACAACCTTCAGCCAAGTCAGGCTCCTTGCTGTGCAATGGCTTCCAGTGTCTGTCACAGCAGCAGCCCAAGGCCTGCCTGTCCACCTGGTCATGCTCCGAGGTTGCTCTGCATTCTCTCTGAGCCCGTGTGGTGTCTGAGAGCTCATGTCCACCTGGAGAACCTCTGCGGGGCTCGCTTCCAGTCCTGCATCTCATTCTACCTCGTGTTGACTTGGGTTCTACCCTGTGCAAAGGAGAGGAGGTAGAGTTCTAGAGTAGCTGTTTTGGTGAACACTGGCCAGGTGTGCTCAGGACCCGGCTGGACCAGAGCCACCCAGAGTGGTTGACATGTGGGTTCCCACATCTGACCTGTAGACAGCAGGATGGCATCCTGGGGAGGGCAGAGACTCAGACCAGACAGCCCAGGGTTCAAATTCCCACTGAGCCCAGTTGGGCATGGTCCTCTCTTATCCACCTGGATGTGCTTTGTCTCCTCTTGGGTGAAGTAGGAGTGCTGATGCCCACCAGCCCCACTCAGCACCGTCCTTGTGGTCGAGGTCTTGAGGTCGGGATCAGGCAGGCTGTTTGGAGGGTGGCTCTGCCACTCTCCTGATCTTGACTTTGGGCAAACTTGCACCTGCCTTGGGTATCTGTTGGGAGAGCCGAGAGGTATGGCTTTGCCCAGGTGAGCCATGGACAGTGAGGTGGTGGCATGGACCCCACAGACACGGGGACCAGGTTCTGAGGGAGCCTTCTTCTCCCTCTCCTGCTCAGCTGGTTAGGCCTGGCTGGCTCCCCACCCTGTGTGGCCCACTCTCCTGGGGGCACTGCCTGAGCTGGACAACCACCCTGTCCTTCTTCCCACCAGGAATGGCAACTCCCTTCTAGGCTCACTCAGTCCAGAACACCAGGGTCATTTGGTCATATCCTGCCACCGTGGGTTGCTTCAGCAGCCTTGGTGCCTCCTCGAGGTCTCTGGGTTTCTGGGCAGCATCTTCTTCAGTGAGGATGCCTCACCTTTGGCATTTCTGACCCGCAAAGTTCTCGCTTGATCTTCCTTCCCCTCCTTCCCTGCCTCATTTTCTTTTGTCTTTTCCAAAAAAAATGTTTAGGCTTAACATTTTTCAAGGACTTCATGTTTCATCTGACTCCCTGCCCAGTGATGAAGGGTGCTGCTTTGGTACGGTGTGTGGCCCCCAGGAGTCTCAGGCAAGAGTGCAATGGGTCTTGGACCCCCGTGTTGGGACACTTAGTGTGGTCCCAGGGTGTCTCTGGGGAGGTGGGAGTGTCTGAGGTTCCTCCAGGAGCTGCATTGACAGGAGTCACTTGCTTCTCCTGAGATGTCAGAGGGTTGGGGGCCTGGCCAGAGTCCCACGGGCCCCAGGTACCCCAACATGCTCCTGGCACCCATCCAGCATCAGACATCCCCTCCCCACTGCCTCTGCAGTTCCCATCCCCAGTGCCCTCTCATGCCTGGGGTGCTGATCAGCCACTACAGACCTTCATCCTGAGACTCCTTCTAGATGCACCTGGAGCTCCTTTAGAAGGCACCAGTTCTTTACCTCTGAGGAGGAAGAGTGCTGCCGGAACAATTAGCAGGAATTGGGGCGTTTTGCTGTCTGACCATCCTGCACCCCCATGGAGTGGCCAGGCCCTTCGGGGTCAGCGAAGGCCAGGTTTCAGATGGAAGCTCTGAATATCAGGTGGGTGTGGAGAGCCAGGCGCATCCTGGGGGCCCCTGGAGGAGGCTTGTGCTGGCTGCTCCTGCCACCTGCCAGCCCTGTTCCCTGAGATGGGAAAGTGGGTTCCCCAGTGGATCTGAGATGTGGCTCCCAGAGGACAGAGGCCACCAGGAGTCTGTACCAGGCCAGTCAGGGCCTGGAGGGTTCTGATATGGATGCTTGAGTGGGAGGGCCCAGCTGCTTGGAGTGACACAGGACATGCCAGCCATGTGCCTCCCAGCAGGCAGCATGGCCGCACATGGTGCCACACAGGACTGTGGGCCTCCCAAGGAGCCCGCCCACCTCCACACACCCCCAGGAGCTGGCGGGGCAGAGCCACAGTGCCTGGTGTGGGACACGGGCTCTCCCCAGCCTGGAGAAGCCAACGCCTCTCACCCAGGGCTTCAGGGTGGTGGCCAGGGCTCCCTTCCTCGCCCACACCTCCCTGAACCGTTTGAGCGGTGGGCACAGCATTTTCCCTCTCGTCCGTCTTCCTCCACACAGGGCTGGGGTGGGGGGCACCAGCCACAGACTCTCACAAGCTGACCCTTCAAGGAAAGGACCTGGTGGCCAGAGGAAGGCTGGGTTCCCAGTGAATGTCCCTGAAGCTTCTCTGATCCACCTGTTTCCTCCCAGAGTCGGCAAGGCAGGCTTTCCCACCTGGGACTCACTCTTCCCCGTCCCTGACTGGGGACTCCTCTGGCCACGGGAATATAATCATTTTTTTCTGGAGGTGGGGACATCAGGCCACATGATGCTCTTCCTCCCTTCCCATGACAGCATTCAGATATTCCAAGGCATCAGAGCTCTGTGGCTGAAGCACCACGACGGCCATATCATGTCAACTGTCCCAGCGTGGACTTCAGTCACTCTCCCTGCCGCCGCGGCCCGGGGGGACCTTGCTTGAGAGAAGTCACAATTGGGGCCAGGGATCTGGACAGGTACCCTGGGGAGCCCCTCCACCACCACAGGCCCATCACGGCCCCTGGCACCAGCCTTGGGTGATGAGGCAGATCAGGGCCAGGCGGTCAGCATGTGGTGGGGGTGTGCACGTGGATGGGCCCACAGACCCAGTGACTCTTGAGGAGGGCAGAGTTTTAGGAAGGGGTGAGGCAGAGCGGCCCATCTTTCTGCACTCCTGGATTTCACCCTCCTTTGTTCATTTCTTGGACTCCTGAGCCCACAGCAGGGCCCCAGGGGATGTGTTGGTGGCCCTCCTGTCACAGAGCTGGCATACAAGTGAGGACAGGAACATAGTCACAGGGTACAGACTCATCGCAGGGTCGCTGGGCCACAGCAGGTAGGGAGGGTGACACAGGACGCACCTTTGAACTGACACCTGTAGAGGCCAGGTGGGGTACCTTGTTGGTGGCCATCCCTGGGTAAGTGTGGCTGCAGTTGCTGTGCCCTCCTGCTCCCCCGGGGCACAGATCCTTGTGAGGACAACCTCAGGCAGCAGGGTGCTCCCAGTGAGGGTGCAGAGGAGCTTCCCGCTTGTTGGGACCTCAGCTGGGGTGCCAGATGCTCTGGTGGGTGGAATTCGTATGGGCGTGGGCAGGGAAAGCCTCGGAAACACACCCAAGCACCCAGAGGCGAGCAGCCACAGGGTCCCATGCAGCATCCGCCTTCCCTGTGGGACTCTTGTTCTCCATCAGACGGCCATTCTTAGTCAGACCTCTTGTACTTTATCTGTAGCCTTTGTCACTATCCTTGGGACCTGAGGGAGGGGCTGGGGGCAGTGGGGTGGGTGTCAGAGCTGCCATCATTACAGAGGGGCTGTTGGGAACCCCAGAGCAGGAGGTCACTGGGAGGAAGTACCCAGCCTCTCCACTCAGCCTCCAGCCTTCCCTGTGGGCATCACCGCATCACCCTGCCCAGGAACCAGGGTGCCTGGCAAATGCCGTCGTGTGGGACGAGGGGCTCGGGATCCATGCCAGAAAACTTAGGCCAGTCAGGGCTCCTGGTGGGCATGCTGGGTGTGGTCTGGGCCCCCTGGCATCCTAAGGAAGAAGGGCAGGCAGTGGTTCTGGGGCCTGTGGTTCTCAGATCAGGCAGGGTCCTGACCTGTCGCCATGCTCCCGTAGGAGGAAGAAACAAACTAGCCCTCTGACCCTGGTGGAAGGGGCAGTGTTTGGGGCTTCTGTGGGCCTTTTCCTCTTTAAAAAACGCCGTAAGATAGGTGGGTTTTCTCAGAAGTGGTGACCTAGTGCCAAAGCAGCCAGGGCGTGGAGCAAGTGCTGAGTGCCCTCTGACTGGGTTCTCTTGGACCAGAGCCTGAGGGGACACTTGGGCACAGGCTGCTTCCTGGCAGGCAATCCCAGGGTGCACAGAGAGCAGGGCAGGGTGAGGTATTGCACAGTGTGTGCAGGCCACCACTGTGGGTGACGTCTGAGGAATGCCCAGATGCCACACAGAAGGTTCCCAGCCTGTGCCCTGGTGCTCAGCCCAGGAGTGCCCCAAGGCCTGCCCTGCCCTGCTCTGGACTGAGTGAGCTCCGGCAGGAGGGCAGAGCTCTGGTGGGATGGGAGCTGACCTCTCAGGACACTGCGCCCAGGCCAAGGTCCAAGGTGGCCAGAGGGCGGTGCATGGTGCTGGCCCTCAATGCTGTACACAGGTACGAGCATGTCCTCATACAGTGTGGGAGCCCCCTCTTGAGTTGTCCCTGCCCCCACACACCTCTTGGTGACTTTCTGGTGCCTGGCTTTTGTTTTCTTTTCACTTGGTCACCCAAAGTTCTCTCTGGAGAGCCGTTTCCTGGAGGTCCTCCCCCCAGGGCATGTGTGTGAGAGCATGGCTAGAAGGCCCCTCATTCTGAGCCCTGCCTGGCCACTCACAGGCCAAGGCCAGGGCGATGTCCTTCTCCCCTTCACTGTGGAGAAAAGCCGGCTGGGGAGTGCTGTGGGCAGTGCCAGGCTAAATCCCAGCTACATGCTCATTAAGACCCTCAGGTAAACGGTGCCCTGGGAGGGTGAGGCAGAGAGACCTGAGGAGGCTGGCCATGGGCCTCCCTAAGCGCTGCCTCTCCTCTGTGCCCCATGAGCCTCTGAGGAAAGAGCACACCACCAGGGGGTGAGGAGGCAGAGACACCTGGTTTAAGGGGAACAGACCAGGACGCAATGTGTGGGCAGGCAGGGTGGGTGCCAGGCGCAAGCAGGGCAGAGTTGAGGTAGAGCCAGCGGACAGTTCCTGCAGGAGCCAAGAGTGAGCGCTAGGCTTGGTGGTCAGAAGCTCTACCACCACAGCTCAAAGCAGCCACAGACAGAACGAGGCGCCGGTAAAATTCATGTACCCAGAATGTTCAGTGGGTCAGACGTGACCACAGTTTGCTGACTCTGGTCCGAAAGAATCAGCTCTTCCTTCTCTCTCCTCATGTGGAATGGGAGTTGCCAGCTGGCACCAACAGCTGTGGACAGCACACGGCCAGGGCTCAGTGCCCCCCAGAGCCACCATCGTTTCCTCCCCCACAGCTCTGCAAGAGGTGCCCTGGAACTGGCTGGCCCGGGGACAGTGGTGGCCCCACCCTGGTTGTCCTGCTGGCACTCTCAGCCACTGCTGCAGCCCTGAAGTCCCAGGTCCACTTCCCTGTCCCATGATGCAGGCAGCCACCAGCCTGGGCAGAGGAACATCCTGGCTGGGCCCCTCTTCCCCTGGCACAGTTGATTCAAGTCCTGTGTATTTTGGTCTGGCCCCCAACAAATGGCCCATCCTCCAAATCCATCTTAGCCTTTCCTGGCACACCAGCCATTCCGAGCTCTGCTTTTTTATTGTTTTTTTTTTCCCCAGACTTTTTAAAAAATAACACTGGTCCCTGCTGGGGTGGGCTGCCCTGAGCATACTGCTGTTGGCAGGCTCAGCGGCATGAATTATCTCTGCCCGCTGGCTGCCTCCCGATTGCCCAGTAGGGCCTCTGGGCCTTCCCTCCAGTGGCCCTTGATCACTGGGTCAACAGTAAGCCGGCACTCTCTGGAAACTCAGGGGTCTAGGCCTCCCAGTTATGGAGATGCACCCCAGGCTGCTCCCCATGGGACCGGAAAAGTGGCCACCTCCAAATTGCCACCTCAGTCCTGGGTCTTGCCACTAAGATGCAGATGCAGAGGCTGTGAGCCTTTCCCAGCCATGGGTAGAGCCAGGTGGCTGTTGGGGGCTCACATGATGGGGTGGGGGCCTCAAAGTGGGGCTCCCAGAGCCCTGGGGTCTGGAGTGCTCCTCCTAATGGCAGCTGTTGGAAGAAGCCTCGAGAAGCCTGAGCCCTTCAGAAGCTGCCTCCACATCTGTCTTCGTCTCACTGCCCCTGACACTCGCCTGGCAGCTTCCCAGTGACTGGCAGCTCTGGCTTCACGAGCAGTGAGGTCAAGGGCACTATGCAGTTACTCACTCAGAGAGGCACAAAGTGGGAAGGAAGCCAGGGAACTTCACCAACTGACAGACTGGACACAGCCCGACCTCGGAGGAGACCTCCCGTCATGTCCCCATGGAGTAGCTCTGAGCCCCAAGGAGCCAGGGAGAACACCCAGTGCCCCATGCAGAGCACAGGCACTAGGCAGGTGCCCCTCCCATGTCCCACGCCTGTGTCTGGTATTGAGGACCTGGGCCTGAGAGGGCCAGGAGCAGAAGCCAGGCAGAGAAGAATGGCCATTGGGAACTCCACCTGTCCCTGCTGACAGATGTTTGTCACTGTGTACCTGCCTCATGTCAGATGCCATTGGCTTTGTTAGGGGTGCTGGCCATTTTCTAGTTCAGAGGAGACAGACTAAATACGGAGGACAGAACCCAGGGTGGAAGCAATTTGGGTGGTGCTGGGGAGGAGCCTGAAGCGGGTGGCACAGATGTGCATCCTATGCATAGGCACTGGGGGGCACCCTCCCCTGCTGCCCAGCTCCCCTCACACTGAGAGCCTTGCCGGGCCTCCATGTGCAGGCCTTGTGGGCAGGCCTCCTGGCCAGGGCACGGTGTGTGGACCTGGCCCTGGGTGCACACAGCCCTGCAGTCACACTCCGTCTCGTCTCCCACCCCTGAAAGACAGGTTCCCCCACGAGTGACTTTGTCACCTTCCACCCTTAGGCCTCCGTCCCTGTGGAAAACAGCAATCTTTCAGTGGGGATGCCCCTGAAGCACACAGTGCCCATCCTGCTGCCGAGGGATACAGCACCCAGGCTGCTGCATGGACGTGTGAGTGGGCATGTTGAGGTCTGTCCCCGTACAGTGACCCTGGGTTGCAGGCTTCCCAGTCACCTCGATACCGGGGTTCAGGTTTAGTGGTCAGCAGTCTAAGGCTCATAACCAACCACTTGTTTCTACAAATCGAGTTTTCCTGACACAGGGCCACGGCCGTTCATCACCCTACCATTGGCCACTGTTCTGCCACTTGGTGGAGACAAGCAGTTGCAAATCCAGCACTGGTGGCAGCCTCACCCTTGTGGAGGAGCGTGTGTCCTGGTCTCAGGGCGGCACTGGTCACATCTTGGCACTTTCCACTGCCTGTCACCATCGACCCCTCTACCTGCTCCGCTGCTCCAGGAGCAGGAACTGGTGCCCAGGCTTGTGAAGTAGGAGTGAGCAGGCCTTCACCTGGGCGGGCAGTTTCAGGCTTCCCTGCAGGCCCCGTGTGGGTGCCCTTCCCTTACTTATGGGCTCCTCCGGCCCAGAGAAGGTGGTGACCTCACCTGTGCCAATTGGAGCATGGGAGGTGGCAGCACAACTGGCCTTGCCCCATGCCTGCTCTCCAGGTTTCTGTTCCAGCCCCCACTGTGGTACTGGCCCAAGTTCCTGAACCCTCTAGTGGCTCCTAGAGCCACATGGCAGTCCCTGGAGGGTTCCTGTCCTGGGTGCTCTCAGGATACTTGCAGACTCATCTGGGTGCTGGGGTGCATCACTTGGTGCTGCTGCAGAGAGGGCTGTGCCTCAGCAGGCATCTGCTCCTGTTGGGGCTCCCCAGGCTCCCCAGGGAACTTCAGGAAGTGAACATGGTGTCAGTGACAGGAATGCTTCTTGGTGATTCCATGAGACATTTTCTACTCTCCAGTTGCCAGGACTCTGCCTGCCCACGTGTGTCCCTCGAGGAGTCTGCAATGCACACCTGTGACCCCAGTGACTCAGGAGACTGAGGCAGGAGGATTGCAAGTTCAAAGCCAGCCTCAGCAATTTAGCGAGGTCCTAAGCAGCTGAGTGAGACCCTGTCTTTAGATAAAACTCAAAAGGGCTGGGGGTGCGAATCAGTGGGGGAGACCCCTGGGTTCAACCCAGTGCCAGGCAAAGAAAACCTGCAACACCCCATGTGCTCCCTGAGCACTTTTAGCCTTTGAGATGGCGCTTCTCTCCCTTCCCCTGTCCATCCTCTGGACTCCTCCACCTGCCATCGGGAAGAAGGATGTCCTTGGAAGATTCACGCCCCTTGTTAGTGTTAGGATGGCCACGCCTCGTTCAGGAGAACAGTGCAAGGTGACGTGGAGCGGCTTGGCATCCACAGTGAGGTCAGGTCCTTGTTCAGGTTCTGAGCATTAAAATGGGTTCCAAAGATGTGAGATGGATGGAGCCCTTTCTGTGTGCATATTGCACGGCATGGGAATAGGAACCCAGCAGAGTTCACCAGCCCCTCGAGATGGAGCGGACCTCCTGAGCCAGCCTCCTGAGCCAGGCCTGAGGTGGTGGGGCGTCCTCCTGCCAGGACCAACTGGAGACTGGGTGCAACCATCTGCTGTTGTGGGGGAGCTCACCCCATTTCCTCTGTCACCCCACACATGGCTCCACATTCCTGGGACCCCGGCTATATAGTGGCAACCCCAGGCGTAGTCTAATTGGCATCAGAGGTTTCTGGATTTGGGGTGATGTCGAACAGTCCCAGGGGCCAGAGGCTCAGCCTCCGTGGTCCTTCTAGGAACAGCAAAGACAGGAGATGGGCAGAGCAAGGCTGGGCACGGGAGAGCCAGTCATCACCACGGCTGTGACCTCAGGACATTCATGGTTCCTGGAATTGTCCTGGGGAGGCTGGGCACGGTGGAGAGGAGAGCAAATGGCAAGGCATGCTGCAGATGAATTCCTGAGCTGGATTTTTCTCCACCTTTCTTTTGATTTTTGTCCCTCCTCCTCCCAAGCATTGGCAGTGGACAACGACCCCGAAGGGTGCTGAGTCTGGTCTCAGTGTCCACCTCCACCTGGCCACACTCTCGTGACGATTTCATCAGCCTGAATTATCCACTTTATTTTCTTGTAATGGGATCAGCCCTACGTGCAGCAGCAGGCAGGGCATCTCTGTGGGTCTCATCAACTCGCTCTGTGGAGGCGGGACCTACCTGCATGTGTGCCCCTGGCCAGAGGGTGTCTCCATCTGCCTCATGGAAAGGAAGGGAGTGGGAGCTGTTCCCAGGCCTGGCTCAGCCCCAGGTCAGGCCAGGGCGTGCCTTCTGGGACAGTTTCTTCTCATTGTCTCGAAAACTAGTCAGACAAGCATGTGAGACAGAGAAATGTTCCTCTGCCACAGCCTGGAAATCACCTCATCAGGCTGGTCCCTTGAGCCTGGGTCCCCTGTCTACCTCACTGCTTGCTGGGGCCCCAGGACCCACCAGGAGGGTTCTCCTGTGCCCAGGCTGCTCCTTCTCAGCTCTCACCAGAAGGACCTGGGAGGTGTCACTTGCTCAGCACCAGGGCATCTTCCTGGGGTCAAGGGCATTTGTAACAACAGTGCCCACTAACGCGGCTCCTGACAGGTGCCAGGGACCAGAGGCCATGCGCAGTGAGGTGATGATTCTCATTTCACAGATGATTGAAAACTGGCCTCAGGAAGGTGGCAGCAAGTGCAGCCACCTGCAGACTCTGGGGCTTCGGCGACTCGCCTCCCTGTCAGAACCAGGCTCCCTGCAAATGCTGCCCAGTGTGAGGTGACTGGCAGGTTAGAGACAGGCCTGTCACCTCCAAGTGCCCTGCCTGCCTGCCACAGTGGCCACCTTACTTCCTCCTCCCTCCCCTGTCTCCCCGGCAGTGCCCTGAGAGGTGCTGATGGGTTTTCTTGTTTGGGTGGCAGGGCTGCAGCCAGAGGAGTTTGAGGAGCACTGTGTCTGCTTGATCCCCAGGTGAACCTCCATGCTGCTCACAGCCAAGGCCCTGACGGGTCTGTAGCAGGGATGCATGCCAAGTGGACAGCACCCAGGCCAATGGGTCCCAGGGTAGTCCATTGTCCCACATGCCTCTGATGTGCCAGAGGTTGGTGGTGGTGTCCTAATTGAAGGGCTTTTAATGCCAAGAGGTGTGGCCATTTTTTCTCACCTCTAGAGGGAACAGAGGAAGCCTACTGCTGGCCCTGACACAGTCACCCCCTTCCTGCTCTGCATCCCTGGTGGCAGCAGACTTCCTCAGCAGGGCCGTGAGTGCAGATGAGGAGGAGGCACCCAGAGGCCCTCCCCAGGGGCTTCATCATTCAGCTGGCCTCTGGTTCTCCCAGCAGGTCCAAGGAGAGATCAAGACTCCTGTCCTGGGAGCCGGGGGCCCAGCTTGGTGCCTGCCTGGTGCCTGCCCACTAAGCATTAAACCGCCCCGAGCAGCGGGAAGAGAGCTCAGCGTCTCTGCAGGGCTCTCTCCCTCCTCTGCTTCCTTCCCCAGCCCACCTCTGCCCCCAGGAGGAAGAGACACAGGGTGATTCCGGCCTTTTCAGTGGTGCCCAGGGCCAAGACTGCTGGATGGACAGGGGCGCAGCTTGCATAGGGAGTCGGCCAGGCGCCTGGTGCAACCTGGCTTTGTGCACCAGACTTGAAATGGCCCGGCCCCTGCCACCCCACAAGAAATTAGAAACGTGACAACAAACTCCAGTTGTCACAAACCCAGGAACTGTCACCAATCACAGGACCCCAATCATGTGCCTGCGTGCAGAGGGGGTGGGGCAGGGTAATTGGCGCATCCAGGTGAGTGGTGAAATTAGAAGAGGGAGGAGTGAGTGTGGGGTGAGGAGGCCTGTTCAAGGGCCTGGTGGCATCCTCATTCACAGCTTTGGATATTTGCTATTTTGTGGTTTCCATTATCCACACAGTGAGGAGCAGCTGGGGAGGAGGCCCCTGTCCTGCTGGGCCTCACCCCCAGGCCACCTGCCCAGCCTGTCCCCTGGCCTTTACCCTCGGAGGCGGATTCCTGCAGAACTTCCCTGGGAGGGCTTCTGACCTGGCATCAGAGCAACCTCACAGTGGCCTGGCTGTGTTTTGATCTTGCTTATCTCCCGGAGCTCATGGAGCTTTGTTAGTTTCTCCCCCAGCTTTTCTTTCCCTCCTCTTAATTCTCTCCCCATATCTCTCTGCCATCATTAGCATTGGCCTGACATGATCCCACATGCTCTCGCCAGTGTTCAGGGTCACCCAGGAACGACAGGAGTGCTCCTGGCCTCGGGTCCCAGGGCTGTGGATGTGGCTTTCAACCATCTCTCGGGCCCTTGGTTTTCTCAACTGTAAGCCAAGAGCTGGCGTTGCTCTCATGCCCAGTTGCTGTCACTCCTGGAGGTGGTGTGTCTCAAAGACCCAGCCCTGGCAGGCCCCCCTTGGTGGCAGCAGTGATGGCGTGCTGAAGCCTCAGGACACTGGGTGCTGAAGCCAGGTGCTTCTGAAACTGTCCACAGATGCCAGAAAGTTCCTTCTGGATCCAGCCCCATCCTCCAGCTCCACCATACCCCATTCCCCAGAGCGGCTCCCCTACAGCTGCCAGGGCCTCCAGACACAACTTTTCACTGGCTCTGCCCTCCCTGAGACCCCCACTCTCCATCCCTGCTGAGTTCCCTGGTGGACACAGAGCCCCTGCTGAGCTCTGCAGCATCCCCCAAACTGGCCACAGATGCCCAGCTCTGCCAGCCCCTCCTCCCAGCTCCTCCCCACCTCTTCATTATCTCCTAGCCTTTCTCCAGACCCTGGGCTGCTTACCATGCAGGAAGCATCCAGCTCCATGGTGCTGCAGAGGAGGAAGTGACCTCAACAGGCCCCTCTCTCCCCCTCTCCCCTCTCCCCTTCCCACCCTTCCCTCTCTAGCTTGTACACACAGGCTGGCTCATCAGAAATCAAGATTAGGAAACCAGGCAGAAATCCAGGCCACACAGGGCCAAGGCTGTGGGCCCTGCAGGCACCATCAGATTTCCACAGGACTGGACGGAAGGCTCAGGCATCTCCCTCCTGCCCTGTAGTCCCTGGAACTGTGGGGCTATTTCCCTGCCTTCCCCAGGGCTGAAGTCAGCTCTGCATCCATGGGGGCCACACGAGGCTTTCCTGACACTGCTTACAGTGCCTCCTGCCTCATGTCAACCTGGTCAAGCCTCCAATAAAAAGAGACCATGCTCCTGCAAGTGGCTGTGCTGAAGGGCAGGCAGAGTGTCCAGGCTGGGTCTTCACTCACTCCAGCTCTGCCGCCCTGGTTGGTCCCCATCTGTACCCTGGGGAAGGGCTGTTGACAGACATGTCTGCATGGACCCTACATCCTCTGCCTGGGAGGGCAGGTGTAAGTCCCCAGTGGCAGTGTCCAATGGGGCTACAATCACCTATTTGTTGGGCTCTCCAGGTGTCCCCTCAGAGCTGGGGCCCCATGCTGCTTGCTGCAGATGCAGGGTGACAAGATTGCTGTAGTTTCCATGATGCAGAGCTGTGCAGCTCCTTAGTGACCCTGGGACCAGGAGGGAACATCTGCATGCCAGACTCCACACCAGTTTCTCTGGCTTCCCAAAGCCCCCGCTCCCCAATCAGGCCTTCTTTCTCCCTGTCACCAGTGGAGCACGCGTGTGTTTGAGAGTTCGGAATGGGTTGTTTCAGCTTGGAGTCCAGATGCATTTTTGTGTCTGCCTGGAAAAGACAGCAGAATCTCTGCTGGCAGCCAGAAGAGTTTTTAAAACAATTAAAGTAAAAAAGGGAAAGAGAAGGCATCCCGCACCTGGCCTTCCTTGGAGGAGCACGGAGAGCAGCATTTCTGTCGGCCACTTGTCATTAGAGCTGTGGTTCCCACACCTGCCATCTTTCTGGGTCGCACTTCTTTTGAGTGGGTGCCGGGTACCCTCCTGTGCCTGTTCTGCTGAGGTTCCCCTGCAGCCCCTTCACAGAGGCAGCTCCCCAGGCACTGTCTCCATTCCCCGGGAGGCCACCAGTGTCTCGTCCAGCAGTCCCAGAACCTGCAGGTCCCAAGTGGAGCATCCAAGGGTGGGGTCCTTCCAGGGCCTCTGTGGAGGCTGACATGCTGGCGGCCTTGGCCTGTGGTCTCATCACTGGGCCTCCAGCCACACTGCGTTCAGCCTGTCTCCACACAGCCCCCAACAGAAGGGCCTGGTAACATGGGGCCCTCTTATTCTAGTCTCCCTTACCTGGGCTAATTTCTTTGCAGCTGCCTCTTCCTAGATGGTCCCCTGAGCACTGGGGTGGCCCTGGGTTTTCTCCTTTGGGAGACGCAGGTCAGCTATGTGGACCTGTCATAGGTGCAAGCTACAAAGCCAGGTAGAGACACAGCAGCGGAAGGGAGAGGAACCACAGGAGTCACAAGAAACCAAAGGGGACAGATTCAAGACCAGTGTGAGGGACAGAGCCACCAGGGCCAGCGAAGGAGCCTGGCACCAAGTGACATGGGCTGTACAATTGTCACACAGTAGGAGCCACTGATGCTGACAGGCAGGGGCAGGGAGCCTGCTAATGGGGTCGCCCTGCACAGAGAGGATGGAACGTAGGAAAGGAGTCCCAGCCAGGTGCCAGGCACGGCCCTGGCAGTGGCCATGTTGATTGCAGGGCACGCACAGCCTATGTGGTAATGGAACCACTCAGCAGGAGGCCTGCAGCCCCAGCCCCACTGGAGCCCAGCACTGCATGCCGCAGGCAGGGAGGACAGCAGGCACCAGGGTGCCTTCAGCTCATGTGTGGCTCTGTCTCTCATCCCGTGCAGAGAGCCTTCAACCCCCTGTGCCACAGCACCCACTTGTACAGCTGAAGGCTGCTCCTGGAGTGGGCAGACTCCGAGGTGACCCTGCAGGCCCTGTAGCTGAAGACAGCTGAGTACTTCCAAGGTAGGCATGGCCTGGGGGCTAGAACTACAGGGTCCAGGGCTTCTCAGGAAGCAGGAGGGGCTGGGTCCCTAAGAGAGCTGACCTGAGCTGGGCAGCCACCCTCCTGTCCCTGTACTGGGATGCTGGCCACCTGTGGGCCTCCCTACCATCACAGGTGCCTGTGCTCCTGGGCCAGGTGACAAAAGGAAGGTGCCAGCCTCCTTCCCACTCCGTCCACTGGCTTAGTGATGGGTCATCTGGCCAAGGAACACATCCCCTCCCACCTGACTGGGAGAGCAGGCTCCCGCATTGGGCCAGGACAGTCCCTCCTATGGCCGACTGTGATGCTGAGGTCTCTGCATAGTCCTCCAGCCTTGTCCTGGGGCCCAAGGCTCTCAGACCTCCTGTGCGGGCTCCAGGTGCCATTGCCCCATCATCCAGGTCCCTCCTACAGGGCAACCAAGGGCCCAGGGTCACCCAGGGGTGTTTGCTGCAAGGCCCTCCCGGTTCCTCTGCAGAAAGAACCTGGAGCTGGGTGGGTTTCCTCGCCTGGCCAGGGAAGCCAGGCCTCCAGCCAGGCAGCAGCTTAGGACCTCCTGAGGGTGTGGCTTCCAGGCATGGTGTGCCCAGGGCCTGAAAATCAGGGTCTCTGAGCAGTAGCAGTGGAGCAACTGCACCCGAGTGTCCTCAGAACCCAGAGGCAGCCTGGGGTCTCCAGGCATGGCCACCTGCCAAGTCTGCAGAACTCAGACCCCTGCTGACCCACTGGCTGCCACCTGGTCTCCATTTTGCTGTCAGGTCTGGCTGGAGGCCTCTGCCCTCCCGGCAGGTCTCTGTCCCTCTGTGCCCTTCCCTGTGGTGAGAAGTACCCAGCTCCTTTGCGTTGAGATAACACTGGCCATCGCTCGTAGGAGCTGGCAGGCCCGAGGGCACCAGGATCCATGCCCAGTTCCCTCCCTGGCTCTGGCCTCCGCCCTGAACTCTGCCAGGAAGGTACTTGGATCTCAGGTGGAGGCCGCAGCTCTGCCCCGCTGCATCCCTGCAGGTGGGCAGGGGGATCTCGGCTCCCCTTGCATGGGACATTGACTTGCCTCCAAAATGGAACTGCCAGGGCAGGACTTGGAAGGCATTTTGAAAGTTGCTCTGCGTCAGCCAAGACCTTGACAGGACAGAGGAGCTGAGGGAAGGTACAGCCAGGCAGACATCCCCCCCCAAACCTCCTCCCCTCCTGGTCCCTCATCAGGTTTGTCATCTGCAGTGCCAGCACTGCTGATCAGGTGCTGTTCTCAGGCCTGGTGTGTGGGAGGGTGAGCAGAGTGGAGGAAGAAAGGGAAGTCGCCACTGGCTGTGTCCTTTTCTTCCCAAAAGCATGTCATAAGCCAGCGGGTCACAACATTGAGAGGTTTTCAGGGCCTCGGGCCACAGTACCTGCCAGGGACACAATGGTGGGGAGGAAATCCACGCTCTGTGTCGCATCCACAGCCAGCTGGGAGTCAGAGGGGCTGTATTTGGCCGGAGCGAGGCTCTGCTTCCCGTGTTGCCGTATTCCAGCTGGGGACAGGTGGGCTGTGATTAGCCGCTGTACCTGTCACCTCTGAAACCCAGGCGCAAACAGGACCCACATGGCAAGTGTCTGGCAGCACTTCCCCACCTGTGCAGGCTGGGCCAGCTAGGCCGCGAAAGCAAGAGCTTCCCCACTCACAGGGCTGCATCATCTCTGGTCACCAGCCTCCAGTACGAAGCCGAGGCATTGCCAGCCCGGCTGCTGGAGCCCTGTGCCTCACCCACACCACTTGGTTGCAGGTCTGCTCAGAGATGGAATCTACAATGCCCCCTTCTCCTGATTCCCTCATCACACCCATGCCTCCTCTCCCACAAATGTCCCAGTCTGCCCTCTGGGCACAAGGCCCTGGCTCTGCCCTGTGGGCCATGCATGTGGCGCAGATCCTGTGCTGCAGGGCTTCTTGTGTGGGAGGGACAGGCAAGCACCGAGCCAGCATGGGGCCACCAAGACCAGCACCTGTGTGTACTGGCACCACCAGTGATGCCCCCCATGTGCCAGGGGCACCCAGCCTAGGCCCCCTTAGCCATGCAGCTGGCACTGAAGCCGTTTGGTCTAAAGCCAGGTGTTCCCTCCTTGTGACTTGAAGCACCACTGATCTCAAGAGAGAAGGTCATGTGACTATTTGCTTGTTTGTTTTTGTACTGGGGATGGGACCCAGGGGCGCTCCGTCCACCGCTCAGCTGCATCCCCAGCCCTTTTATCTTGAGATGGGATCTCACTAGTTGCCCAGGCTGGCCTCAACTTGCAGCCCTGCCTCAGCCTCTCAAGGCACTGGGATCACAGGTGTGCGCATGTGACTTAGTGAAGACCCAGCCAAGAAAACAGTAAGGAAAAGGGGAAAGTTTATGTCGGGGACTTCCCGCATGCTGAGGGACACACAGCAGTCTTACATTCTCCTTCTCAAGTGTAGACATTCAATTTCATTTTAGCCCCCAATTCCCTAGAGAGGTGCTATTTCCATTTTACAGAGGTTCAAACTGAGGCCCAGAGAGTTCTCCTGACTTGCTGAGGGCACACAGCTCTGGACCCAGTGGTACGATGGCCCTGTTTCCACATACCTTCAATCCCAAATGGCCTGCTGTGTCAAATCTGGGCTCCCGGGCCAGCAGGGAACCACTGCAGAGCATGGTCCCCAGTCCGGTGTTCTAAATAAAGTTTTATTGGAACATAGTCCTACCCATGGGTCTGCATCTCATGCTGCAGGGCAACTGAGCGGTTGTGGCAGAGCTCCTATGTACCATGAAACCCAAAGTCCTCACTGCCTGGCCCTCACTGGAAGTCGGAAGCCCCTTGGCCTTGTGGGATGACTGGGCTTGTGTACCCAAAAGCCCCAGATGGCTGATTCCCCCCAGATGACCGGCCTGCTCCACCTGTAATTCTAGCCTCCCAACTGCAGCTCCCCTCCCCTCCCCAGCTCGGGGCTCAGCTTAGTGTGCCCTGGAAAGGGGCCCTTGCTTTGCTTCTGACTCATGCACTCAGCAGCTCTTGGCTGATCACCTGATGGTCCAGACACTGTTGGCTCTGGGTTGAAGGAAAGGCCCGTCCCACACAGCTGACACTGGATCAGGAAAGACTGATGATTACCACATTGACAAATTCCTGTGCAGGAAATGAGAAAGGATGACATCCTTGGCTCTTATTCGCCAGGGTGCTTATGGAAGTTTCCCGGAGTCACCATTTCTCTGATTTGAGGGGACCAGGCAGCCAGAGATGGGCATTCCAAGCAGGAGGAAGTTCAGGTGCAGAGGCCCTGAGACAGCCATGTTCAGAGCAGGCCATGGGAGCTAGGGAGCAGGTCTAGGGTAGGAAGTGGCAGGAACACACTGGAGCAACCAGCAGGGATCCACCATAGCTATAGGCTCATCTGACCTGGCAGGGAGCCTGGCTTTTATTCAAGATGCAGTGGGAAGCCCCTGGAAGGTTTAAGAAAGGGTGTGAGTCCCAGGACCAGATTTCCTCTTTCAGACCTTATCCTCACTATCTGTCGGGGTGGCAGCATAGAGGAGCAGGAATGGGGTAGGTTGTCCACGTCTTTCTCTGGTAAGAAAGGACAGTAACCAGAGCTTGAGAGAAGATGTAGACTGCACATTTTTGGAAAAGGTAGTGTCACCAGGCTGGCTTCTGGAGGACAAGAGACAAAGCAAGCCTAGTGCTCAGGTCTTTGCTCCGAGTCACCGAGCATGGTGGGGCCATGCCATGAGCCATCCAGGAGGCTGGGAAGAAAGGTGTGTGGGTGGGTTTCTGGTCAGCTGGGTTCCAGACACCTATCTGGACACCCGTGGTCTCAAGCAGATGGCTGAATTGGGAGCTCAAGGGCGAAGTCGGGGCTGAGGGGTGCACTGGGAAGTCGTCAGCTTAGGGATGACACCCACAGCCTGCCACAGCTCACACATCCTCTTCCAGAACTCTGTCTTCACAGGACAGCACTTACCAGAAGACCAGGGACCAAGAGCCTTCACCATGGAGTCTGCCAGCCTTGCAGACAAGCCTGCTTGATCTGGACCACGGAAACATGGTCATCAGGCTTTAAGACTCAGGAAACTTCCAGCAAGTACATGAAGTCAGAATTCACTTCAGAGCCTCCCTCTCTCGCAGTTCCTCTGCCACCAGGAGCTCCACACTTTCAGGCCTAGACTTGGTGTCATGGCCCTTCCGAAGGTCCCCACAGGGAGAGGGCACAGGGTATTGTCCCAGGCCACCATGCAGGGTCCAGACAGGAAGGCATGGCCGAAGACCTGCGCTGCTGGATGTAGGTCCATTCTCTATGCCCCAGAGCCAAGCTGCAGCTGCTGGAGGCAGGATGGGTAAGGTCACAAGGGGAACTGTGTAGTCAGAGGCAAGGGATCGGTGGCTGGCCGTGGGGACAGGAGGTGGCTTGGAGACTCCAGGGCCCAGAGGCCAGCTGGAGCAGGTGTCCCACAGCCTCCTTCCCCTGCATCCTGAACCTCTGGGGGTGTTTTGGAAATATTTCCGGGTGCTTCTGCAGTATCCTGCACAGGTGCCCCGTCCCCAGGGTGTGGCTGTTCGTGTGGCAAGGTGCTTGCTCCCAATCCAACTAAATTGTTATTTACTTGTGTTCTCTGCATTCTGCAAACACTTCACTCAGCCGCGAGGCCAGGGATCCCTGCTAGGGCTAATGGGGAAGCCAGCTGCCACAGGCATCTCTCCTGCTCCTCCTCATCGATCATGGAATTAAACTGACAGGAGGGTTGCGGGGCCGCGTGGGAGGGGCAGGGTCCCAGAAGGAGTGGATGAGGGTTTGGGAGCCTGGGGACAGGAGTGCTGGAAACCGGTGGAAGGAGGTTTGGCTGCTGGAGGGCAGGAGGGCAGCTTATTTCTGAACCTCGGACTGGCCAGGCCAGGAGGCCCAAAGCCACAGAACAGAGGTTCTATGACTGGCATGACCTTGGGAAGCTAGCTGGACTTTGTGGAGGGGAGAAGAGAGGACAGGTCAGAGGCCGCCAGCTGGTCCCTGCTGAGGGCACCCACGGATCTGTGTCTTGCCCACAATATAGGAAAGCAAAATGACTTTGAATTAATGACCAGTATTTTGTTATTGGAAGATTTGGCCTGAAAATCAAGATTCTGACCTCTCTTGGGAAAGTGCTTCTGGCCACCCTGGTCCTGCTTTCCCATGGGGCACTTGGCCTGGGAGGGGCTACCCATTTATAGAAAGAGTGAGCCTCCTGTTTGCCCCGTACTCAGTCCTCCCTATAGTTGTCCCTGGACTGTCTGACTCCATTGTCTCCCAGAGGAGACAGTACCATCTCTTCCCCCTCAGCCTCTGCCTCCACCCAGGGCCCATGTCCAAAGGAAAGAGGGGCAGCTGACACAGACCCATGCTGGCCGAGCCCCTGGGACCTGAAAGATCCTGAGGTCTGAGTGGTGTGGCGGGTGCTGCCCTGGTTCTCCTGGTTACCTCCTTTCCCCTCTGCAGAATCCCCACCCTGGGAAGATCCCCACATCTCCAGCTGGTTCAGATGCACCCAAGACCGAGCCCAAACCCCCCAGGCTTAGCCTGGGCCTACATCCCAGGCTCGGGATGCACTCTGGGTAATCCAGGCTGGAGAACCTGCACCCACCCTTGAGCATGTCTCCCAGTGGCCAGACCAGTGTCCTAGACCCCATGCTTCCTAGATGTCCAGAGCGTGGTCACCAGGCCAGGCTGAACATGAGGAGCCAGGGCCCCTCACTCCTGGGTCAGTCACAGCAGTGCCCATGGCCCTGGTGACCCCCATTGCCCACCCTTGGGAGCAAATGTGGGCAACAGTGGTGTCTGGCTCTGTCTACCCAGTGCAGGATGCAGCCTGGAGACCTGGCCTGCACCTTTGTTGTGGAGTCCCTGCTTCCTGAGGGAGCCAGGTGGTGTCCCCCACCACAGCACAGGTGGCTGAGCATGGGCCTCGGCTTGGTGGACCTGAAGAAGGCCCCATGTGGAGCACCTATAGTCACGTGTTGTACCCAAAGCCTAGGTCACCGCCTCCTTGTCTGAGAACTGGAATGCTAGTGTCACCAGCTCAGGGATCTCTTCAAGAAAGTCCACAGCCTGCTGCCCCAGAACCCACAGGTTCCTGGGTCCTAGCCCTGTTCTATGCCCTTGGTCTTAATTGGGCAGCTGGTTCCTTTGCTGGCCACTGAGTAGCTCCTGGATGGCCTTGCAGGCCACCTTGGTCCTGGTTGGTTACATTTAGCACTTGCTCAGCCCCTCCTGGAGCTGCCCTGACCCGGGGACTCTGGCTGGTGTCCTTCAGTCCTCTGTGGGGAGCACTGCTGCCAGTCCTGTCCACAAAGGAGTCGTCCAGGTAGGGCAGAGAAGACCGGACCCTGGGGATGCAGGGCCCAGCTGCCCCTCAGCCCGGCTCCTGGGCCCCAGGCCAGTGCTTCAGCTCCCTGCCCTGGCCACAGCATGAGCCCGGGACTTGCTGAGTGCTCAGTACCTGCTGGGACCATCCAGAGCCCCATGAGGCCAGCTTAGCAGGTGCTGTCCCCTTGAACAGATGAGTGTGAGGTACTGCCACAAGCAGCCCAGGTGCAGACACAGGGAGGCACCTGGTCTCCTGCCTGGGGGCAGGAGGGTGGAACCAGGGAGGAGCCAGGCCGAGTATCACTGTCGTGGGGGTCAGTCCAGCACAGGCACCTGGCCACAGGGCACCCACACCAGGTGTGCCTGTGCCCGTTTTCCCAGGGGTGGCCCCCAAGGGCCAGGATGGAAGGGCACTGAGTCCTAGCCTGGAGCCTGGCCTTCTGTGCCCTGCCACCCTCCCTACCTCACCTATGCCCACCCTGCCCTGTCCCCCTGGCCTGCTGGAGCCGAGTCAGCTCAGGGCCTGCAGCAGAGAAGCCGGCCCGGGACCCGAGGCTCACAGCTGGCCGAGGTGTGCCCGTGCTTCTCAGGGTCTACTGTCCCCATTGCCCAGCCAGTGCCCTGCGTGGAGGGGCAGGGGTGCAGCCATGTGCAGCAGCGCCCCTCTGGACCCCCAGTCACTCATGTGGGTGCCCCTCCAGGGCCCATCTGAGGCTGGGCTTATCCATTTGGTCACATCTTGATGCTGGCGATAGCCAGAGAGGTGATCCCAGGAAAGCGGGAGGACATGGGGCTGGGGCCAGCATCGCAGCTCCCCATCTGCCCACCTTGCTGGTGGGGCTCTCCTGGGGCTCCCTCCCCACCCTCGAGGTCGCCTCTGCATGCATATGGGGCCTTGAGGAGGAGAAGTGGCCTCCCCTCATGACTCCAGGAATGGCGGAGAGAGTGGCACCATCCTGAGTGCCCACTGTGGGCTGGGCGCCTCCCTCACATACAGCCACTCTGACCTTTGAGATGGTCTCACCATCCTCCTGTCTCAGCCTCCCAAGCAGCCTGGCCTCCTGTGACAGCTCTGCACTGGCTCATGTTCTCCAGTACCCCAGGTGAATGGGTGGGCACTGTACATTTCATCACCCTTGATAACTGCAGAACGTGAGCCCAGAGAGGTGAAGCAACTTGCCCAAGGTCACCTAGCCAGGCTCAGCAAGGCTGGATCCCAGGTTAGCCCTTCCCTCCCCTGGCTGCTCAGCTGCCTCTCCTCAGGGCTATTTGCAGAGCCCCTTCTCCCGGTCAGCCACCTCTTCCCCCAGCTTGCCTTTCCTCAACATTCTGCCTCAGGAACAAAACCCGAGAAGTGCTCTCCTATCCCCCAACAGGCCTGGCCCCCACCCGTGCCTTGCATGCAGGGCTGCCACACTAGCAGGGGAAGAGAAGTGCAGGCTGGTGCTCTGTCAAGGAATTAATTGAAAACTGAAATCATTAGGAGCCTCCAGAAATGCAGTCTGGTGGCTGGAGGTTGGGTGGGCAGGACGGCTCTGTAGGCTGCTACTCTGCCAGGCTCCCTCCCCGGCCCATGACAGATGTCCTCTCCTCATTTACCTGACACCTTCCTGGTACTGCAGTGTCTGTGGGGGAAACCCGCTGAGGCTTTGATGTTGGAAGTGGGGTTTGCAGCTGCCCCTGGAAGCAGGGCTGGTGGGTGTTGGGTGTCCTTGGGGCCCTCGGCCTGGCTCAAGTCCTCTGGGGGGGCCTGGCTGAGGCCTTGAGCTCAGGCCCAGTGGGGGGTGCACAGGTGACTTACCCAGGGCCACCCCGTGGGTCACAGTGCTGTCAGTCACCATGCGCCCTCACATCTCAACAGTGACAGCAGGTGGCCCTGTGTGGCATGGCGGGTCCTGCCTGTTGGAGGAGAGGACCTGGACCCCGCGGCCTGGCTCATTGGTGGGGTGTGTGTGGCCCAGCCACTTACAGCCCCCTTTTGCACCAGCTCTGTGTGCACTCCCTTGAGCCTTGCCATGTCACCAGGGGGGCACAGAGAGGCGGAGGCTGCTTCCTGAATCCACACAGCTGGTCCATGGCAGAGTTTGGTGTGGGAGTGTGTGGAGGGTCTTGCAGGAAGGAGACCCCTCAGCTGCTCACGGGTGCTGGCCCTAGACTGGTGGCACTGCGTCTCCTCTACTGTGGGCTTCCCTCTGACCTTGCAGCCACGCCCCCATGCCACTGCCCAGGGTTGGGAGTAGAGCAGGGGACTGAATGGACAGGTGAGGTGGACGGATGACAAAGTCCAAGACTGGAACAGGCCAGCTGAGCACTGTGGGGGAGGGACAGGAAGAGACCAGAAGTGGGGGACATGGGGAGAAGTGGACTTTAAGTAAGGAGGTCAAGGGAGCCTCACCACCGTGGCCCCTGGGTGGCTCCCGGGATGGAGAGACAGCCAGGCAGGGCCTGAGTGGAGTGGCAGGTGGCCCAGGAGCTGAGGCAGTGTTGACAGGGTGACAGGGCTGCTCCAGGCCCTGGTGACCCTAGAAATACCAATGTAGGATTAGACTATATGCATGATGGAGTTAAAGATTAAAGTCAAAACCTGCCAAATTGGTATGTTCATTACTTTGAGCTGATAGCATACCAGGAACTACAGTTTAAGAAAAGGTCATTTGTCCTGACTTTTGCTACATGCAACAAGTCATAAAGATTCTTTTGGGAAGGATGTCCTTCACATATCAAGGCTGGAAAATAGACTTGATCAGGATCAGAAGAAACTGGTGATTGAGCCCAGTGAACTTGAATAAGTAATCTCTTTGAAGTAACCCTTATCTTCCCCTAGTTTCCACACCCCCATCCTGGATATATTTCTGAGCAAGATTGCATCAATTTACTACCCTAGTTCAGATACCTATTTGCACTGACATTCTTTCACAGACTTACTGGTCTTTGTCTAAAATCCGCAAACATATTATGCTTTGGTAATTTCTTCAGAATTCACTCCTGTGAAGATCCTCATGTATATTTAAATTTAATAAAACTTTTAGACTCTTGTCTGATTAATCAGATCTTGTATTAATTGGGTTCCTAGATCCAGCTACATCATAGGAGGGAAAGAGAGGGATCTCTGTTTCCGACACTTGCCTTCTATAATTTTCTTTTTATCTTGCTTTCTCCCAATTTTGCTCTAAGAATTATAATTAATCAGAGATCAGCTAAATTTTGTCTAAAGTAACACCTGGTCACTCACATTTTAAGTTGCACAAATCAAAGTCAGAAGTACTTCTAAGATTACTCAAAGCCTGTTTACTTAGTAAACCTCCTTGGTCAGTGTCTCTTTTTATTTGTACTCAGCAATCCAAAATGCAACATTAAAAGTATAGTACAAATAACCTTCCAACCCTCACAGATAATAAGACATTCCAACCCATTAAGAAAAACCTCAACCCTTTCCAAAATGATCAACAAATCTTGCCTCTGGGTAGGACATTTAATGTTCCTTAGACTAATAACTTAATAATTTCACATCTAATCCATCTCAGTTTATCCTCAGATACGATTTCTCCTCATTCGGTCACCATGTTCTTTGAATGTTAGTCCCTTACCTACACTTTCCTGAAGATATTCAATTTGCCAATATTCAATTTGCCAACATCTAAACTGTTGCTTTTTTTCCAGTCAGATGTTTAGTTGCAAATATATTATTTCTTCTGGTTCTAAGTTATGTGTTCTTTTTCATTTCTTTTATTTTACATATTCATTACTTCTTAAAAATATTGTTCTAGCTGGAGGTGGTGGGGCACACCTGTAATCCCAGCAATTCAGGAGGCTGAGGCAGGTGAATTGCTCATTTGAACCCAGCCTCAGCAACTTAGGGAGGACCTACGCAATTTAGCAAGACCCTGTCTCAAAATAAAAGACAAAAAGGACTGGGAATGTGACTCATTGGTTAAGCACCCCTAGGCTTAGTCACCAGTAACAAAAAATAAAAAATTAGAATAAAAAATTATTATTCTTCTATAATGAAATTCCTAAAGATAGGGAATTTCTAAAATGGTTATTACAATTTTTCTTCAGGTTTAATGTAAAAAAAAATAGTTAAAGTATGTACTTAACTTCAAATAAGCATACCTCCCATAAAAAACTGGGACCTGAGGTTTTACTGTACATGTAAGCCCACCAAGTTAGCTGCCTCAGTTTCATGCTTGCAAGCACAGACATCTGGTTCAGAGACAAAGTGTTTTCTTAGTTATGTATGACACAATATGCAATGTGGCCATCAGCATATTTTGTATCCTATCCCACAAGGCCTTCAGAGTCAGCACACTTAACACCCAACGAATGACTACACAGGCAGTGGGCCTCATTACCAGAGAGTAACCTGAATCTTTTATAATAGGCAGTCAGCATAAATGACTTTTGCTGTGGATGAAGGAATTATCATTCATACACTGGAAAGTAAGCATCCTTCCCCTTACTGTCTCAGTCTTCTGGGGCAGTAAATAAATCTACTTTGTGCTTTAGAATCAGAAGCTACTGCTACTTCTAAAGATTTCTGTATCAATGTGTTTTAAAAGATAGTACGGAAGGACAGACAATGCCTCACTTGTAGGTTTGCAGACACACAAAACACACGTTTCAACAATATGATACTTTATTTCCTCACAATTTTGTCATCTAGCAGAATTTTTTCCTGACTATACTACTGACAGAGTCTGGAACCAAATCTTTCAATTTGTCTCAAACAGTGTTTACTTAAGGCTCTTATCAACATGACTCCAAGCAGCAGGGTGAATCCAACTGTGCTTTTTAGAGTTTCTGATTCAACAAGATGTGAAATTCCCACAAGCCATCAGGATCTACCTTAGAAAATCAAAAGACTATCTCCTTAAATTTGCAAGTGCTTGTTCTACCTGTCCCAAAACTTTAATCTAGGAAATATTAACAACTACACAGGTTCTACCTTGGCCTTCAAAAAAGTCAATTCTATTAGTTTGGGATGAATACAGTAGCAAAGACAGGATGACTCAAATACACAGTTGTTTCTCACAGTTCAGAGGCTAAAGTTTGAGATCAGAATAGCACATTGGTCAGATTTGGTGAGTGTTCTGCCAGTGCTTTGTAGACAAACACTTTCTCTGTGTGTATTCACTTGATCTTTCCTTAGTGCATGTGTGTGAAGAAAGAGGGATAGAGAGCACAAACTGGTCTGTCTCTTTTCTTCTAAGGCACTTTGTAAAGTGCTTTTTAATTACTCCTCTAATTTTTCATATACAAATGATATAAAAATGGGGGTAGAGTTTCAACAGATGAATTTTGGGGGGACATAAATTTTCAGTTCATTGGAAAATACTCAAAACAACTCTTACCAATGAATTAAAACTGACCTGAAGATCCCACCTTAACAAGGTGATGTTACTGATTAACTAAAATCAGGAACAAACTTCTTACCACTTTTAAATTGGCTATGTTCTTCTGAATGTGCATAAACAAAACAGTGAATTCTCTATTTCTTTTCCCTTGTAGGATACAAATTTGCAGTTATGCACAATGAAAAAGAGATCTAGCATACAGCAGGAGGGCTGTAGTTAATAATTTTGTACACTGAAAATTTGCTTAGAGTAGATTTTAAGTGTTCTTACAATAGTATGAAAAAGTAACAATGTATGTTAATTTGCTTGATGGTAGTAATCATTACATTGTACATGTATTTATCAAAACACCACTTTGTACCCCTTATATACATACAAAAAAAGAACTAATTTAGTATACCCATTGGAAACTCTCCTAAATAACAAATTGAGCTTTATTTTGGAGAGATCTCTGCACTCTTCTGAGGGCTAAGTGATCCACTGGAGCCACTTCTTTAAAATCACTTGAATGCATCTTATGATCACTCCCAAGTGCTGTAATTTTGGGTAGGAGGTAGAAAAATGCCTGGCTTTCACATAACAAGAATAGTCCGAGGGGTGCACTTGGTGTGATAAAATCATTTGGCCCTTTAAGAACTATCTCAATCAGGGAGCACAGGTTGATAGAGCCTTCTATGTAGCCTCTTGGCCTGCCAGGAGGCCTGGGAGTTCCCAGTTCAGTAACATTGTTCAGTTATGTAATTTACTCTAATCCTTATTTTTTGGAGAGGCTTTGCAGGCAGCAGTTCACCTTGTTCTGTTTTTCTTCATCATAGCACTATTGTACATTATAAAATGACTGAGCTTATCTGGTTGGGAAGACATCCGAAGTATTGGCAGGTATTTGCAGAGAAAGTAGAGATACTGAAACATCAATGGCTATTTCCAGAACATAATGTGGGAAAGTTAATGAGAACAGTAAGAGGTACTGGCAAGAGATGGCAGACATGTTGGTGGGTTAAACTTACAGTATTTGTTCTGCATTAACGTGGTTTTCTCCTTCAGGAGAAGGCTTCCACCCACAATGTGTGCACACTAGGCTCCCTGGGTTGCTGTTAGGGACATGAAAGAAGGATCATACCCAGGAATGGTCAGGTTGGATTTCTAAAATTTCAAATATGTCTGTATAACCTTTACTTCTTTCATCCTGATCATTATTGAGAAAGTGGTAGAGAGAAAATAATTCCATTTTGAAAATAAGTCACATTGAGAGACCAATCTGCCTACTAAGTAGGATTTAAAGTCAGAAATCTTTTTGAGTCAATTTTTAAGGAGGCTAGTACAACAATTAACAATATTGAATATATTCCCTCAAATACATTGGTTATCCATCCACAAGTTGTACATGATCCAGAAGTCTGAAAATATGACAGAGATTAGTTTCCAGAGCCACATGGATTACTTTAGAAGGTCAACACTATAAACATAAAGTCAATACAGTGGCAAGCAACCACTGTTAACAAAGATGGGGTGAAAGATGCATGCAGTGGAACTGTCAAGGCAGGCAGAGACAATGCCCTGCATGCATAAAATGGCCTCTTTCAGTGAGACAAATAGGTCATAGTTCAGCAGCAGTGGCAAGTGTGAGTTCAATGGTAGCCTCTGTATTAGAACATACAGTGCTTTATGTGCCCATTCTACCAGTGTGCAGATGTGTTGGCCGTGGTGCATATAGGGAGCAACCATGAAGATGTGGTAGGAACAGGCTCAGTCAGCAGAAAGACTTCTATCAGTCTCATCAGAAAACAAACCTTTACCATAGGCATTTACACAAGCAATCCAGAAAGCTAATCATTGGTCTTTATTTCTATACACAGTTTGTTGCCCCAAAATGGTTGTCTTTTATCAGATAGTTTGCAGTTTTTCAAGTGGCAGACCAAACATTTGAATCAGTAAAAATATAACAAAGCTTATCAAGAGGAGGATTGGTCAAAGCTATGAGAATGATTTTTGGTGCTGCCCAAATAGAGAGTGACCATGACTGGTTTTTGTTCTACATGGTTTATGCTGATATTGAAAAGCTGCCAAACTCAGCTTTCCACTTAGCTAAATCATCAATGAATCAGGCCAACGAAGTCAAAGGATCCTCTGTGAATAAAAACCCCACTGAAATAGCAGCTTTGCTTCAGACAGAGAAGTGGGCCCAAAGTTTCAGTGGATTAGATGAAGTTGAAGAAGGAGAGGAAGAAGAGTGGGGAAAGGAGAAGTACTAGGGACCGAAGTGTAGCAAATTATATTCCATCTTTGTGTAATTATGTCAAAATGAACTCCAGTATTATGTGTAAATATAATACACAAACACACACACACACACACACACACACACACACACACACACACACACACAGTTCCCCTGAAGCAATAGTTACATTTTGTCATCTTTGTCATGTGAAGCTGAGATATGCCTGGGGACAGGCTAGCTATATTCTTGAATATGCTATTGGTTTTTGACAACCAAGGATTATAACTAGACTTTCCTCACCTGGTTATGCACTGCGTGAACTGATCACTCAAAAATGTATTATCAGGTTAGAGTTATAAGGTCTGCCTGGATCAGTCATTCAGTTTCTACAAGGGCCTAGTAGGACAGTAATAGCTAAACTTTCTCATGGAGACAGCATATTCGAAACCCCAAGAAGCATTTCCAAAAGGGGCTGCTTTTCTTTGCCACAGTCTCCAACTAGCAAAACTATTAGTTACAGAGATGTTTTAGGCAAAAGAGGTAATTAGATCTTCAGGGTATCAAGGGTACAAGTGCTTTTCCAGATACAGCTCTTCTCAGTTGGGAGACTAAATTCTGGCATTTGCAGGACAATGAAATACAAGAATATAACAATTCATTTCTTACTCTATAGTAACATGTAGAAACAAAAGTTTCTATGAATCAACCCAAAGAGTTGTACCCACAATGTTAGTTTTCCTTCCCTACTGTAAATCCTGTCTGTGTTCCATCACTGGAATCCAGGTACCCCTTCCTCCACTGAACTGGATAGGAAGGTGACTTGGTCATGAATGTACTGCTGAACAGAGTAATAAAAGCTTGAGTTTCCTCATAATCCTGGAAATGCCCAATTCACTCAAATTGGTGCATATGGGCTACACCCCAGGATATTCATTCCCCTTGGGGATAGGAGACATTAGACCCACCCTTACCCATCTTTCTCCTAGAAATTGAGGTCAACATGGAAGAATACATTGATGATGGGAAACAGAAAACATTTTAAATCCCTTCAAACTGTCTGACTATAAAAGAGAGAAATGGGGAAAGCAACTGATATGATATGGTGCCAGAAAACACCTAAGATAATGCTGGAAATGATATCAGCATGTTTAGAGGACTACACAGATATTTAATGGTGCAAACTTTATTTCACTATTGTGCATTGGTTCCCTGGAAATTCTGACATGGAATAGGTTCTATATTCAAAACAAAAAATCAAATAAATATTCAAAGTATCACATAGACATTATCTATCTATATGAAATAAAAATAGGTAGTCTCCATATAGAATTCAATTCGAGTTTTTACTTCTTTTAAAACAGAAAACCACACATGATTTTGACTAAGGAGATAATTGCTTTAAAGCACTCAAATTTAAGCATGAAATTACATCTAGATATTCCTTCACTAGAACAATTGCATTAAAACAAAATGGTCAGCTTTTAAATCCTTTGAAATGGTTCACATTACATGAAAAATGTCCCCTGGACATGCTCCTCAACCTGAAAAAACTAAACAAGGGAAGGAGGAGCATGGAGAGCAGATCAGGTTTACAAATTTTCTTTAATTTAAAACATTCCCACCTGCAATGATTTACTTTATGCATATCAATCCCTAAAGGTAAGAAAATTAAGTGAGGAGTAAAATACACAGAGAAAGGGTAAAGCATGGTTTGATTGATTGATCTGTTTATTTATAGTGCTTGTTTGGGGATAAAAGAAAAAGTATGATTGTAAAAGATAGCAAAGTGTTCTCATTACTTCTACCATTTTGGAAAATTTGATATGACAGAAGAGAACAAGGGAAGGATTGTGTTCACAGCAGGAATTTTGGTTTTATGAATAAAGATCTATTAGCTTTAGAGAAAAAAGCTATGAAGGTGTATTCAAGAGAACTGAATTCTGACCACATAAAAAGAAATGGTGAATGGTGTTTTTTTTCTAAAGGTGAAACTATGCAGAACCCTGCTTTGCAATACCAGGAAATCTAGAAGAGGAGTGTGGAGATGAATGTCAATATCCAGAAAGCATTACTGAAATAGAATTTAAATCCTTTGATGTAATTGCTTGCTGAATTTGCCATTACAGCAGCTCTATCCTTTTGGCTGACTAAGGGCCTTTAACAGCTCAAGTTTTACTGAGACTGCCAACATACTCATGTAGGAATCTTAAAACTAGATAGATGTTTGATGTTTAATTTAACTAATATGGCACATCATGAGTCAACAAAACACATTGTGTGTTAATGCCAAAAAAGAAGGTGAGAGTCAGAAATACATGCAGAGTTAATCTTCCTGTTTCAGCAGACGAGCCTTTGCTCTTTGATTCATTAATATGAATCCTGATTTGAAAACCCTGTGGCATCTTCCCTGCCCCTTGAGAAAAGCAGTCTTGGTTCCACTGGAGCATTTAGAACCAGGAGTCAATGAATAAATTAACAGTGCATAAAATCCTCAAACGAAGTGTAAGGAGCAATGAGTCAGATTCTTTTTTTTTTCCTTTTAAGCAATCCCCATTTTCCATAATTCCTTGAAGAATTCTTACTCTTTGGAATACCTCTCTTTTTCTTTTTCCACGAATACCTAAGATGAATAGACAGTAATATACCTGATTAACAGGACTTCAGATTTCTTTTTTTATATAATTTTATTGTAAACAAAAAAGGTACATCTTGTTTCTCTGTTTATACATGAAGTAGAGGCATACCATTTGTGTAATCATACATTTACCAAGGGTAATAGTTTTTGATTCATTCAGTTATTTTGTCCTCCCCCCACCCCGCTTTTACCTCTATACAGTCCCTCCTTTCCTCCATTCTTGCCCCCTCCCACCCCTCCATTATGTATTATCATCTGCTTATCAGCAAGATCATTCGTCCTTTGGTTTTTTGATTGGCTTATCTCACATAGCATGATATTCTCCAATTTCATCCATTTGCCTGCAAATGCCATAATTTTATTATTCTTTGTGGTATATATATACTTTATATATATATACTTTATATATATATACCCCATATATATATGTACTTTATATATATATACCATATATATATGGTGTGTATATATATATATATATATATACACACCACAGTTTCTTTATCCATTTATCAATTTCTTGATCTTGGTGAAGAGAGATTGATTTTTCTAAAAACAAAAAAAAATTCATTTTCAGTATGAATTGTGGATAATGTAAACCAAACAAACAATGGAACAGCTACTACTTGAAGATATCCCTTTCTCAATAAGGAAATGCATTTTACTCAAGAATATGGCTAATGTTATAAACTTCTCCAATCAATATTATCTTCCTAATTCTGAGGGTAAAAACTGAAGGTTATTTTTTTTACCCTATATAAATGTATGATTACACAAATGGTATGCCTCTACTTCATGTACAAATAGAGAAATAAGTTGTAACCCATTTGTTTACAATTTTAAAAAGTAGTATTACATATCATAAAGCAAAGCAACATACTCAATATGTAATGGACAAACTGCAGGATTACAAAGATAGGAAAAATATACAAAATTGTATTGTCAGAGAGGTTTTTGCTGGGCTCTCAAAAATGAACCTTTCATCACAGCGTCTTTTATAAATCCTCAGAGCAGAAACTATTTTATAAATCTCTGTACCACTCCCAGTGTCTAGAGCTCTATCCAAAAAAATTCCTTATGTGACTATACATCTTCATCTCATTAAGTCACTGCTTTCATGGAATCTGGAAGGTAAGCCATATGACTTAGACAAGTTAATACCATCAAAAGTTTCAGCTAACAATGATCTGAAAAACCAAAGAGATCTGATCTATGCCAGGAACTTTTCAGACTATTCTTCTGTAGATGAGGCAGGGACTCAACATAGGGAAAATAAATATAAAATAAATATTTTTAAGATATATATATATCTTATATATATATATATATTTATTTATTTATTTATGAACTATGTTTAAACCAGCCCTATTGGCCATAATAAATGGAATCTTAAGAATAAGCTGTCTTAGATAAATAGCCTGGACATCACTAGCCTTTTCAAATATCCTGACTTTTAAAAATTGCTAACATTCATGGTTTTCAATAAATAGTCATTTAAATGAATACAGAAGACTGAATTATGTAATACTGTCATCCATATGTTGACATAAAGTTCAGTTTTTTTGTTAAAGATGATGCAAAACTTCCAGTCACATGAGGGGCATTGGAGAATTTCTTACATGATACTACACTGATCTTAAAAGTGTAAATTTTGCAAAAATTGTTTTGTTTCTGTATGAATCATAGGACTCCCAAGAAAAGGCAGCACATTCAGTTGTATTGAACACCAGCTGCACTGCTGAATTTTTTCTAGATCACATGTAAGACTTTGGCATCCATCTCTGCCACAGTGTGAAATTCTTTTTTAAGTTAAAATTCCAAATAATAAAAATGACATCTGGCTGTGATATGTCCTCAGTATTGTTCAGATAAAAGTAGAGTGGCTGCAGATGTAGCTCAGTAGCACAGTGTTTACCTAGCACGTGGGAGGCCAAGTTTGATCCTCTGGAGAGCAGGGGAAAAAAAGTGAGATAGTTGCCAATATTTCCTAATTTAATTAACTCAAAGAAATACTATAATATGGCTAACACTTCTACTAAGCCAATCTTCAGAAAACAATTTCTGAATCTAAATGTCACAATGCTCCTATTTGGTTTGAATTATCACTGCAACATATAAAATTAATTCACATTCTCAATTTAATTGTGTTTGCCTAAATAGAAATGTAGTAGTATTAAGCAGGGTACATTTTCATTTCACTACCTCAATAAACACAAATAAGGACTACAAATTTTCTAGTTCTGATTTTCCAGTGCATCCTCAATACCCTTCTTCAGGACAAACTTACTTTGCTATTAAAAACCACTGAACTACACTCTCAGTGGTAGAGGGCATGCCTACCAGCATGAGACCCTGAGTTCTATCCTCAGCACCACAAAACAAACAATATCAACAACAACACATCAAGAATTTAGAAACTATGTCCACAAAAGTGTAAAACACAGTAACATTTTAAGTGTTTTATAGAAACCATTTAAAAAAGAGAGGAAGCCCCGTAAAAATAACCTTATTTAATAAAAAGAAAGAATTCCCTTACAGAAAGCTGTCTTGTGCACTTACAGACTAGTACTAGAATGAGGAGAGCAGGAAGGTTTTGTATAGAGAACCAAGAAAGTGGTGCTGTTTAAAATAAACCGGGGTGGGGGCAGGGGACAGAGTACTCTGCCATGAAAGCTCACTTAGCCTTCACAGATGGAAAGACACTGTCCCTGTCTATAGCTCAAACCACTGGAAAATAATTACAAACTGGTACTGAAAAAGGTGGTGAGAAGTGACACCCACTTCCTTGGCTATGATCTGGCTGACTTATGATCTCACCATAAAATGGAGATAACTCATTTTCTTTGCCAAGTTGTTGGACAGGCTAAGCTAATGTGAATAGAAATATTCTTTCCCTTTCTTATTTTTTCTAGATGTACAAAAGGATGCTTCTTTTTGAGGAAGGCATTAAAATGAAGTTAATCCCACTACACAAAGCCACAGCAGACTTTCCACTCTGTACCAAATATAGCCACAACTCAGAGGAAGGGGTCTTTCTGTGCTTCTCACTTTGTAATGGAAAGAGCTGCCCAACCAGGGAAAGCTCTGTTCTGAGACAACTTAGCAAAGTAATCAGAGGGAAATTTGTCCTGGTGTACAATAAATTTGTACATAAAATGCCACCTACTTTCCTAGCTAAAGTGAAATATGAGGATGCCTTGAAGAACAAATACTTCCCAACAGAATGCCCAGATCCAACCAACCAAGATTTGGAGGTGTGTTAATGATTATACAGGATAGGAACCCAGCTCACCTTTATTATGGTTCTAATGTCTATACTTATTTTTTGAAGCATCTTAACTAATAATTCACCAGTCAGTCTTCAAATCTTGAAAACTAAAAACCTTAGAAAAAACATCAACATCAACAATGTCTGGCTAAAATTATCACTATTATTGCAAGATATTACAGATAGAAGAAACTTCCACATTTTCAAGAATGCTTTGAATCTGCTAAACTTAGTAACAAAATATTTTTACTTAAAACAAGTGTCAATATTACTTTGATCTCAACTGCAGTCAAGTAACCTCCCAAGGGAAAAGAGACTGAAATTTAATACTTATAAATAATTCATGAGATTTGAGTTTTGAAGAGGATGAGGTTTTTGTTGTTGTTGTCTTGACTAGTATTTTTAGAATTTTATTAAGACTTCTGTACTCTACCTTCTTCTCATGTTTGATATATAGTCTAATGTCTGGGATAATTTTCAAAGTTTTGGTAGTTCTAAGTTTCTTATAAATCTCATAATCAAACATCATTTACATTAATTTCTTAGGGTTAAAAAATTCTATCTGGGTTCAAACACATCAGTAAAACATGAGCTATTTAATAGTCTTTTTTGCCACAAGATTACACTTTGCATATTATTTAAAAATTATGTATCTTCCAAAAGAATGGCACCTTTATTCCTCCTTCTATTCCCCTTTTCCCTAAAGAAAAGTTGTTAGATAAACATATGCATTTTCATACACTGCAAAAAAATGAGGCACAGGAGCTAGAATTCTAATTTAAGTAAAAAAAGAATGGATAAATAATTTGATGTCAGGTTTACACCACTCATATTCTATCTGACTGAATACCATATTTTGTGAGCAGTAAAGTTAGTGTTGTCTCCTACCAGATTAATACAGAATTTTAAAAATTAACAAAATAAGGTCATCTCTGAAGGAGACTAATAGAAGTGAGAGGTGTGTAACAAGATAAAGCAGGAGTTGAGGACACAGCGTCTATGATGACTCTCTTTCTTTTCTAACAGGTTTTTAAAAACAGAATTCTTTCTCTGCTCAGTGTTGCCTTAGAACCACAATGGTTTTATAAAATCTGTAACAGTAATTATATGTAATAATCCACAAGTACATTTACTTGTCTTAAGCTATAAATACTATGTTAGGAATACTAAACTATCTCCATTGGATTATTTGTAAAAAGAAAATTATATTATATATTTATATTTATATAAAGTTAACACTGAGGACAGAGGAAAGGGAATGAGTATCATCAGTGTATCATCAGTCTCTTGGGACACAGAGACCAAATTGGGGTCTTGAGGCCACCTGGGTCAAACAGTGTCTGAGGAAGAGTCATAGGAGGCAGAGATAATGAAATTGCCTCTGTTGGAGTGCCCAGTCACCGACTGGGCAGCCTACTGGCTGAGGTTGTTACAGATAAGGACAGTTGGTTGCTCTGGGCCTCAGATAAGGTGCTGCAGCTCTGATACACACTGAAGTTGGTTTTCCAGACAGGGATGTTACCCTTCTCACACATGGTCTTCACCATCTTGTTCAGCTTGTTCTTTCTAAGAGCCTGGCAGTTGTACCAGTGCAGAGCTTCCAAGTTTACAACTGGCTTAATGGACAAGTAGAAAGGGGCACCCTCATAGCACATGGCAGGGGACCGCCACTGGGCATATTCTTTATAGTCCTGTACAGGGCAGGTCTGTGGGCCATGCTGTGTGGTATTCACACATGAATATGTCCCCCCCTCTCTTGGTTTTAGCATTCAGATCACCAGTGTCTTGAACCATCCACTCCAAGTATTCCAGTCCTGTTTCTGTTCCTCAGAGCTGGATATCACCCCATTTCAAGGTAAATCCATGGAAGCCTGTGCAGTGACCAAAAGCTTGTGTGTTATTAAGACAGACTAGTTTGATCAGACCCTCAGGGTTATATCAGCTTAGCAGTCCACTTTTCTGCAGGATGAGCTCATCAGTAAAGGTGAGCTTCATGGACTTGTGTGGTTTATTTCTTTTTCCTTTGCTGCAGAGTTCAATCTGCTTCTGTCTGAGGGCCTCTTAGGAACATTTGAATTCCTTATCCCTGGTGATACTGTAGCCATACCTGTGTTCTTTTAGATACCATTCCAGCCCAAACTGGTAATTCACCAAGCTGTTGCATTCATACTCAGACTCACCCTTCTGCCTTGAATCAACAGAGGCAAGGTAGGCATCCAACTCCTTGCAAGGGATGACATAATTCTCTCTTGTTTCAGAAGGGTACTTGGAGATGAGTAACTCACGGAAATTGCAGAGCATAGTCTGTGTGCTCTGGGTGGTTTTCTCATTCTGCTCCCTGCTGAGCTCAGCTGCTCTTTCATCCTGGTCTGGTATGCAGTGTGTGGTGGCCTCAGTAGTAACAGTTGGTGCAACTGGAGGCTGCTGCTGACTGGAGCTCAATTCTGATTCTGGGTTGACTGAGGGAGAAAGGGCTACCTCACAGGATGAGATCTGGCTGGGCAGATGGGACAGGAATCTTCAGAAGCAACTTGCTCATCCTGTCCAGGCAGCTGCAGGGCAGACAATTGATACTTATCTGTTTGTTAGGATGGGATGTACTCAGAGGCATCTGCATAGCCACCTGCTGTTTGGTGCCATGGGTTTCAGTGGGTCCTCTGTTTGGTGAAGCCAGAGATACTCTAGCAGTCTTTGGGAGGATTGGTCTGGAAATCACAGAAGGAGATGCAGACATACCTTGTGGGTCTAGCTCCGTGTTGATGCAGATGTTACATAAGAAATCAGCTTAGCAGATCCCACACAGGAGGGACCAGCATGAGTCTGAGGCTTGGGTTTTGCCATCTGAGTCAAGGACAGGGCTGGTCCACCTACCCCTCCAGTCAGCTCTGCATTTGCCACAATGTAATAATCTGGAATTTCTTGTTTGATTTTCTTGATGATGACATCACTGCTGTGTTCGTCGACCATCTGTGTCTGGGAACTTGAATGGAGGGAAGATGGAACTATTCCTGGCCATTTGCAAGCAATGCTTTGAGGTCTTTGGGTTTGGGGTTCAAAGTTACTATCTTCAACTCTAACAGAAGACTCACAAACCATGTCAAATAGGGTGTTTTCATCCTCGTGCTATTCAATAGCTTCATCCTGTTCAGAGAGTTCACTGCAATGAGAAGTCACAAGAGTCTCTGACTTTGCTTTCACTGGTCTCTCAGGGTACCTTTCAACAGGACTAATCTGTGTCTCAGAAGGCACCCCAATTATACTGGGACTATCAGAGTTAAAACTTCTGTTGTCCTGGAAACAGACCCTCTCTTGGGACCCAGCTCTACAAGTAGCTGTTAGTGGCCAATGATAAGCATGACCAGCACTACAGCCCCACATTGTGGTCAGGCTCCTATGGGAACCTTCAGAAAGCAAACGTTTCAAGTTTGGAATGAGGCTGCAAATGTTCTCATGGCTATGGGCCCAGCTGACCAATTTGGACAGATTTTCAGATGAGGTATGAAGACAATCCTCCATGTTACAGGATCAGAAGTGTCTTCCCTGCAGGTGTCTGTGCATCTGTCCATAGGAACATGGGTGACGAGAGCCTGCGGGAGCCCAGCTACCCTGGCTGGATGGGGTGGGACAAAGGGGAGGGGGCAGGAGAGGGGCTGGAGGGCCGGGTACTGAAGGCAAGTGGAGTGGGGAAGAAACCTGAAGGTTATTTTTAATCTTATTTTAGCTAAAGCAAGACTATCCCTATATCTGGTCTTTACAGCCTAAGTTTTGCAGCTATCTAGTTTAAGTAATAATAGTACAGCAGTTGAGGGTTGCAGTAGAAGCAATGGTCATAGAATTGGAAGAGAAATTCATAAACTGCAACAATAGTATTGACTAACATATGGTAAGGCCATGCACTAAAACTTGCAGTGCATCTTTACCAATATTATATTTTTTCTTTCAACAGAACCTGATACTCCAAGTAAATAAATTCACTCTTATCAGTCTGGACATCCCAGGTCTTAGGCATTATTTTCCAAGTGCTGGTCAAGGGCTAGACTTTCTTTGGAAAATGCAGAATTTGGACAATGCAGTCTTGCTGATTAATCCCTAACCCAAATTAATTTGCTCATTACATTTCTAATAACACTTTCAAGATCTCTATATTCCATTCAAATTATAAATGTCACAGGGCAGAGATTATAAAAATATCCTCAAGCATTGGCTGACAAAGTGCATAAAAGGTTAAGGTACTGAAAACTATTGATTGAAAAGATGGATACTGAAAATAACTTGAAGAGGTTATGAAGAATGGGGCCTTTTGAGTATTTTTGTTATATTCTTTTAATAACTTTTAAATGATAATTTTTTTATGTTTGAAACTAGCAAGTCTATTTATTTGTCTAAATTTGCTTGAGTCCTGAATATTTTCTTTTTCTCATTTCTTTATATTCATATCATATGTAGTTTTTTAAAAAAAAACATTTTCAACATTATTGGATGTCTTCTCAGTCAAATCTACCATCTTATTAGGAATATTTAATCTTTCAACATGACCGTAGTCAGCAGTTTGCTAAATTTTCATCCCATGTTTAATATAGACACCCTTTTCTCCATCTTTCAGCTATAAAATCTCACTGTCATTCAGGTTAGCAAATGGTCTCCTCAATACACTTTCACATTCTGCTTTCTTTGTGATCCCTGAACAATGCCACAGTGCTGTAGTTTTTGTTATAGTAGTACTTCAAATTCTGATTGTAATTTCTATTTATATTAGCTTTTGTTGCATGAAAGTCACCTCGAGATTTAGTGTCCTAAAACTAAACTTTATCATCATTCATGGTTAAGTGGGTTAACTATAGTTCATTGAGTGATTTTACCTTGGAATTTATTATGAAGTTGCAGTGAAAATTAGCTGGGGCTAAAATCATCTGAACTGGATTTGATGGTGAAGATCATGGTTGGCAATGCTGGCTCTAACCCACTTAGGACCATGTTATTACTGAGTGCATGTTCCCACTAAATTTTATGTGTTGACTTCCTAACCACCAATGTAATAGGTATTTAGAAATGGAGGTTTTGAAAATGTTTATGGTTAGTTGAGGTCCTGAGACTATGGGTCTTTAGTCATTCTGATCTGGTGCCCTTATGAGAGAGATTAGAAAACTAACAGTGAGAAAATATACTTTCTGTTTAACCCAGACAACCCCTAGTATTTTGTTATGACAGTCTGAGCATGCTTATACTGACTGTCATTTGAATCACTTACACATGAAGTACCCAAGTGATTTGGTTGTCTCCAACTATAGTGTCTGGTTCCCTGACAGGGCAACCTAAGAGCTAGTCTTCCAAGAGTTTCAGAAACTATAGCAGAAAACTATAAAGCTTCTTATGATCTAGTCTCAGAGGTCCCATCCCAGATTCATAAGAAGTGGGAATTAAACCTCTCTCATTGATGTTAGCAGCAGGATGTGGTGAGAAAAATGAGAAAAAGAAAATATTCAGGATTCAAGCATTGATGTGGGTAAATTGAAGAAATTATTAAAAGCCTTCATGAACACTACCATATCTGTCAACTGTGATATGAAAATACATTTTTAATTATTGCCAAGTTCTAATTCTGACAAATCTGCCTGGCATTTGTGATCAAGTGGTGTCCTTGTACTATTCAGAGTTGTAAGTCTTGACAAAGAGTCAGGCTGACCAGACTTCTGTTCGATAGCATATCTAAGAACTTTTTTTGAAAATCATGTGTCATATTCACTATTTGGTCTCTTTTTACATTTTTATTAAGTTATATTATTATTAGTATTATTTGGTACCAGGGAATGAACCCATGGGCACTTAACAACTGACCACATCTCCAGCCCTTTTTAAATATTTGATTTAGAGACAGGATCTTGCTAAATTGCTTAGGCCCTCTGAAAGTTACCAAGGATAGCTTTGAATTTACAATCCTTCTTCCTCAACCTCCCAAACCCTGGGAATGTACCACAGGACCTGGCATGGGATAAGTTTTTGTTTTTTTTTTTTTGTGGTGCTGGGGATTGAACCCAGGGCCTTGTGCTTGCCAGGCAAGGACTCTACCAACTGAGTCATATCCCCAGCCCATAGGATAAGTTTTTAAAGCATTTAGTGCTATAATATTTATGAATGGACTGTTTCTCATCTTGGCTTAAATATGGTCAAGGTAACCAGAGGATGTCTCAGTGCCCATTTATTCTATAGTTTTACTTTTATTTTAAATCATTTCTTAAGTACTAATTTAAGATCTTTCGAGAGCTTCTACTTTTAAAAGAAAATGTTTTCCTTTACAATTTGATTATTCTAAGGTGTTAGTTACATTTGCATTAAGAATTTTTAAGAAAAGGATTAGGCAAAAACCCTGCAATATATTCTTTCCTTTAGCTGGTAATTCTGCAAATCAGGAGTATATGCCCACTAACTAATTTTTATTTGCTACAGGAAAGATCTCATCTATGGGAACTCAGTCTTCTAGGATGATTTATGGTAAACAAACCGAGAATCTCTGCATAATGAGTCCCTTGAAAACATTCTATGTACAAAATAACTCTGTATAAAATGGAAATGCTTTAGGAGAGAAAAGGCCCTCTTCTGTATAAATAATGTAGACATCCATGTCACTGAGGCATCACATGCTAATCTAAGAGAGAGCTTTTCTTTAAGAAGACAAAGGAATTAGAAATCTGCATTGGTAGTTGAAGATGTCTCTCTTCTATACCTGTACCTCATGATTACTTACATCCTTAAAGTGGGTAATAAATTAATATTGCTTAATGACTATTTCTGTTGAATTCAACTTGACAAGAATATTTCTTGCATGATTTGAATAATATTAAGTAAGAATTTATTAATTAAAATATTAACTATTAACAGGTAATTAATATGTTCATTTAGTTCAACTTGTTAAAAATGGTGAATTAACTAATATCTGAAATAAAAAGATGAAGCTGAATTTATACCTTAGCATACTAAGAGAAAGCTAGAGCCATCACACATAATCTGTGAGTTGGACAATCTGCTAATCTGCCCTTTGTGGGCAACATAAAGTGCAGGAGTATTTAAAATTGCAAAAGTTTAAGTAGGCTGACAGGCTCTGTGGAAGCATAGTTGTTGGGTTGCTATGTTGTTTACTGGTTGCTATCAGATGTATGTTTATGGAATGAGTCTGTTCCTGATTGACTGATTATCTAAAGCTATCACTGATTGATTGTCTTTAAGACATGTATTCATTGAGAATAATTGTTAATGATTAAGTGAACAAATTTAGTCTATTTCTGGTGGTTATTTCTTACCATAGATCAAGGATAGCCATTTTTTCCCTTGAAGTCTGGGGTCATTTCTTATTCTCCAATTGAAAAAGAAGAAAAGGAGAGAGGTAGGAAAGAATGGAAACATCCTATGTTTGGCATTTGTTACCTTGTGGGTGTGGCATTATTTCACTTCTTTCTGGGATTCACTCACCAGGTGTTCAGCAATATACCCCAATATTTCATAGATGTGCTTCCAAATATTAAACTATATGTTAAAATATATGAATGTTCATATATAAATACATATAATATTTTTATAAAAAGTAAGATACAAACTGCCATAACAATGCCCCCACTGAATAAACAGAAATTCAAGTTTAGGGATCCTAACTAGAATAAGATATATTCCCTGCCTGTATAATACTATCAAAATGTATTCTGCTGTAAGGTATATCTAAAATAAACCAATAAATTTTTTAAATGGTGGGAGGGAAAAAAAGAAATTCAACTTTGCTGAATACTGAGGTATATAAAGGGGTCCAATGAAATAAAGAGATGAGACCATCATTAAAATTCAATCTGTCACAAAAGATGAAACACCGAGTTTTACAAGAAACATGAGAACACTTAGAAGCAGTAAGTAAACAGCCTGGTTAATCTTTAGTTCTACTAAAACATTGTTAATGGTCATTAGGGTGGGCACTAATCCTGTACAACTAGCATCCTTATAAAAAGGAAAAATTTGGACAAGAAAGATACCCTTTAGAGAGAATATCATGTAAAGACAAGGACAGAGATCAGGATAATGCTTTTACAAAACCAAATGCCAGACTACCAACAAACCACCAGAAATCAGGAGTGAGGCCTAGAACCAATTCTCCCTCACATCCCTGAGAAAATACTAACTCTGAAAATGGCAAGTTTATACCTGGTGTTACATAGCATAAGCAGATTGAAATTCATTCTACAAAATTAGCCTAATAAAGTCTCATGTTCAAGCCAATATGTAGAAACTCTAGATATGGTACACCATCAACTCTTTTTATTGAGATTTTTTTATTTGTTGTTTTGTTTTCTTCTCTAAACATGAACTCTAATCCTTTAAAAAGAAAAATCTTGTGGGTCACATGAGGTGTTTTCTGCTAAGTTTCTCATGCCAGTGCTTCACTACATAATTTGCTTTCAAGTCCAACTCAAATTATTGACAGCATTCTGACAAGGATTTGATTTGTAAGTATGGCATTTCACCTGCAAATATGACTATCATCACTTTCTTCACTCTGTACCCATGTCACAGTCCTCCTTCAAGAGGAAAAAGCTTATTTCTCTCCTCTTCACCCTCGATTGCCCATTCCTATATAACAAGGTAGAAGTGATATTCCAGGTATCCTTTGCAACTTCCAGGTAGACTTCTTGGAACTCAGTTTTGAGAAAATCTGAGAGCCAAGCTGCCTTGTTCTGCAAAATCCAATAACATGAAATGCTGTGTATGAACACAGAAGCTTCAGTCAATAGCCCCAGGCAAGCTCAGAGCCAACACTTTCCATTAACTGCCTGCCATACGAGTGAGTCACCAAGAATGGCCAGCCTGGTCAAGCTCTTAGATGATCTCAGTCCAGTACTCTGCATCACACTATGAATCTCCAAGTGAGAAAACCTGGGTAAACCCAGAGACACACAGAACTGTGAAAAACAACAGTATTGTTTTAAGCCTATATGTTGGAAATATTTGTTACACAGTAGCAGATAATAGAAAAATAAGGTTGGGTCATAATTCACTCTGTGCTCAAGCACTATTGCTATAAACATATTATTCCCACATATTATTCCCAGGTCTCTAAAAGCAAAAGCGTTTTCATCCTGACCCTTCCTGATTGGACACAGAATATACTTGATTTGCTGGTTTGAGAAGTAGAACTTTGGAAACCAGTTAAGTTTTAGAAGAATCATGTTTTTAAAATAAGTGGTTAAGTATTTCTTTATTTAACAGATACTTTAATTTAAACATTGATATTTAATTATACTCAGTGTAGTTTCAAAAACAAATTATGGTCTGTGCAGTGGATAATTGCTGCCTTATGGAACCAGAGCCTGAATTTCTGTAAGGCATATAGAATCCAAATGAACTTGGGAAATTAACCTTTAGCATTGTTTTCTTGTCTCTAAAGTGAGAATTACAGTGGCACTTCACTCACAGGGTTTAGTGATTAATGAAGCATCTGTATAAAACATATAGTATGTTGCTTAACACATGATAAATACTAATCAGATGTTATTTATTTTTAGTTTGCAGCATACTAATAACTAAGAAAGTTTCAGAAACATACAATTAAATTACCTTCCAATATATAATTAGAAGATGAAAGAACAGAGGTCACCGTTGTTTATGTTAGAATATTTGCCAGTGATCTCTGGGAGTTGGTAAATTGTGTGTGTGTGTGTTCAGGGAAATCAATATTATGTCTGTGAACACAGAACTTTGCCAAGGCCTTCTTATCAAACCCTTTACCAGTTAGTGCTAAGGCTCTTCAACCCTATTGACACAATACAGAATGGGTTTTTGGCTTCCCCATTATAGTCATTAGATTACATTAGAACTTGCAACTGTGCAAATTATTTCATTAAAATGGGGGTTCAGTATACAAATACTTACCATTACATAATTATTGGTAAGTCAGTTTGAGTGTAGTTTCTTCTATGACTAAATGATTTAGAGTTAAAAAAGATATATTCACTAAATATAACAGGCTTAATTTAAATTTAACCATTTGAAGAGCATTTATTTTGTATCAGAAATAGCAAGTCTGCAATCATTGAGACATATTTAAGTGGACTTTCTTCCTAAATTCAAAGGTATATGTTTTTTAAAATTCTCTCTATATATATTTATATATATATATATAATATATTTAATATATTACTTAAAGTGTCTTACATTCACATATACAATCATTGAAATTTATCAAGGGTAATTAATATAAAGTATTTGCTTGCATGTACATGATTTAAGCTCAGTTCCATAATTTTCAAGATCTGTCTCTCTCTGCTTTATTTGTAATGACACTTTATATTTGCTTTTACTTTATCTTGCTCAGGATTGATGAGAAGCAGCAGCAGCACTCTGCACAAAAAGGAAATTGCTCTAACAGAGATTGAACAATAGCAAATATTGGGAAACTATTATATAAACTACTAACCAGTGTATCTGCTTTCATTATTGACACTTCAATCAATTCTTGACACATCAGAGCAGTCCTGTAAAAACTGCCATGAGGTCTTACCACTAATAGGAGCCATGCAAATTGCTTAATGTGTCACTCCAAAGTAGGAGCAAAAGTCATTACTGTGGCCTAAGGGGCCTACCCTGGCTGTTGCCTGCCCCCTACTCTATTGCTTTTCTTCTTTTATCTGTGGCCATTGTTTCCCAGAATCACTCTGTTCCAGTTACACTGACCTCTAGAGGCATACTGTCACTTCATGACATTTGCACTTACTACTTCCTCTGCCTGAATAACTTTTTGTTCATTCCTTCAGTCTCTTAGCTGTGTTTATTTATCACTTCTTTATAACTCAAGCACTTTCTAGGATCTGGGGATTCAACAGTGAACATAACATTCAAAAATCACTGTGCATAGAGCTTATATTCTAATGGGTGTCAGTAAACAAGACACTGCAAGTATGTATGCGTCATTCCATATATATAATATATATGCACATATATACCCAGTATCTATACATGCTATCTATGCTATAGACAGTATACATATAGATTGTATAGTATGGTATATAGCATATATATATATATATATGTATACATGCTACATGCTCTACTATATATACATATCTATCTATATTCTAATTCTGTAGTATATATATAGTACACAGATATAGATATATACATTATACATCCATATAAATATAAATAGAGATAGTATGGTAGATAATTATGAGTACCAAGGAGAAAAAATACAGAAGGACTGAGGATAGGGGGAAAAAAAAGATTGTGAAGACCTAGAAATATGTTAGACAAAGGAATCAACTTCTACAGCTACATATTATAACTTCAGAGAGTTTTTTTCTGATTACACTCTTTAACATTTCAACACTGTCCTCCCACACCAATACTGTTAACATCTCTTTCCTGAATCATTTTTTCTATATCAATTATCACTAACATATAATTAACATATTAAAATTCTACAAAATATAAAAACTATAAAAACATAGGAAAATTATAATTAAACTTGTCCTCCTGCCGTAGTCAAACATAAAACTGAATAAAATACATAAGAGAAGTGTTTTTAGGCACTAGCAAATAGACAATGTAGAAAGGTAATTCTCGAGAGAAATGAAATTTAGTAGATTTGGCTCCAATTTTCTCTGAATTTGTGCCAGGATCACTTTCTGGACTACAGCACAAAGAATTGAAACAAATCACACTGGACTCACTGAGCTAAGGAGACAAACACAGGTACTGAGGATGCTGAGGATGCTGGAAATTTTGGAGAAGAGTGGCAGTAAATGTAGGGAAAAACACAGATTTCATCTAACTCCAGCTAGAATGGTAATCATCAAGAATACAAATAGCAATAAATGTCGGCAAGGATGTGGGGAGAAAAGGAACTCATATATTGTTGGTAGGAATGTAAATTAGTACAGTCATCATAGAAGTTAGTATGGAAGTTTCCCAAAATACTAGGAATGAAACCACCATATCATCTAGCAATATCATTCCTCCATATTTACCTGAAAGAACTAGAGTCAGCATACTACAGAGATATGTGCACATCCTTGTTTGCAGCAGCACAATTCACCACAGGCATAAGGAGCCAGCCTAGATGCTCCTCAATGGATGAATGAACAGAGAAAATGTGATATGCATGCACAGTGGACTTTTATTCAAAGAAAAATTCAAAGAATATTATTTATTCAAATAATAATTAAATTATGTCATTTGCAGGAAAATGGATGGAATATGAGAGCATTGTATTAAGCGACATAAGTCAAATTCAGAAAGTCAAGGCTCATATATTTTCTCTCTATGTGGAAGCCAAAGAGTATAAAAGGAAAAAGGGATCTCAAGTACAAAGAAGTGAGGCCAGTAGGGTAAAGGTAGAAGATCAGGGGAGGGGAAAAGGAAGGCCAAGGAGAGGTACTGTGGAATGAAATTGATCAAATTATGTTATGCACATGCACAAATAAGTCAAAACTAAACACACTACTCTGTATAATTATTATGTACCAATTACTTTTTTAAAAAATAAAGGTGAATAGAGAATACCAGAAGTCTGTGAGGTGTTCCTTACAAGTTCTGCAGCAAGGATTGAGCTGTCCAAGCTCTTTGTCAAGGTTATATGAATGGCAGGACTTGATAACAAAACTTTAGGGTTGGTAAATAATGAGAGATAACAGAAGACAATTATGCAATGCAAAGTGCTTAGAAACTTTGCAATGAATCTCAAACACTCAGTTGAGACTTCCCAAAATGACATGCATTAGAACTAAGAACCATGACCTTCACACTGTGACAAAAGTTAAGACTTAGAGAGACACAATAAGTAAGAAGAAAAGAAGCCAAACCTAACAAGATTGAAAAGATCATCAGTAACTGAAGTATTTTCCAGGAAAACAAAACAAAATCAAAACATGATTTAGAGGGAAATTAATTGAGATTAACCCTGATAAATCATTAGCAATGTCAGTAATAGAACTCGAAATTTTCTAGACATTTGAAGAAGCACAATAATGTGATCCATAATCAAAGAAATAGGCAATCAGAAGAAACAAATGACATAGATATAATAATTAGCAAAGAACTATAAATGAGCTTTATAATCATGTCAAAGGATTTAAGCTAAAAGATGAATGCAATCATTGAATAGAAGAAAAAATAGAAATTACAGACAAGGAAAGCACCTTAACTGAAGTAAAGTACTAACTTCATTGGCTTACGGATACATTGGAGTTACAGAAGGAAGGGCTAAAAACTTGAAGAATACTAGGAGCTTTCCAATCTAAAAATCAGAGACAAATTAAGAAGAATGGAGGAACTTTAGAATATGTAGAGGGAAATGAGGTGGGGGTAATAAAAAATGGTGGAATGAGACAGACATCATTACCCTATGTACATGTATGAATACATGAATGGTATGAATCTATATCATGCACAACCATAGAAACAAAAAGATGTACCCCATTTGTGCACAAAGGAATCAAAATGCAGTCTGTAAAACTAAAAAAAATTTTTAAAAATACACATTCTCACCAATGATAGTTACAAGGAACCTAAGGAGACATGATAACTAAATACAATGGGGTATCTGGGTTGGATCTTGAAACAGAAAAAAAGGACATGAGACAAAAACTAAAGAATTTAAAGAAAATAAGAACATTAGTTAATAATAATCTGATTTATTAATGACAAAAGTATTATATTCATGTAAGATGTTAAAAATAGGGGAACTTGGTGTGAGATATATGAGAATTCTTCAATTTTTCTGGGAATCTAAAAATGTTATAAAATAAAAAGTTTATTTAAAAAAAACAAAACAAAAAAATGGACAGAGGGAGACAAGTGAGAAATATCAAATGCTCTCAAATGTATAACTAGATTTCTAGGTCAGGAAAAATTTACTATGGTAAAAAAAATTTTTTTTAAGGAATAATGGTTGAAATAATGATTTTACAAAATTATTTTTACCATTATTTCTTACAGATTCATCTTACATATTCAAAAAGCTCAGCAAACCCAAGCAAAATTTAAAAGATAAGTTCTTTTCAAATATGAGTACATTGAAAAATTTTAGTAGAAAGTTCATTGTAATATTGATATTGTTTTCTAATCAATAATATGGCATTTGTTCCCATTTAGTCTTCTTTATTTCTTCTCACAATACTTTACATTTTCAATGTAGAGGACTTGCATAACTTTATGCAATTTATGGTTAAATATTTTCATTTTATAATATCATAAATTTAATTTGCAAGGATTAGCTGCTTGTACAGAGAAACATGAATATTTAAATGTAAATCCAAATGTGTTTTATGAAAAATATAACTGACCTAAATCTATTATCAGTAATTTTCTTAAACTTTATGCTTTCTATTCAAGTGTAGATACAAGTAAATATATTTAGTATTTATGAACTCTTCTACCTTAATAGCATTCATCTTTAATTTTTACCACCTTTCAATTTTCTTCACCACATATTTCTCAATTATAGTTTATAATGTCAAGATGTTCCATATTTTATGTCACTTTCATTTAAAAATATATAGGTGTTCTATTTTTTCTATTTATGATGTTTTCATGGAGAGTTTTTACAGATATTCTAGTTTGTTAATTCGTTATTTGACTATCACAAGAAAAAAATAGAGACTTGGTATTATGATAAAAGTTATACTAGGTCTATAAAATATTATAACATGTGTAGCCTATGGTATATATTTAAAATATATACAGTAAACATTTTTAGAACTATGGTGCTTCAGTTTGGATCTGGAATGTTTCCTAAAGGCCCATCTGTTAGTCCCCAACCAGTGAGACATTCCCAAATATTGGGAGGTGGTAGAAACTAAGCAGTGAGTTCTTGTGAGAGGTCTTAGATCATTAGAGGTCATGTCCTCCTTGGGAATAGTGGGACACCAGCCCTCCTGTTTCCTCTCTCTTTTTCACATGAAGTGAATGGTTTTGCTCCACATGTGGTGCCATAATGGATAGCTACCTCACTACAGACCCAGAAGTCAAACAATCATAGATGGAGATTCCCAAAGCTATGAACCAAAATAAAACTTTCCTCTTCATAAATTGATTTTCTCTGGTTTTTTGTTTCAGTGATACAAAACTGCCTAACATACAGAGAAAATAAACCAATTTGGAGGTTTTAGCACTGTGCTCAGAAATAACATATGATATATACGAAGAACGAGCAGAGCTACATACATCATTAGAAAGCATAATTGATACTCATACTTGACAGCTATATTGTTATTTACTACAAAAGTACACTGACTATTTTGGTATAAATAAGAAGTAATTACTACCCCCACCCCAAAAATAACCACCTATAAATGGTTTACAAAGGATTTCTGAGAAAGTTCTAGAAAAGAAACATTTCATGTTCTTTACTATTTGTTTAATGAACAAATAGTAAATAAAATGAAAAATCAAAATTAATATATATTATAACCTCAAAATATATAATAAGTGATTGATACATTTAAAATAGAACAATTAGGTGAAAATCTGAAATATTTAGAACCAATAAAAATGATAAATATACATTCTAAATCTGTTAGGTAAATGAGTGTAATACGTTCAAATTTATATATTAGAACAAAGTATCATAATCACTGTCATTTTTGAAAATTTAATGCAAAAAGGTAAATTTATCCTACAAGCTAATAAAAATATGCTGAAGATCACCATAATAAAGTGCAGCACTGATACTAAACAAAAAAAGCTTAATTAAATAATAGCTTAGGTAGTCATTGACTATTTAAGAACCCCAAAATTATAACTTCCAATCAATAATAATATTTTAAATTTGCACTAAATATCAGCAGCTATGCCATGTTTTAAATTAAGGTTCACAAATCAGCTGCAACATCTAAAATTATCCACACATTGGTGGTAATAACATCCATGGTGTTAACTGTCTTGACTTTGAACTGTCATGGGCCAAAATTTATACCACAAATTAGAGGCAATAGTCCATACAAGAAGAGTCTTCTGTTATTTAATAGAGCCCTTCAATTTCAAAAAGCAAAGAACTTAACAATGTCAAGCACAGTCAAATGAGCAGTTGGGACATATATCTAAAGAGTCTGAGTACTTCCCAGCGGTTTCTTACTTGTCTCTGACGAATAACTATTACAAATGAACTCCTTGATCATGCTAAGTGACAGTTGTTTCCCTCTAAAAGTATTAGATTTCTTATTACAGCCTTTTTCATTTTGACCAAGTTTATTAGTTTTATTCTTTGTCTTGAAAACTCCATTGTCTTAAACCTCCATCAGAAAGGTTTAAAGCTATTTAGAGGATCAGACTTACATAAGGCAACAGAAGATAAAGTAATGATGGAGCTCTGTTAAATGCTAAATTGACTATTCTCCCATTGTCTAAATAATTTTTTAAATTATTGATGGAGAAATAGCACCAGTGGACTTGTAGCCAATCCTTCTATCACCACAGTGATCTTTAAATCTCTCTTCAGTTTTATTCTCTCTTAGTTAGGCACTTCATGAGTATTTTTTTTTATACATGATGATTAAGACCTTTTTAAAAATGTCAGCTTTCTTTCTCTTCTGCATTATGGATTTCTCTTCTTTCTTTCTTGGGCTCACTTCCCCCTGTGGAACTTAAGTTTCTATAATAATATCCTATTATCATACTCACCCTTCTAATCCCCCTCATCTTCCAGAATTATTTCATTACAATCACCACAGAATGAAAAACTCATGAATTCAACCCTTCTGTATTACTTTAGGATGCTCACAGGTTTAACTTGTGAAGAATTTTTTACCAATAGAAAAAGCTCTGATCATTTAATAGTAGTAGTATTTCTTCAAATAGTATAAATATTTAATTACTCAGGCTTTTTCTAATCAGTCCTCCACAAATAATCAAGAAAAGACACAGACTGAGGAGTGATCCCTATAGGATGTCTTCAACAGAACACATGCAATACACAGTGTATTATAACTCATGTGTTGCAAGACCATAGACAGTGTGACAAGATCAGCTGTTCAAAATGTGTGTGTGTGTGTGTGTGTGTGTGTGTGTGTGTTTGTGTGAGTGCGCGCACACGCATTGGGGTTGTAGGAGGGTAGAAAATGAAAAAGGTACTAAGTAGAATTTTGGACAAAATACTGAAGCTTTCCCTAACAGATCATCAGTTCTTATAAGAATTAAGTTAAAAAGAAAAACTGACCCAGAAGACAAGAAGAGTTAGCAAGTCAGCGCTTGGGTGTAGATCAGAAGCAAAATACAACTCTCTGTTTTATTTCTTTCATCTTTCCACAGAAATACTTTTAGAATATAATACTATTATTATTGAATAAAAACTTTTGTGTATCACAACAGTAAGCAATTCTGGATAGTTAGATTTGTTTTGCTGAAACATAGTAACATGATTCATGACTGAATATTCACCTAAAACAGTTTTTTTCTGAGTTTCTATACCTATCTTATTCTCAAAAGATCTTTTGTGTGGTTAATTCCTTCCTGAAACATTCAATATTGATGTGAATTGCAGTGAGTAATTCAAAAAAAGGTAATAACAGGACTTTGCTTCACATATCATACAATTACAACACATCTGTGTCCATCTCAAGAAGTTGATATGGCTGTTAATTAGGACAAAGACACACCCAAATGAGTCTTAGATTTTACCTTCATCTATTATGTCTCCGCAATCATATAAATAACTTTTTAAAAAATTATATTTTTCTTTTCTATTAAAATTAATGAACATATTTTATGACTGAAAATTAAATTACTCTAATTTATTTGATGTTGACCCTTTTAAATGTGCAGGACTTATTGATGGGAAATACAGTCTGAGGTTTTCAAAAAACATGATGGATGGAGTGATGTGTTTATATCTCCTCTGTCTCAAAACTTTCTTTATAATAAGGAATAAAAATCTCATATATCTGCAAGAATAAAGAGTCTAAGAAACAATGGTAAAAGGATACCAATGAAATTTGAAGGCAATAATATGGATACTGTAGGGGTGATGACCTAGCTAGCTGAGGAAAGCTAGACCCTAAAAATCACTGAAGGCAGATTTCTAGCTACTACCAAATGCTAAAGAATGGTTTTATAATCTTCACAGATAGAAAGTTCAATGCCCCCAAATCCTCATCCATCTGAAGCAGCCAAGCAATTTCTACCTTTCACCACCATGATAGAAGAAAAGAAGTTACTCTCTAAGCTTGAAGTAGAAAGATTCAACTCTGAGACAAAAAGCATAGCTGAAGGAGATGGGGTCAGGTGGGATGCTGTACTCAGAAAGTGAGATTAAGTGGAAATTGACCTCCAGAACAGTGAAAAGTATAGCCTACCTTAAAAATTGATCCCAAGAATGCCAGAAGCCACATTTAGAACAGCTCTGGCAGAAAATAGAAAGAATTTTTTTTTTGAGGAAAACAAGCTATCCTCAAGAAAAGGTCTACAGATACTGAAATTTTAGAATACTCCCATCAAGATGGCTGGATCACTACTCCTAACACCACTATCAAGTCCATGAAATTGCAGATCACCTACAAAAACATAATTCCCAAACAGCATGTCAGTGTCTCAGACTCAAATGTAAACAACAGAAATGATTGGCCCATTTGATAACACACTTTACTATCACAGAAAGGAACTAAAATGTTATAAAATACAGGAACTCAGAGAAAACAAAAACTATCTAGGAAATAATGGAAAAGTAACTTGAACCTACATTTAAAATGAGATACATAATATCTAAGAAAAGCATCAAATGCTTTTTCATTTTGTTATTTTAAATGAGAGTATTCAAAATGCAAAAAAAAATCTTTTAAAATAACCATAGCATTACTAAAATTTCAGTAAACATTATGAAATTTTAAAGTTCAGCAAATTTCCAGATATTAGAAACCAAAAAAGGACAAAGATGTGGATAATTGAAGCAATGAGGGTGTAAAAATTAGAAGACCTCTTGAAGAAGTTCTAATCATAAAGTAGATATTCCAGAAACAGAGAAGAAAAATAGGGGGAAGATGGAGGAGAAATGACATGAAAAGATTTTTTTTGCATAACTGAAGACAAAAACTTACAGATTAAAGCTGTGGGGCCCAGTCAGTGACCAGAATAATCAATGAGAGAAGTGTGTGGGGGGTAGGGAGGAATAAGATTTAAAATGTCATCAAACTGTTTCATAATATTCTATAGCCAAAAGATAGTGAAACAAAACCTTTAAAATTCCACTAACAACTAATTACAATATCTAAGATATAGAATCAGCCTCATCACCCATCAACAACTGAATGAAGAAAAAGTAGTGTATATATAAATAATGGAGTATTATTCAACCACAAAGGATGAAATCCTGTCATTTGCAGTAAAATGGATGGAACTGGAGGATATGTTAAGTGAAACAAGCTAGAGACAGAAAGACAAGTAAATTGTCTTTCATATGTGAAAGTTAAAATATGTTGAACTTAAAGTAGAATAATGATTTCTAGTAATACGGAAGGGTGTGGGGGATTGGAGACAGAGTGTTTGGATTAATCAGTGCACATCATGTGCATGTATGTTCAGCACACTGAACCCTATTAGTACATGCAATTAGTATGTGTTAATAAATATGATTTCTTCTATTAAGCAAAGATGAATATTGAGTAACATTTTCAGATTACAAGCTGTCAAAGGCAAAATTCCCATGTACTTCCTTAAAATCAGTGAAGACATAAAAAGAAGAAAAAAGGAAAAAAAACTCTATGCTATGAGGACTCCATTGCAAAAAAAAAAAAGGGATAATCCAACAGTAATTATTTAGGGAACTCCCAGGCCACACTGTGGAGCCAGGGAGAGCAGGTAAAATGGTGTAAGAGTGGGAAGGTTTTCTTCATAAAATGAAATGGATAAATTCCCCTGAATTTTGAGCATATTGAGGCAATATTTGTAGCTTAGTGAAAATGTTTTAGATTTAGTGATAAATCATGAACAATTTTTTTAAGAAGTCAATCGGAGAAAAATTACAAAGAATGAGAAAGTTGCAAAAGTCAGGATTCAGCTGTAAATGTGCAAATAAAATACTGACTCAACCCAATACACTACATAGCTCTTGGGAGACAGAAGCAAGGGAAATACTCAAGAGAAGAGAGATTAAGAAGAGCTATGCTCTCATTTTTCTTAGAGAGAAAGGAGTAGAGATGTTTGCAATCCAATGTTACAAATGTCAGCTGTAATTTCTATTTTGAACTGGGACTCCAAAATAATATGCACATACTCTAAAATGTGACATAAAGTATGTTTCCAATACTTAGTTGAACATGTAACTGCAGTTTGCAAATACAGTTGAAGAGACAATGAGTTGGAAAGAAAGGCAAGAATTTCTGGAGAGGTTTAATGAGATTGCTGTGAGTCCCATCTCCTGCACAATGAGAGAGCATTTATGTTGCCTCTTACCTTTGGTATAGAGGAAAAACCTTCAAACTTTCCCAGAGTTCGTCAGGATACTTGACTCAGGACTGAATACTACACAACCAGATGTCAGTCATTCTGAGAGGCAAACATGCTAGACCCAATCAGCTGGATCGGTTTCTGATTTCAGTCCTTTCTCTAGATCTGACACATAAGGATTGGCATAGAAGTCCAAAGAAGGGGGAATAGAGATCAAAGAATCTAACCAAGTGTCCCTTCAGGGTAAAACTACACACAGACAGCATTTAGCAAACCCAGTCAGGTGAGAGAAAATGTGCATTCCTTCATTTTAAAGCATGCATTAAATGAAGTTTAATGTTTCACTGTTGTTCAGTCTAGGCCTATCCATTATCAAATATTGAGTTGTTTTATAAACCTGAAACTGACCTCATGGTGATTGTCCTAAATTTTCTACTTCCACCAAATAAATGTAAGGGGGTGATAGGAGACATTTTAATTCCTAGTCTTATACTATGCCAGGAAATGTGACTGTTCAGTGAAACTATCAGGTACAAAACTTGGAAAACCAAGACATAGAAGTATGATAGTGTTCTTTAGGTATTCAGAAGAACACACAGCAGGAGACATTAGCAAAAATGGAAATATTGGCCCCTGGGAATAAAACAGGGATGGGGAGAAATGCAGAGAGAATGTTATTTTTTGTTATTTTATTTTCTAATATTGTTATAACATAATATGTGACACTATAATGTCATGACTGGCAACAGAATTATGGGTCTTGAAATGCCCTGTGACAGAGGTGATACCTTTCCTGGGAACTCTTGGTAGAAGGCATCAATTTGAGACTGCCCAGTTCAATAGGAGGGTCTGTGTCAGCCATGGAGATATTCAGTTCTTGACCTTGAGGTCGGGATTCCAGCTGCTCCTGGGTAAAAGTTACTGGTGCAAACATAATCATAACAGGACTGCTCATACTCATGACCTTGTTTCTGCTTACTTTGAAGATACTTTCTCACAATAAATCAATTTTTTGTTTATACCTATATAATAAACATACTGAATTTGTGGTGTGTTACTACCTTACTACCAGGGCTGTAGTCAACCACCAAGAGTCAACTTTTTCTCTATTTGTGTGCCCTTTTGTCTTTTCTCCATTCCCTCACCACCTGATCCAGAAACTTGAATTAATGGCCATTTAGGTCACAGCACTAAGTAATTATATAAATCTCTCTGCAAGCATTAATTTGTTAAAGATAAAGGAAACTTATGAACTAAATTTAAAGGCAAGGAAGGGTTCAGAAGTCAAAGGAACCAGTCAATAGGGAACTGTGACTCCATCTGTACCTCTATGAAATACCATAATATTTTGTAGGCTAAGTACTAATAGTTTGCCAGACAACAGATTCAAATCCCAGCAAAAAATATTTAAAAAGCCAAGGTACTTTAGGCCAATCACAACCTCTGTGGAATTCAGATTCAACATTTGCAAAAAAGCATGGTAGTTGGATATGATCAAGCACATTGTACACTTGTATGGAAATACCATGATGCATCTCACTATAATGTTCAATTAATATATTTTAATAAAGTTAGATATTTTAAAAGATAGTGTGGGCTGGGGATATAACTCAGTTGGTAAAGTGCTTGCCTTGCATGCACAAGGTCCTGGGTTCAATCCCCAGCACAAAATTTAAAAAAGAAAAATAAATCAAAGATAATATTAGACTAAACAATGTCTTAAGTTTTCCCTTTTTAACATGTAACATTCTATGATCAGTCTGTAGTGTTTGGTGTTTCTAAATGGACTAACATTACCATTTCTGCCAAGCTCCCCAAAAGGAAGTTGAGTCCCCAGTTTACAGAAACTGAAGTGTAAGTGGAAGAATCTTAGTCAGGGAAAATGTCAAAAGAATCCTGAAATGACCTCACAAGACAACAAGTCTAATACCTAAAACATAGCAGGCAAATGAACGCTTCTTGATTAAATAAATAAAGCAATTTCAAAGCTGTGAAGACAGTGCCACTGCATGGCATCTGATCTTCTTTCTTTGAAATACTGATAAACAATGCAAGAAAATATAAGATCTTTTTGTGCTGAAGCTTTGTAAGTAAACAGCCCAGGAAAGGTAGTATATGTAAGCCTACATCCCATTCATTGTAGCCTTCTAACATAATGTCAATAACTTAATTTGATTGCAAAACATTTTTCTTTCCTTGACATAACTCAGTTCTGTGTGCAATATTCTCACAAAACAATGCTCAATTTTCACTGTGATTTTTGTCGTTAAGTTTCTCTTCCTTTGCATTCAGTTCCTCTGTGCCACTGACAGATTTTTCAAGCAGTTCTGTTCATGATCACAAGTTGGGCATGTCAGTTATTTGTTCTAAACTCTGCTTCATATTATTTTTTAAGGAATAGGGAACGTAATTTTATTATTTTCTTTCAGATGAGAATCAAATGAAAGTTATCTGTATATCTTTGATGTTCTGTGATAGAATCTCATTCCTAAGTGAATACAATTCCAAATATCAAAAATCTGCTTCCTGGATAGTTAACATTAAAGTTTGAATATAATTTAAGCAAGATTGACCACAAACAAATGAATCAAGGCTGAACCTAGGTGTACTATCATCCCTGCAGTTTTATGCAGTTATTATCAAACCATAGTTGGAGATGGACTGCTTAATTCTCAGATCATTTCACAGGGCATTGTCCTCCAGTATTAATTTAAAGCTTAAATCATTTTATTTGGGAAGAATGTTTTCAAATGTTATATATCTACATCAATTGAAATTAAATTACTTGAAGAGAGCTGAACATAAAGAGTTTTTTCCAACCAAATTGTTTAGCCATTAAAATATATGAAAATTCTTCCTTTCTTCCATCTTTAGATAAATTAGTCAAAAAGTCCCTAGGGAGCTTTTATGGGGTTTTTGTTTTCTTTTACCTTTGTTTGTTTGTTTTCTTTTATTGAAGTGGGGTGGGGGGTTGTTCTTGGCTTTCCCAACATTTCTTGGAGGTACTTGGGAAAGGAAGTTAGTCACCCTTGCAAAATGACAGCCCTTCAGTCAGGCAGGTTGTCTTAGGTCTTTTACTATGCCATAACAGAATACCTGAGACTGGAAAATTTATAAATAAAAGAAGTTTATTTAGTTCATGATTTTGGATCTAGGAAGTCTAAGACCACATGCCAGCATCTGTTAAGCTTCTGGGGAGAGACATGTGCTGCTTCAACTCATGGTGGAAAGCAGAAGGGAAAGTAGGTACAAGCAAATGAGACTGGATTGTCCTTATTTTATAATAGTCTACTCTCAAAGCAACTAATACAGTCTTGGGGAAGTGACAACTCACTCTCAGGTAAAAGGCAATAATCCCTCTTAATAACCTAATCCTCTGTTATGAATCACATCACCTTACAACATCATGACACTAGAAATTGAATTTCAACATGAGTATTGGTTAGAGGAAAACCAGATCCAAACCACACTATAGGGTTTGGGGCAACAGCTCAGAGGGATCATTGGGGATGATTAATTACCAGAGCAATCAATTACCAGGGTGTTGAGAAAACAAGTGAATGAAAAATCAGTTATCTCGCTGTCAGCAAAGGTGCTACAAATACAGGACAGAGAAAGGCTGAGTCACTTCTGTGTGTTTTGGATAAGAATTGGAGGTAGAGGTGTGAACTTATGGCATTGGTATGAATTTAAGGAAGACAGAGGGACATAGACATCAATGTCATTACATACTTGTGTGTATATACATATACATACACCACATATAGATTATTCTTTCCTAGCTTAGTCAATTAGCCCACTGAGTGGACTAGATTCAGTGAACTCAAGTGGCAATAAGTACCCCTAGCTTATCTTGGTTCCTAAATACCGTTCTCCACTAACAGGAACCAGAATTCATTAGAAGAAGAATGGTTGATTTGGACACTGGGCCAGGAAAATGCAAATGAGCCTAGAACATATTGATATGCTGGCAAATAAGAGTGTTGATAGGATTGGAAGTGAGAAAAGGATAATACAGAAACTATCCTAAAGTGACTCCCCTGGCCAAATTTGCAACTATTTGAGCAGGAAAATAAAAAATGATACAGTTAGTTGTCATTTTATGTAAACAAGGAATAATGGAGTTATGAAGTTGCTGTTGGGCAAAAAACATAATAATGACTCTTTTAGGCAAAATTCTTCAATGGATTCTACAACTAGTGAGTGAAAGTTTGATGAGGAAAGTAAAATTTACATACTTTCAAAGTGTCTTCTGGCCAAATACAAAGTAATTATTCATTCCAAAGGAAAAAATAGCAACTTACCTTGAAGGCTTCACCTTTAATCAAGTAATCCAAGTTAAAAATCACCAGTAATGAGAATGAGATATGAGTATTAGAACAATGTATGGGATAGAGTAAATTAAGAACATGGCATCACTTGGGTAGAGTTCTGCCAGATGTCTGGGCAGAGATAGGTAGGAAGGCAGGCAGGTAGGTAGAGAATATAATAAAAGTAATGTGGTTATATTTATCACCTGAGATACAGGTATTCGTCCTCCAGATAACCCTTGCAAGTTTTCTGTAAATTTGAAGTTATTTTAAAATAAAATTAAAAAAGAAAAGACTTATCTAAACATGAAAAACATAGGTTTTCATAAGGAAAAACTAGCTAAGGATAATTGCTTAGTAATACCATGCTGATGAGCACAACACAGCTTCCATCATCATTTTCATGTTGTTTTTAGAGTAGTTAAGTTTACGGGAACATTGCTACAAATGGGATTTTGAATGAAGTTAGGCCCAAAAGCATTAGTAAAATGCTGTCAGTAGGACTTCAGGGGCAGGCATCCCTGCCTGTTCATCAGGTCTTTTACTCAGGTACTAATATACCCTGACTTGATGTTGATTAAAAATGTGATTGCCTTGTAAATCAGCATATACATTTATATTTTGGTTCTTCTCAGGAATTGTGGGTTCAAGTACCTAGGAATGTATATGCAGACATAAGTTTTGTATATTCCTATCATCTATCTCCCCCCTCTCCCCCAGTACTGGGTATTGAACCCAGGGCCTTCTGCTTACAAGGCAAGCACTCTACCAACTGAGCTATATCCCCAACCTCTGTCATCTATCTTAAAAGCACAACTGAACAAACTCTTCATCCACCCCATCCTTTTCTACATACTTTGTCAATAGGACTGCTTTGCTGTCCAGACTTTCCTGTTACATGTTTTAAAATAGCAATAAAGTATAAAAATGAATCCATATGATCATATAAATAAATATGTACATGTACTTAATACAATAGAAATATTATGACAGCTAATATATAAGTATTATTCTGAGATAGACTTTCAATATATTGGTCTACATACAAAATATTACAGCATTAATTATGAGAAGTCAAGATTAAGAAATCATCCAAAGATCCAAAATTATTATTGTTCATCTATATAAAAGAATTCTGTGCAGTTATTAAAATCATGTACTAGGAAATGAATTCATGATATTTTAAAGGTTTTCTATACATTAATCTTTCGGGGGGGGGAGGCAAATCAGATAATTATAGTCAGAGTGTCCCATGAACACACGAACACATAAAAATCATTTTCTTTGGGTGATGAAATTATAAGAAATTCTCATTTTCACATTTGTAAGTTTCTCATTTTCTGAATTTTCTGTTGTGAATTTGCCTTGCTTTCAAGGGAATATACTAATTTATTTTATGGATGAAATTTATGTGTCTGAATGTGTTTTCTTTAGTTTAGCTCAGGTATCATCCCATTCCTCAGAAGTTTTTTTACAGGCTGAAAGGAAATTGAGGTTATATTTACTCTCAGAAGTAAAACCGAGTCATTTTAGTTTCTATATTTGTATCAGGTCAGCTTTAATGCCAGCAGAGATTAATGGGTGATTCTTTATATTTCTCAGGACTGCCTCATTTCGGGAGCAAAGAACTGTGTGAAGCATCCTTCCATTTCATGCCCTTGCTCCACCAGATACATCTAGTTTAAAAGAGATGTTTTTTGAGTATGCCTTTTCTGACAATTTACTTCTTATGCTGTTTTAGCAATTTCTCTCTGAACTTAGATTTTTAAAATGTTTTGATTAAAATGACTCCAGTTCATAAATCTCTCATTTAAATACCTAAATCAATGAGGAACAGAGTGGTCTCTGAGATTTTAAATTATTATTTCAGCATTCCAAAATCAATCTTTGTAATGGAATATCACAATTAAAAATTTTAAATATAATTGTTATTTGAAGATTTTTGATAATTAAATATAATAAATTCTGGACAACAATAAGAGACAAATGAAATTTCACTGCTTCCATGATATAAAATATGATCATGTTGTCATGAATCGTTCATGTGTCTGATAAGAACTTACTGAATGGCTACTGTGTGCAGTATTATAGTTCTCTGCTGGAGAGGCTGGATGAAATATTTGGGAAAACAATTCTTTTTTCTTTCTTTGCTGGTTAAATTTAGGGTTAAAGCCAAAATAGCAAAATGACTGCTTCTAAATCAAATGAAATAACTCTCTTTCAAAGGAACAATAAACATTAAATAGCACAATAGTATCATCACATTCTAGTCATTGTTCAGAAGTGATCTTCTTTCCTCCAGAGGCACAAGGACCTGCAGATTATCATAAAGTTAATCTTTGAAGGGAACTGAGAAAATGAAAAGAAAGATTATTATTTGTACTTGCTACACTGTTAGAAGTTTATATACTTACTACAACTGTAATCACAATTCCATAAACCTCCAAAGTCCCAGACTCAAGTCTTGCTCTATAATCCAGACAGATAAAGTTAATGAGTTATGTCCTGGACCAATGACGATTAAAAAAAAGAGAAAGGAAGAAGTGTGAGTGTGTCACCAAGATGGACTTAATATCAGGAGCCTGAATTAACTATAAGGTGACCTTAGCAACATATTCATTTATTTCACAGAACATAATACAGTGATTGCACTTCCAGATCATTACCATAATGCTGTTTTGTCATTATACAGAGAAATTGGAGTCTTTTTCAACCATTAATAGAAAATGGGGTTAAGATGGAAGGGAAAAGACTCTCCTCAGAATTTTTAAGGAGAGTTATTTCCCCTCAAGGAAAGCAAATGTTTGTAAGAACTGTTAATAATGCAAGAGGCTTCAGAGCCCCATCTAGTGGTCAGGAAATAATTCACTGCATGAATCCCCTAGCTCTGCAGCTCTAGTAAGACATACATGATTTCTGCAATCTTGGAATATCATTGCAATCCTAGCGAGTAGGACACAAGATAAACGTATTGTGTAAAGGAGGCATTGAATATTAAGTTCATTTCCTGTGAATTTAGTAATTCTTAAAACAATAAGAGCCTTTATCTCCAGAACTAAACTCATTTAGGAGTTACTTTTTTGACTTTACGTTAAGACTTTCTTTTTTTTTTTTTTTGTACTGGGGATTTAACCCAGGGGTGCTTTACCACTGAGCTACATCTCCAGCCCTTATTTATTTATTTATTTATTTTGATACGGGGTCTCACTAAGTTGCTTAGGGCCTTGCTAAGTAATTGAGTCTGGCCTTGAACTTGAGATCTTCCTGTCTCAGCCTGTTGAGTCACTGGGATTACAGATGGGCACCATCATGCTCAGCAGAACTAACTTCATATTTAAGAATTATTTACAGTAATAATGTAAACCTCAAAAGTCACTTGATGAAAATTTTGATAACAGATTCACATAAGCCATTCTTCTTTTTTTCTTTCCTTTGACAAAGTTAATTTCTAGATTTTTTTTAGGGATTTTTTTTATTATTGTAAACAAATGGGATACATGTTTCTTTATTTGTACAGAGTCAAGGCATACAATATGTGTAATCATAAATTTACATAGGGTAATGTTGTTTGAGTCATTCTGTTATTTTTTTCCCTTCCCCCCCACCCCTCCCACCCCTCTTTTCCTTCTATACAGTCCTTCCTTCCTCCATTCTTACCACCCTCCTTATCCCTAACCCTAGCGCTAACCCTTCCCACCCCCCCATTATATGTCCTCATCTGCTACATAAGCCATTCTTGATATTTCAGAATACAGTATCATGCCAGTCTTAGAAGTAAAATAAAATTTCAAAGAATGTTTATAAAGAATTTCCCATCTTGGTAATTTGGGATATTTATGGTTACAATCCTGGTAGAATTTTGAGGTACAAATTATTAAATAATAGACTATACTTTTGTTTTTAATCCACACACCCTCATCCAAATATTTAAGGATTTCAATTTTCAATTTCCTAACAAATCAGTGCTATGAGAAAACTTCACAACTTGTCCATAGAAAATAGTTTTAAAATATGCACATTGTATTACTGAAATAAAAAATACTAATGAGTATGCGAAGTTTCTGCAATTTTCTACTTAGAATGTGAGCTGAAGCATCCTAGGACTGGACTGTAACTCAGCCAAGAACCACTTGCCCTTCAGGAGGTTATCAGGTACAGTGTCACTAACGCTGCATCGTGTAGTGTAGAGAGTAGAACAGGTGTATAACATACTAACAAGCTGTGAGGCTTTGACTGCTCAGAGATGCTACATCTGGCCTCTTACGCAGCTTCACTGACATCATCAATAAACCATAATCAGCATGTAACCGTCTGATGAGATCACCAAAAAGAACAGCATGAAAGTCAGCCCGTCCATCAGTACTGACAGAAGTTCACTGCAATTTAGTCCTCCTGAGCTGGACACATTTAGGAAATGGATAAAAAGAAATACAAAGAGCAACTGCTGGGCCAGTAAAAGTGGAGCTGGAATAACAGGAAATGAAGGAAATATGCCCTAATGATGAGTCAAACCTCTTCACAAGGCTGAAGCACCCGGCCAGATTGTAGGGATCGGACAATTCATTAGGTAGTTGTTTACAGTTAACTCCAAAGAGATGTATATTAATGTATATTTTTTAAAGTTTTTATGATTTCATGTCATTTGTCATTTGTAGAATTTAAGTTTACAACTAGAAATGATAGGTAAAATATTCTTAAGTTAGTCTACCTAGAATTCAAGGATGAAATTTCCAACTTTTTACTAGTGATATATCTTACCAGACTATATCTGAGATTCAATCAACTATGGTTTGAGACTCTTCAATTTCTTATTACTAATAAACAAATAAAAATTTATGTATATCAAGAAAAGATATACCAATTAGGTTAAAAGGTGGAATTACAAAAGTCAAAAGCAGAAAATAACAAAATTCTTTCCTCACACTGTCCCTGTGGGTAGTTCCATCCCTGGATGAAACTAGTATTTTTTTCCCTTAACTTTAAAAAAAAATTAGTTATAGATGGACAAAACTTTATTTATTTATTTTTATGGGGTGCTGAGGATCAAACCTAGTGCCTCACACATGCTAGGCAAGCGCTCTACAACCGAGCCACAATTGCAGCTCCTGAAATGAATTCTTATCCCATGATTTCTAGTCTCTCTTGAAACTTCTTCAATCACTTTCATTCATGAGTCATAGTTCTCAAATTGGAATAGCCAATATCTGTGAATCATAATTATCACTTAAACGTTCCTTGCTTGACTCAGACTTGGGTAATTAGTGGGGGAGAGAAATAGTTGGGTTAAGAAGGGAACAGGGTTAGCTTGACTGTTTTTGTTTTTTCCAGGGTGTAAATGAAGATTAAGTGGGGAATGAAGTTTCAGAAAGCATCCCCTCCACTCCCCCAGCCCTAGTGGCACTGATGTACTTCTCAGAGTACTTTCCACTGGTGCTGCCATATTTAAATTTGATTCTTTTTTCTCATTTATTTGGGTGGGGAGTCTTTGAAAACACCTCCTCCCCCACCATTTCTCTGTGTCCCTTATACCACCTAGGAATCTATCACCCACAATTCCTTTAAACCAAGGTAATCTTTCCCCATCAGCTTGTGACTTCACCACCTTCCTATGTTATATGAACTGAATCATCCTAAAAGTTGTTAGATGCACCATGCTCCTCTAACACAAAGCAACTTAAGACAGCTCCAGGACTGGTCCATGGAAAATCAATGCACTTTGCACACAGAAATTCTGGGGATGTGTGCAGGACATTCTCAGAGCTACCTGTCACTCACCTCTCACAGCAACCAACAAGCCACAGTGTAGCTTCTGTGCCCCACTGGCTCTACTGGAAATGTATGAAGCTTCTTATATATCTCTTTGAAATCCCTAATCATTTGATGCGACCCCCACGGTGTGATTTGTTCCTTTATCCATGATGGAGTTAGACCCAGCACACCTGTAGCGATCTTTCAAAAAAAAAAAAAAAAAACAACTTTTTTTCTTTAAATAAAGTCCTTTTTTTAGTCTGGCAGATAAGCAGCACAAATTGTACTTAACTACTCCTCTGTAAGTGCTTAAGTGATCCAGCTTCTCATGTTGTAGTGTGTGCATACTTGGCATCTATAAGCTTGGAGCATTTCTTAGTTTTGCTTTCCTTGTACAACATGTAAGAAGGATCTGAAGGTATATAGGGCATGTTTTGTTTGGAACATGATCAGAGAAACATCAGTGGGGAGTGAAGAAGTGAAACTAAGAAGGAAAAGGCAGAGTTCCTCATCTGAGATCTTTGTAGGCTTGGACCAGAATCTAACTGAAAATGAAATGTCTCTCATCTGAGTTCCCCTGGGAACTATGGAGGTTGAGAAATCTAAATGAAAATCTCTTTCCATTGCACCACTCAATTTCAGATCCAATGCCATCTCTGAGGAGATATTTCTGTTTCATATATTGTTCTACTCTATTACCAACCTTTGTTTCATAGATCTCCTTCAGCTGATTTGCCATAGTACACATGTGACCCTCTCTCAGGGACAGGGCACTCTGCTGTCCTTGACTTCATTCTACTCTCTACCTCTGAGTCTAGATCATTGCTCCCATTCCCTTAATTTAAAAGTCTTTCATAACCCTCCACCTCTTGCTGATTTTCTCAATATTACTATCTTCTAACTCTTAGAATGCTTGCACATCTGTGCATAAAAATTAAATATACACTGCTTATTTCTCACAAAACTTGAACCCCTTCAACTTGTATCTGCATTTTTCCTCTACATAGTTGTCCATTTTGCTGTCATTCACAGTCACTCCACCTCTGGAATCTTATTTTATAATCTTTCTCTTATGATTCCATTACATATTTATCCCGGTTCTTTAAATCCCCATATTCTACAATGTCTTGTTCTTCTAAGTCCTGTAACTTGTCATTTTCTTCTGATCTCCAAATTCCTTGTTCGCATGTTCTTTCTATTTAGGCTAACATTAGTCAATATCTCAATTCCTTTACCCTTATGTCACACTCAGCAAGTAATTCCCTGACCCCGAATGAATTGGATCTATTTAAAATTACTAAAGAGGGACAAAGAAAAGGAAGAGGAGAAGAAAAAGCCAAAGGAAAAGGAGGAAAGAGAAAATATTTAAAAGGTTCAAAGTTCACACACACACTTTTCCCATCATGATGAGTAATGTTCCCTCTTCCCTTTCTACAAAACCCTTTCAAATCTCTGCTATTATCCTCAAAGTTCCTAATCTGCCACCTATTCAGTCACTCTGAATAAATTATTCTGCCCTTCATGACACAGATAAGTTAGAAAGTTCTTGGTGAAAATGTGCACAGATTCATAATATCCATCATAAAAATAATTTTAACCATTTTCACACTTATATCCCTACCTCCAGTTTTGGATATAATATTACAAATAAGCATGCCTAACTGTATTACTTTCTGCATCAGATAATTCTACATGCAGAATCTTTAAGTGTGATAACTACTGATGCAGGAGAGGTGTTCAGCAATCTACCTAAGATTTCTTGCTTAGGATACAGCACACCTGAAATTCAAGCAAGGCACACTAATTCTAGAGCCTTTTCTTCCATTGCTGCAATATATTACACAGGATACCCCACCTCAGCCTAGTCCTTCACTTTCATCTGCATCCATGTCTTGAGGGTTAAGATTTTATCCTTGGTCCCTTCTCTCATAGTTTTGTAACTCTGATCTGTCTTTCTCCTCAAAGATACATCAGGTTTTTTCATCTTAAAAAACATCTTTCTTAATCCCATCTGCTGTTCTCTTTATTTCCTTTTCTCTTTCCTATCTTCCAAACTTATTTCCAGAACCTCCTTCTCCCCACTTTCTTACTTACCATCAATTCACTGCCAAAGTTGTGTATGGTTGAATTCACCACACTTACACATATTGTTTCCAGTCTTTTTGTCATCTGATTTCCTTCATTGTCTGAGCTCCTCCTTAAACTATCTATTTTCAGACACTATTCAGTCCTTCCCTATTTTTTTTAGTGGTAAGTCCTTGTCATTGTCCTTCTTGGACTCCTCTTCTTCTGGCTAAACAGTGTGAGAGTTAGAATTCCCAGGGTCCTATCCATGCCCTCCACTCACTTTCCTTTTTTTTTTTTTTTTTTTTTTCCATTCACATCACTTGGCCTTCATGGATTATGTAACTGTGTTTACTAATTTAACTAATACCTATACTCAGATTACACAGAAGTTTATATCCTCATTCACAATTTTTCTTACATTTCTCATCTGTGCCCCTAATCCATATATCTAATCCCCTATAAGACATTGACACTTAGACATAATTAAGGTTACTCAAAAGAAGAAAAAGTTTATAAAACCCTTACATCCTCATATCTGTGCATCAGCCTGCATTGTTACCCAGTCAATAGAATCCCTCACACTGCATCCACACTGTGATGATGAAGAGTCATCCCTGACTTTCCCACTCTTACCCCAAAAGCAGCTTCTCTCCAAAGTGTCCCCATCTCTTAATGTCACTATTTTCATTTGGATCCTTTTTATTATTTCTTAGCTATTTGTAAGTCTTCACCTTGTCACATATCTTCACATCTCTGTACATTGGCATTTTCTTTCCTATTCCTGGAATGCCATAAACCAACTACATCACCCTCTTTCCTTGGTTGATTCCTATTTTTATTTCCAAGTTGAGTCGTTAATTCCTTCTGGATGCACTTTTTGACCCTTTCAGAGAATCTTCTCCACAGTATCAGAACAATTTCTTCATCCCTATATTATATCACTTGTCCTACTTTGTAATTGCCTGTAATTGTCTATTTACTCTAAATTTTCAGTTCCCTGAGAACAGGAAATGCATATTTTGTCTCCATTTCATATCCAGCACTAAGTAACACAATCAATTTGTGTTACCAGTAAGAAAGTATGTTTCTATATTAGTCTTCTCTCTCAGATGTAACATAATCAAGTCTCATCTAAATTCTGACTGGATACAGAAATACACTATTGATGGATAGATAGATGATACAGGGATAGATATTACAGAGATGTAATATTGCATGAATCGTAGTTTATTCTATACAAACGATCCTATACAAATTCTATAATATTGGAAGGATAAAGTTAAATTACCTTTAAAATATTATATTGGAATATAATAAAAATGTGATAATTACATTTTCAAATCAAATAAAATACATACAGATATTTATTTAGATAGAGATATTATATGTTTTGATATAGATCCTCATGATGATTTGAGAGTCATCTTTGATTTTTACCTTTATCTTACCTCAAAAGCAGTTGCTCAATTTTACCCGTTTAACTTCTCTCCAAAGTGTCCCTTTCTCTCATCTCAGTGCCACTACTTTTATTCCAAACCTGAACTTTGATCTGTCTGCTTATTATTGCCTAGATTTAAGGTTTTTATACTATTTTCAACAATCTTTAAGTTATAAATGAAAGTAATTTCTACTTATTTTACTGAGACTAAAATATCTGCCTAGTCTTTGTTTTTTGATGTCAAAACCCAACCAAAAACCAAGAAAAAAAAAAAAAAAAAAAAAACACAATCAGGAACACACCAAGAGTCAAATAAAAGTTAGATTTATAACTTTAACAGTATGAGAGAAAACACCTCAGAGAAGTTTCCAGAGTCTCAGGAAAGTTGGGAGGAACTTCTTAAAAGGTTTTAGTTATTACTAGGTACTTCCAGAGCAGGATTGAAAGGTGGGAGGCTAATTTAGATAGAAATCTCAAGAAAAGTGCCAATTTCATGATTGGGTATCTTAACATTTTTATCTTCGGGAAGATTCATAACAAGATACAGACATCATTGGTCAATTGTCTCGGTCTTTCCAATTGTGATCATGGAGTGGACCGTTTATACCTTACTTTGAGCATTGTTTATTTCCATTTGGGATCATTACAATTACTCTGGCACCCATCCAGTTTTACCTTCTCAGTAACAATTCTATCTGATTTGATACTGTAATTACATGACATTTTTCTTGCACTCTGAAATTATATTTTTAAATGAACTCTACATTTCATCTTCATCCTTTGAATGTTCTAGAATTACACTGAATTTGATTCATATATCCCTATTTTCCTTTGTATAGGACGTGAATGATTCTGCCTGCACTTAATATTTCTGACTCCATATGACTTCTTACACTTGAATATCTTGATTAAAATCTATATTTAATGTAGTATAATTTCCCCACTCTTACCGGCTTACTTTCTCTCAATCTATGATTTGCTTACCCATTTTAAAGAAAATTCTTTCCTTTAACAGTATTTACCTACAATATTTTGTTACTATCGTGAGTTTCTTATATTGAAAAATAAATGTTTGCAAAGCAATTTCCAGCATAAATTAATATATTCCAGTATGAAACACTAAATTATCATGTGTACTCTATTTTATTAGTGGGGACCCATGATTTGTTTTAACTCAATTTGTAGAGTTACCAGGATGCAGTAATTTTAAAAGAGAGACTAAAATCATAAAAAATATTGACTATGTATCAGTCAGATTTAAGTTAACTTAAATTCTCAAGTTTTACCATCAGGATTTTATGCATTTTGTTTTCACTTATTATCAATTTGTTAGTAGAGAAGTGACATAAAATAAGAAAGGTGAATCTGAAATATAGGCTTTAAGTGGCACAATCGGTTAAGCATGCTGTAATTATAAAAGAGTTACACTAATACAGGCACAGTTGCATTAAATACTTCTGGAAAACCACCAGTGACTGGTTGAATAAAGAATTGAGAGAAAAATATATTTCAAAGTTAACTTCGGGAATTTTTAGCCAAGAATGACAGTATCATCACTATATTACTAGTGTGAACAGGAATGACACAAATTGAAACTTGCATGAAGAAGAACAAATCTAGTTTTGAATTCACTAAATTTGAATTGATAGTCAACATCTTATTGGAGATTTTCTATGAGGAAATAAAGAAATATAACCACAGCTATCTTAGCAGATCTTAGCCAAAATTATAAATGAATGCCTTTATTAAAGGCAAAAGTTGCACCCATGGAACAAAAAAGCTAGATGGAAAGAAAATAAACTGAAATTTATTGTTAAAGAAAAATCATAGTGTTGTTACTTAAACCATCATCTTTTTGAATTAAAAGGGACAAGGAATATTGCAGTCAGCATAAACAGTAAGAAGAGCCCCAATCTTGAATAAAGTTATTAAAATCACCAAATGAATTTATTTATTCATTCATTTTTTTATTTAAAGATGGGGTCTCACAATGCTGCCCAGGCTGGCCTCCACCTCCCAGACTCAAGCAATTTTCCTGTCTCAGTCTGCCAAGTGGCTGGAACTAAAGATACATGCCAAAGCACCATCCATCTAATTTGATGAATTCAGTAAATGCATTTTGTATTCATAAAAATTGCAGAAATAAAGTTTCCCCTTGTAATGCTAATTTTCTTAGTTCTGCCATTGGTTTATGCAGCCTAAAGCATCCAGTCTTCTTTTGGTTTACTGAATCATTTTACACCCACCTAATAGATTCTGTTCTTTCTTCCTCATCCTCAATGGGTTAAAATAGAACAATGCACAGAGCACTTGAGGTCCTAAGTAACAATAATGTGAAGGGATGGGAGAACTTGTTAACACACAGCTAGAGGAAGCAGAGTGTTTCTAACACCTTGGGTGCCACAAGGGAGAGGATCAGACACACAGAAAAACCAACATTTTCCTTACCTGTCACATATTGTACTAATCCTCACTTCTACTTATGCTGCTATTTATCTGAAAGCCCCTAAGAGCTCTTTGGGAGCCACTGTGAGTTTTCAAATAAATATGTATTGCAGTTTGTGTGCTTACCTTGAAAACTCATTTTAATTACCCAATAGACATTCTCAATGTCATCCCAGCTGTTACTTTCTATTATGTTCTGTAAATGAGCCTTTTGGCTCTTATTAAAAATGCATCTTTGACCTAAGATGATGAGGGTATTCAAGCAGTTGTGACAATAGGCAGCATAAGCTCTCCTTGGCCGGGAAATGGAATGTGTAGCTTTTCTTGAAGTTCTCCTGGGTATGTGACTTCACAAGTGTGCTTGCACTGGGTTTAAGATTTTCATGGATTATATCTTTAAAGTGTTTTGGGATAAGATCCATGTAGCCCTAATGAGAATCCTGCTAGAGAAAACTTTGAGTCTATATAAGAAAATGCTTATTGCTTAATTAATGCTTCAGTCACTAAAAAGAACAAGAATTTTAAAAAGAAAGATTGACTCATAAAACTTCATCTCTGTTTAATGTTTCACATCATGGTGTTATGCCTCTTTGGCTATGGGTAGGTAGTACATTCTTACTGAATAAAACAAATTTAATTCCTCCATGATTTGTGAGATCTAGCAACTTGTCTCATCAAATTTGAAAAGCTTCCCATCAATATACGAATATATGCAAGTATATAACAACTGATGCTCTAAAGTACAATGGTATGAATAACTGAAAAGACGACTTCATTTCTGAGTTCAGTCGCTTTTACACATCTTCTCAAACACTGAAGGAAATTGCACTGCGGTACTTCCTTTCTTTTAAATCATTTTGTCTAAAAAAAAAACAACTCAAGAATAATTTTGAGAAAAAAAAACCCTCTGATTATTCTCTTACATTTTTTTTCCTTTCCAGGAGTATATTTTTTTCCATTTTGTAGCAAATAGAAATTTATCCTGCAACTCCCTACAGAAACTTGAGAGAAAATCAATGATCACTTTGACAAGAACAATGCCACTTTCTTTTGAACAGGTCACCCAGATCCCAATAACCTGTTCTCCCAGGGCAGTTTAGAAAATCAGACCAATCACCCCAGAGCCTGTTCAATATCCTGCTTACCAGTCACACACAGTATACAAAAGACTCAAAACTGTTTGACTACTGAGAAATTATTTCTCAATGCTTCTATTTCATGAGTAAAAACTGCTAATGTTGTCTTATTCAAAAATCAGCAGCCCCTGTGATCATTCCCCACTTACACCTGTTAAGTCTGAATCAGTAAATGCAGTGGGGCACATTATCCATTTCTTAGGAGAAAATCTGCTATAGAACATTGTTTTAGGACACCGGTATTCAAGTGAAACTAATGAGGTTTTGAATCCTCATTCTACCACTTACTAACTTTGTTTTGGGACACATTTCTTAAATCTCTGAACTTCTGATTTCATTGTTTGAAAAGTGCAGATAATAACACTGAAAAGAACCAATCCATTAATTATTTAGATGACACAGCCTTATGAATGGTTGGTCCTCATGAACAGTGAATTATAATTATCTACTTCATTTAGAGAAACAATCTCTACACATTTATACTAAACAATGCAATGCAATGAAAACCTGAACATATAATTGCCATGATAGTATGAAAACTTAAATATATCATGACCATGACACTAGAATTATCTAAGTTTCAAAACATAGTAATTGAAATGAATGGATTTGCAGCCTAAATCTATAGCTCTAAAAGATCTTTGAAGTTTTTATTGACTTTAAAAGGATGAAAAAAAAGAGGTAGTATTTGAGATCTGGGATAAAAGCTCAGAGCACCAGGAGAGTAAAGCAGAGGTAAGGATTACCTTCTTCAGTTGTACTGATATCTGTAATTGTCCATTACAGCAGCAAAGTTGTCTCTTAAGAAACCACATCCTGTACTTAATCCTCAACAGAAACTCTGTTTCTGACAGTGGGAGAAAACATGCCTGTATTGAGTCTTCTCCCTGTGAAGTTCTTTTTTTTCCCTCTCTCTCTCACAATGTTATTTCCAGCTATAATACAAAACTTGTGACTTGGTTGCTTCTTAGTAAATCTATGTCATTACAGCAATAGGTAACAGGCAGACAGTTAAAAGAGGAAGGAGAATTACCACATGCTAGTACTGTTCTAAGTACTTTTCATGTGATGACTCATGACATCTCTGTGAGACAGATACCATTGTTACCCCTTTGTTATAGAAGAGTGAACACAAGCACTGGGGAAGTAAAGGACTCCCCTGATGTAAAGCTCATAAAGGACAAACTCAGGCATCCTATTTCCTAGCTGCTTAAGAAAGCACCCGATCTCAGTGAGAAAGATAAAATGAAAATTAATTTAGTATTACATTGATTTTTTTTTTAGATTTTTTCTTTTTGTAATGAGAGTAAATTCATTTAATAGAGGTCTCTTTGAGAACAAATACATTAAATGAATTATCCACTATCTCAAAGTTCTTTGAGGGTGAGGCCTGAGCAGAACCTGGGTTTCCTTTCTGCAAAGACCCTTCTTATTCTTTGTACCAGAACAGAAGGAAGGTAATGAGTATGCATCTCCAACTGTTTTGGTAACTACATTTTACCTGGAATGAACAAATTTGTTTACTGGTATGAATGTATAGAATTTTAAAAGCTTAGCATTAATATTCTACCAAAAGATACACCACTGAATAATAAATGTAGGTAATATGGTTGTGTAAGTAATATTTAAACAAATTTATGAAATTGGATAAAAATATCAAGATAACCCACCTAGGAAAATACATTCTTAAATAGCTACTTTTAAGGGCATCTGACCAAATAATAAACAAGAAAAATCTAATTTGCTTTGGCCTTACAGATGTACAGCTATTGTAACTTTAAAGTACAATATGAGGAAGAGGAATATTTTCCAGAATGCATTAGGTGTAGCACAATCTGGTAAAATAATCTAATCTACAGATCATTACTGGTTAATTATATTCTGTTTCATAGATTCAAAATTGATAAACCAATGTTACCAAAACATTAGAATTTTAAAAGGCAAACAAAATAACTGTTACTGTATTGGATATTATGTGGGGTTTATTAAGAAACATAAATCTAACTTCCCTGATGGGGCTCAGATGAAAGGCAGAATAAAAATCCAGCTCTTCCATATACACAGAAAAGCAGTAGCTATAGTAATATTTAAATGGGCATAAGGCTTACCAGACATTAAAAATACTGCCTCCAATCAGCTAAGCTGAGCCAAGTAACCTAATTTGTGGGGGAGGGATTCACAGTTTCTTCATTTTTCAAATTGAAGAGTTGTGCAATATACCTGAGCTTCTTTCCAGCTCTAATAGACTACTATTTACAGAAAACTGGTTGATATAACTACAGCAATATCAATTAATAGAAAACATTAAGTATGACCTTCCATTTGGTCTATATTATTTGTGTCATGGTCAAGTCTATTTGTGAAATAAAGAAATAATGACCTGGTACTCAAGACTTTATTATTGCTTTATTTAGCCAACATAGGTTGTTGAAGACCTGAAACAGTTGGGAACACAATGATGAGGGATACATTGTACTCTTCTAAAGAGATTCACCCCTTGCTAGTAAGCAACTAGTGAATAAAATTTCCCCTGTCTCTGTCTCAATGTTGTTATGGCATTCTTGGTCAAGAAACAACACATATGTCAGACTTGATGCCCTAAATGAGAAATACAGGAGTGGTGAAAGGAGGCATTCTTGTCTTGATTCAGTTTTTCTCCATTCAGACTTATGTTGGCCTTGGGTTTATACCCAAGCTGTATGTGTAAAAGCATATATAGCTTTTACAATGATGAGGTATGTTCCTACTATCCCTAGTTTTTCTAGTGTTTTGAACATGAATGGATGTTGAATTTTGTCAAATGATTTTTATGCATCTACTGAGATAATCATGTGATTCTCATCTTAAGTCTAATGGTGTGGTGAATTACATTTA